>NC_141822.1:18207825-18539396 GCF_982586985.1 Callionymus lyra | reverse complement strand
CATTACGTATGCTGGTGGCGTAGCTAGAGGGCTGTAAACAAGATTTTTTATCTCACAATTTTCAAGTGTATCGCTCCAAACTAGAGCTTTAAAAGTTATTTGAATTGATTTTCTACTGCTTTTCTTTATTGTAAACAACCCTCGGAGTTCCTTTCTGGTGATGTCAAACCTACTCACTAGATAAAACAAGAAAAGATAAAGAAAGTTGGATGTTTTCTAACAACGCTTTAGCACCTTAGCTAGCATAGCAATGGTATGCTAGAAATGCTTACTCTTGACAACTATAAAACATTAAAAAAGCATGTTTAAATTGTTTTAATTATGTTTATTACATTTTTTATTTAATTACAGATCAGTTCTAATTCTTTAAAGTGACATAATCAATTATTAAGCTAGCATAAATTCTTATCAAAACAGAGCCAAGCTCTGAAGAGAGGCCCAAAAAGAAATGTGTTTGTGGTGTCCCTTGTGGGATAACACAAAAACATTTGTTTTCGGGCCTTGGGTCACCTTGACCCTGAGGAAACACAACGGCAAAGACTAAAGAGCTTGTCTGAACTATTTTACAGAAGGACAGATTGGACGAGGATGCTCGGGCCCCAACAGCTCATATGACGTTGTTTTTAACCATATAAATTGAATTTAGATTTAGTTTAAAACACGTCAACTGACAACATAAAATGTATTTGTCTTTTACTAACGTTGACCAACACAAAATCTCTTATTCTCCAGTTAAATAAGTAAAAATACTTGTTTCAATCCTCATATGATATTGAAAAGCAATGCTAATAATGTTTTATTTTTGGAATTGTGTGTATTCTGTGTAGAATTATACAGATTTAATCAAAGAGCTGCTAATGGGACCCAGGCTTGAAATGCCTGAATATGAATTAGTATTTCGATTTAGAGATTATTCCCCAAGTAGAGAACATCTAGTGGCTTCAGGGTCTAAAAAGAAGTTATTAATCAGCCCTGGCAGAGAAAGAGCTGAGCTAAAAGGCAGCATGATATATATCTGGCTTACACCTGTGGCCCCTGCAGATTATAGAGGACAATTTGGAGAAAACAAGTATTAATGCAAAAACAAATTAAATATAATAAACAACAACAACAAACAAATATTGAAACAAATTTTGTTTTTTCATGCTTTTTTTTTGGCAAATGCTCATAAATGACTAAACTAAACATATTTTAGATTGCCTAAAATCGAGTTTGCTAATCTTGTCTGCGTCACAGTTTCTTCTTGTCCAACATTATCCTCATCTTTAATCTGCTGAAGCTGCGAAGAGATTTGTGGAATCTGTGGAGGTCTGAAAGCGGCTCACCTGCAGCCTGCAGTAGCACAGTACTGCGATGATAAGGAGTAAGATGACAGTTGCAAGAATTCCACCTGTGATGACCACTGTCCCGGCTGTCATTCGAATGACTCTCCATCAACAGCCTGCAGACAGGAAGAAGAAGAAGAAGAAGAAGAAGGAGGAGGAGGAGGAAGATGATGAAGCAGGAAAGGAAGAGAATTCATCAGCGCGGCGGCTTCATTAAGTGGATTATAATTCAGCAGAGCTCATCGGATTATGTAACAGTTATGAGAGATGTAATCAAATAATGCAGACGGAGTTTCACAGAAAGTGAAGGAGCGACAGGGGAGGTATGAATGGAGGACGAGAGATGGAGTGAGCAGGCAGGAAACAACGAACAGATGAAGTGAGCGGTGATTGAACGCAAATAAGGAAATGGGGTCAAGATGATTTGAGCGACGGGGATGGAGAGAAGATGAGTGGGCAGGAAATGAAGAGAACGCATGATGCGACGGATGAGGAGGAGGGAGAGATCGTAAAGAAGAAGATGAAAGGAAAACAGATCCAAGTTTATGATAATTAAATAGAGAGTGATAAAACAAGCCTTTGCCCTTCATCCAACAAAAAGGAAGTCAACAGAAGGATTTGACTTGAAAATTATATTCTTTTATCATTAAAAAACTGAGGGTTCTAAAGTCACAGCATGAAACATAAACGAGGTCATGGATGACTTGTGAACTTTAACCTTGAAAGAAGGCAGTTGTACTCTTAACTTCTCAATAATCAATATCCTCCAGATCAATAACCAGGTCTACAGTTTACACTTTTGAAAAAAGTCTAATCAATAATAGCATATCAGGTTAAAATGAAGGGAAATAAAACAATATTTGGTTTAAATTAATTTATTATCAATAAGAAAAAGGTAAATATCGGAAAAAGTTGATCTTTAGATATTGATTATATTTCTTGACTTTATTAATCTTTGAGTACTATCGACTGTTTACTTTACTGAACCTCAAACATTAAAAAATACAATCAGTTTTTGTTAACTTTGCTTATATTTTAGTGTAGGCCTGAAAACAAATGTGTTTCTGGTATCCCTTGTGTTACTTCAGGCTCAAAATGAATCAATAACACAAGGGTTAACAGAAATAAAGGGTCCGGTGATAGTTATCTTAAGACACATTTAAGAACAAACTGAAAAATGGAAGAAAAGAATGTGAGCAAAAATATACATATGGAATATAGAGCAGGGGAGGATTATTAACTTGCCTGCAGTGACAATGTTTTATAATGTAGTGACAGGACATTGAACAAAAAAAAACAATACAAAATAAGGACAAATAGAATATGATTAGTTGACCCAGTGTAATTATTACACCAATCATTTTCTAGATTTAGAAAAAATACGATAATATTTTCTATTTAACTTTGACTGGAAAACTTTTTTTTTGCATAAAGATGCATTCTCAAAAAGACAGGCAAGAAATTCTAAAAAAAAAAAGAATTAAATATAAATGTAAGTAGAAAAAATGGAAACGGAGAAAAACAAAATCCTACATAAAAAATCTAAATGCGCGGAGAAAAAAAGGAAATATATAATTAAATAAAGTATCATTTCAACCTCTTAAGGGCCACACAAATACATGAAAAGGGTCACATATGGCCCCCGGCTGCACTTTCCACAGCTCTGCTACTTTCATTCCATTACAAAAATAATTGAAAGTGATTTTCTCAAACCAAATAACACCAGACTTGATAGTAATTTGAACACGTGCATGAGAAGCTTTTTTTTTTCTAAATTTAATCCAAATCCAAAGAGTTAATGAATAAATTATCCTTCCACATGATTGACTGTCGCGATGAAATAAACTCAATTTCCCATTTTCATTGTCTTCCTCGGTCCAGCAGCCTGTTTGTGAGTCACATCATGGGTTTTTTTGAGCTAAATTCAGCAGCAGGTTTCATCTTCCTGACTCACTTAATCTCTGCCAAAATAGAGGAAACAGCGGTTTGTTGCAGTTTATTCCATTTTATCTGCAGGTTCTCCCGCGCGTCGCACAGACGCCCTGCGTTGTGGATAATTGCTGTAAACCAAAAATAGGCCAACAAGCCTGTTGCTAAGCTATGACTCAACCGTGATGCTATTATCAGACGCGAGCACATGGTGGTGCAGCCATGACTGGGACGTCAACACAAGCGCAAGTCAAAATACTGGAGGGAAATCAGCACAGCGGGAATTTGAACTTCCAGATTTAAAAAAGGAGTTCCACCTCAAAGGTTCTACTTAAAGTCTGTCGTCCAACCAGGTCTAAAAGAAGGGAAAAAAAGAGCAACAATTGGAAAGTTTTATTTCAAACATGGGCTAAATTTAACCGTTTGAGTGTAGTAACATGGTCCCTTCAAGGTCAAAATGTTTAATTTAGAATGGATTGTTTATCATTCATTAGAAGCTTTTAAAACGACTACACGGTCTTTGCTTTATTTTTGTCAAGTATTTATTGACCCTAAAAGAGATTTAATTGAATATTTGAAAAAAAAAGTTATTTTGTATTAGGTTAAAAAAGGTCAAAACATCTGCTGAATAAACAAAATGCTAGGATAAACCTGCTGCTAGCTTAAACGATTAAATATTGTTTTGTTTATTTATTTGTATATTTATTTATGGCTAAATTCCCATGAATTGTCTCAATTTCATGAATTGTCTGCATGATTTTGTTTGAATAATGTCCAAGAAAAGTTTATAAATAAGTAACAACTTTGAGAACTGCTAAATGTTGGTGGTGCTAGCAGCTGGCTAGCACTCACTAAACTTTATGTGGTAAAAGACTGAACAAAAAAAGAAGAAACAAATGACATTGTGATAGCATTATTATTTGCCGTTCTTTTAAAAATCCATAATCAGCTACTGTCTCAGGTAATAACTTAAAGAATTCAGCATTTATTATCCACAATATTTTCCTCTCTAAACTAGCATGCTTAGCACTAAAGGCTAATGTTAGCTTTATTATAAAAATCTGTATTACCTTTATTTAAATGTATTAATTTACATTCATTCTATGTTTGTTAGTTTGTTAAAACAGTAGATCAATGTTGGAAAATGCCAAATGAAATTTGTTTATGCGACGAGTACTTTTGAGGTGGAGACTTCTGGGATTGATGACACGCGGTGACAAACCTTAAAGCTTGACCAATCCCAGTAGAGTGGGTGTGGTTGTGTTAAACAATATTGAAGTGGGCGGGGCTTAAGCACATTTTCTAATATAAGATTGCGAAATTATCTTTTAAATCAATATTAAGCTTTATTTTACAACATTTTGTGTTTGGGTTCTCATTATATTTTGTGGCTCCTGAGGAAAATTGTATTTTCCACAACTGGTTTGTGTGGTTTTGGATGCATTTGGCTTCAGTGTTATTTATGCTCGATGGTCCCACCACAAGTACCACATCACCACCGATCAATACCGCGTGTAGTTGTGTCTCGGCCACATGAATAATGACCCGTGATGTCACCACAGCATCGGCGTCGGTAGAGACTCTCAAAGTCTTGTACTTTCTTAGAAAATCAATGCCCTCGTGGATGAATAATAGCAGGTGGAATTTAAAGTAGTCGTTGTGGAAAGATAACAAGCTAGTATCGACAAAATATCCAAGAGATCAATTCCTACCTTCAGCATAACTTAACAATGTGCCAGCATGTCTTTTCAAGCAGCTCTGAGTCGGTAAAAATAAATATTTGCTAAGAATATGGACCGTTTTTTGATGTACGCAAAACTAAGTAAGTAAGTAAATTGTATTTATATAGCGCTTTTCCAGACCAGGGTCACAAAGCACTTAAACAATCAAAACAATACTCAATAAAATATATACTTAAAAGGTCAAGATAACATCAAGAAAGTCCATGTGGGATTATCACCTAATACAGGGGTTTCGAAACTGCACCAACCCGCCTCAAACACCTGTGGTCTGGGAACCCCTTTGCAAAACACTGTAAATGCTTCAAAAATATTATGAAACATTAACTATTATACTGACTTTTATTTACGTTTTAATATTTGTATTCAGTACTTTATATTCCCATTCAAAACAATTTTAAAATGTATTTTTGTAGCATCTTCAACAAAAAATTCTTTCACAATGTCTGTGGTCGGTGGTTGACTCAAATCCATGTGGTACGAGTTTAATATTGCAGATTTCCAGGTCAAAGTTAGGTATTTTATTTGTATCTGGCCAAAGTTTTTGCATCGCATCGCATCGCATCGTATCGTATTGTATCGTATCGTATCGTAAAGCATAGCATAGCATAGCATAGCATGGTATCGCATCGCATCGTATCGTATCGTATCGTTCGTATCGTATCGTTCGTATCGTATCGTATCGTTCGTATCGTATCGTATCGTATCGCATCGTATCGTATCGTATCGCATCGTATCGCATCGTATCGTAAGGCATAGCATAGCATAGCATCGCATCGCATCGTATCGTATCGTATCGTATCGTATCGTATCGTATCGTATCGTAGCGTATCGTATCGTAAAGCATAGCATAGCATGGTATCGCATGGTATCGCATAGCATAGCATTGCATCGCATCGCATCGTATTGTATCGTATCGTAAAGCATAGCATAGCATAGCATGGTATCGCATCGTATCGTATCGTATCTTTCGTATCGTATCGTATCGCATCGTATCGTAAAGCATAGCATAGCATAGCATAGCATTGCATCGCATCGCATCGTATCGTAAAGCATAGCATAGCATAGCATGGTATCGCATCGCATCGCATCGTATCGTATCGTTCGTATCGTATCGTATCGTATCGTAAAGCATAGCATAGCATAGCATAGCATCGTATCGCTTCAAAGTCCATTCTTCCCTTTCCTTTTTGCAGGCCACGTAGTGCCACCTGGTGGCCCATCATTGAAACCCACTGACCTAATACATTAATTTCAAAGGATTGTGATTTTGCATTTTTGATAATATACTGATTGTTTTAAAATAAAATTCTGGTATATGCATTCTTATTTCAATGCCTGTTTAACCCCATAACGCATGTGCTAGCTAGTACAAATGGGTTACTTGCTGACTTAGCAAGCCGATGACTTTAATTGTTGCAGTGTGAAATGGGGGTTTCGGTGATGACGCTGGAAACGAGACCATTCGTTCTCATCAGCGAAAGGTCATGCTGCGGGTCATGGTGAAATAATGATCTTGTCAGACGCAAGTAGCACAAGGCAAGTGTGTGTTCTAGCACCGACACCAGCAGCGTCCGTCACGTTGCGCCGTATGCACAGCGTGTTACTCTCGGGACTTATTTAATCACGTCAGATGTGTTGCAGGACTTGATGCCACATGCTGATGAACGTGTGTTCATTGTTTAAAAACACACACCGGAGTGACTTCACCATGAGACAGTGAATTACTAACTTGTCCACTCAGCTTTTTCTGCTGGTATTCAACCAGTGGAATGACAAGAGGTTAGAGAGCAGAAGGGGAATAAACACACACACACACACATGCGATTATTTAGTTTGTTTTGTCGTGGCTAACATGCTCTGACAGCGCGCATGAGAATAAAGTGCAATGCTTTGATGAAACATGGCAGAGATCACGACGAAGGTTTTGCTAGCAATAATGTCAGCTGACAGGTTTACACTTGAACGCAGCCCAAATACCACTCCAGTCACACACAAGACAATAACACGCAACCAGAAACAACAGAATCCACGGAAGTACATCAAAAGCGGGGGAAAATACATAACACACAAACACAGACTCTGCTCAGTGATTTTTTTTTAAATCTCAAAAACATCTAAAGTTACTTTAGTTGCAGATAAAGTTAGATGTAAACAAGACACAAAAAAAACCTCCACGAAATGCTAGGCTAACCCTGCTGCTACCTTAAAGATACATTTCATTTTGTTTATTTTCTTTATGGCTACATTCCCATGAATTGTCTGCATGATGTTGTTTGAATAAAGTCCAAGAAAAGTTTGTTAAGAAGTAACAACTTCGAACAAACACACTGGTAAATGTTGCTGGTGCTAGCAGCTGGCTAACACTCACTAAACTGTAAGTGGTAACAGACTGAATAAGAATTTAAGAAATAAATTACATTGTGACCACATTATTATGTGCTGTTTTTTTTTAAATACGCACTCTGACATTAACTGTCTATGGTAATAAATGAAAGAATGCTGACTTCATTATCCACAATATTTCCCTCTCTAAACTAGCATGCTTAGCACAAAAAAGCTAATGCTAGCTAAAAGCTGTTTTACACTAATTTAATTATATTAATTTCCATTAATTCTATGCCTGTTAGTTTGTGAAAACAGTAGATTCCTGATGGAAAACGCCAAAGGAAGAATTTGTTTATACAACAAGCCCTTTGGAGGTGGAGGCTTCCGGGATTGATGACACACGGTGACAAACCTTTAAGCTTGACCAATCACAGTAGAGTGGGTGTGGTTATGTTAAACACGATTTGAGTGTGTGGGGCTTAACCACATTTTCTAATGCAAATGAAAAGAGACTTTTGTACAAACAGACACTGATGAGTACAATAGAGTCCAACATCTATTTAAGACTCACTTCAATCAACACATTAGTTGAACTTTAGCTCTCGACTACAACATCATTTGAACTACTTAGCTTGTACTCTTCAACTAAATAAATATAAATATCTAATACTCATAAAACCCTGATGTGAGTCAGACCCAATGGTGCAACTGGGGTCGAGGGGGGAACATTTAAAATCCAGATACCTATTCAATAACTCTTCCACCGCCAGTGACATTAGCACGAGTGAGTGATCCACCATAAAAACGCCAGCTGTGTCTTATGATGGAGGCTCTAATAGGAGAGCAGATTAATGGAGACCTGCCTGTATTTAATTATACCGCTCGCAAAATATCCCTCATCCATCCAGGTGACCTTGCTGACGTGAGAAGGCAGCGGCGTAACTCGACACGTGGCGAGCATACGTGGGGAACTGCAGAGTGTGATTGCCTTTCCTTGTCCTTCTTTCCTCGTACCATACATTTGTGCGTTCGTCCAGGATGGGATTATGCTTCCCGAGTTCAGTGATTTCAAAAATACACAAATACCAACTTCTGGCTCAGACACTTTTACTTCCTACGTTACAGATATACACTTTTTTTTTTCTTCCTGCATCTTCTTTTTCTAAGGTGACCTACAGTCTTTGAAGCATCTTTTCTACAGTTTTATTCCTCCTGGAAGATAGATTCACGACGAGTGTACGTGGTTCACTCGCTTAGAAAAAAAAAGCCAAACTTTACCTTCAGGCAGAAAAACAAAGCTGCCACATGGGGTGCAAGGAACTGCTGTAAATAGAACAAACCTGAACCCATTCTCAACTTCTAGCACAAATTTATCATAGGACGTTTTTCACATCGTTGACGCAGGTAAAAAGATTGCGTCCTCAACTACCTGCCCTCAATTTAACTAAACGAAACTTAAGTTATGTGTTACTTTATTGATATTATTATAACAAGAAAGGCACAGAAATACTAAAACTTTAGGATTTGTTTTTTTCTGTTTGAGTTTCTATGTTTTTCTGACCACTCAGTTTCTCAAAAACATCAACGTGGTTGTTTGTCTATACAGGAATAAGTGGAAGAAAATTAAGAATAATTCTTGGTTGTCTAACTTGTTATCTGGAAGATAAATTGCTTGCTTTCTAATACAATGTCTGCTTGTTGCCTGAATCATTTCCAAGGAAAGCTTTTTACAAATACCTTTTTTTTTCTTCTTTTTTGCTAAAGTTTGTTTTGCTATGAGCTGGCGAACACATTTAAGAAAAAGATGACCAATTTAAAATCATCATTGCGTTCTTTTTTGATATCCACAGTCTGTCGGTCACTTTAACAAATGAATGTGGTATGAATTTTCAACAATTTTTCTCGGTATGTTAGCATGGTTAGCTTGCTAATGCTATGGTTAGCCACATGCTTGCTTATACATTTAGGATTATTCCTTTTAATGCTTTTGAAGTATTTAGTATGTAAAAACAGTAGATTTCTGATGGGAAAGGCCAAAATAAAAGTAAAAAAATATATTTAAAAAATGTTTTTTTAACCTCTCGACTGGCCCAATGGACCCAAGGGGACACCTTTCGAGGGAATGAATTCTACTAATAGTTTAGGGTTTGTCATCAACACTCCCAATATCATTTTGTATCGAATTTGTATGGGTTTTTTTCATGTGCGTGATTTGGTTTCCTCCTGTATTTCAAAACCATATTTAGGTTGTTTTGAACAAATTAGCTGAGTTAGGCTCGAGCTTCTCTGCGGCCCAGAAGAGAATAGATAGATGAGTCTACTACCAATATGAAAAATAATACATTCATTCTTTGCTCAGGCAATTCATGGTCATCATTTAATCTAACACATTAGTAAATGTAAGTATAGAGAAAGATCATTCTGATCTTCAGGGAGAAGAAAAACTCACGTGAAGAGAACTAAAGAATCAAAAATATTGCCAAACGTTTTGATTCCTCGGGGCCTAAATAAGAAGGAGACTGGGATTGGTCTGTTCAGTTTGATGATTTTAATCCAGCTGTTGACATCGTGATGAATTTAAAGTTGTTTTAAGGACTTAATATTTAATCATAAATACATTGCACTCAAATACGTAGCATGACTATTATTTTGAGAAAACCTGAGATTTCAGCTACAGCAACAATGTCTATTTCGGATGAAAATGTCTATTTCTGAACGCACACATTCTCTGGTGATCAAATCTAATCAAGAGTTATTCCAGTCATGTGACAGGGATGACGTATAATCAAGTATTGTCACTCTGACATTTTCCGTTCCCTCCCCTCCGCCGCCATGTTGGACCCCCCGCTGTGAAAATAGCAGCGCTGCTCTGCGTAAGACAGCCAATCACGCCACAAGCTGAAGCCGAATTTAGCTCCGAGATTACAATTCCTCCGACTTCACGAGCCTGACACTGATTCAAAGCAGGAGGGAAAGAGGCCCACGGGCGGAAACTTCAACTCCTGTTGTGAACGCCACCGGACTTGAAGGTCCGCTCTGGATTTGGAACAGTATGTGATAATTACTTTTCTCTCACGTCGGATACTTTTGGCTAGAAGTGTTTGTCGACACATCAAAAGATCCTGTTGCGTTTAATTAAACGAATGATGTTCCAGGGGCCGCCAGGAAGATGTCGTGTGAGTTTTTACCATTCCATTTCCCATGATGCCTCGGAGCGTTTGCTATTCAAGAAGGTTTTATTTGAAACTTACCAGGACATTTTGACCAGGAAATACCAAAATAGTAAAACTCTTTTTTTTTCTTCGGATTTCAAGTAGTGGGAAATTGAAGTAAATCTATTTGCCACTCTTTATCCGATACTTTATACCTTTGCATTTCAAAATCTCGTCTTTATTCAGAACCTTCTGAAGGTACTTGGAGTCAAAGGAAAATGTGAGGTGCTGAACTCTCTCAATAAAAGTCTTGTGCATCGAATAAAAAAACCCATTTATAAGTCTTTATATAAACTCTATGACAGTTTGTAATCATGTAGGGCATCTAATAACAATCTTTTATGAGGTATATTCAGTATAAGTGGTCGACAAAGGGAAAGTGTTATTTGTATTAACATCGTACAATGTTTAACAATTATATAATATATAAATAAGTTTAAAAACTCATTAAACAAATATACAGTTTCTTTAAAACAGAGAGTTTGTTTGTAAGTTTCAAGACTTTGTTAAATTTGTTTTGCACTTCTTAGTCACTGTCCAGGATTTCAGTTTCTTCTTTCAGACATCATTTTTTAATTCATGAATGTTGGATTCTAATACTTTTTTAAAGCTCATTATAAGCTCACAGACATGATTATAAATAATCTTAAGGTCCTCTATTAATTTGTGTATTTTAATGTCATATTAAAGGTTTCATAATGTTACAGAGAGGACAGGTGAATATACGATATATTTATAACTATCATGCGATCACTGTGAAAACACATCTTTAGGAAAAAACTAAAAATATAATTATGTAATAGCTTCAGGCTTCTGAGCTTCAGGCTACGTAACTCTTCTTTGTGTTTCGTTTCTGTCGGTTTCATGACTCAAGCATCATAAAATCCATCATGTATATCATTGTAGTTCTGTCCGGGAAAAGCAATAAACTCTAGAGAAAGACCAGTCGTCCAGTTGCAAACGTAAACCTTCAGTAAATCAGCTCAGAGCACAAAGAATATTGATTCAATACATAGCAACGAATGCTTTAAAAATATCTCTCAAATAGCAAAACGAGAATCTGTTACGTTCACAGACGTGAATAAAAAAAATAGTCTGAATCATTTAAATTGACTTTAATTTATTAAAATCTGGATTTATTTTCTTGCAACATCTCATGAGTTTGATTTACGTCTAATCTCACAACTTTACCATGTCTTTTAATAACCCCCTGATGTCTGAGATGAATTGCAACTATTGATTATGCAAATGTAGTCCAGTCAACAGTTTCAGTTCTTATCACAGCAAACCTCATAAGAACCATTGTTTAAACTACATTTTTTTTTTGGTACGAATAAATGATTCGTAGCCTCCCTCACCTTTACATGTTTTGACTTCGGTTTTTGTGAGTACAACAATATCAACAACCTCCTTTACAACATCTTTGCTCCTCACTGTTGTCTTCCTCTCCTCCCTTTCCGACATTATTTCTCCCACACATTTATCTCCTCTACGTGTTTTGAATGACACCCTATGATGAGGTCATTTCTGGTCTTGTTCTCTCAATTCACTCGATATTGACGTATCCTCCGTGTCGGGTCCGACAGAATATACTCACAATTTATCGAGGCCAAGTGAAACAAATCATCAGGTCACATCAAGAGTTTCAACTTGACGCTCAACATCCACAAATGCGTATCGAGATGTCAAACTAATCTCAGATATACCATAAAAAGTCAGTGTTTTGACACATGTATTATACTGTCAAAAGATTTGTGATGTATCCTCGCACTGAGAAGAAAAACTGTTGAGAAGCAATTAAGGGTTTTCAAGGACTCTGACTGCAAACACTTGCTGGAAAAATTGCTTCAGCACTTTTTTTTTTTTTTTTTTTGGTCAAAGCTGTGACGAGACTGACAAAGTGAGGTCGGGGAAAAGCCTCCTTGCTCGCTGCCCCTTTTCCTTTCAAATCTGACCTTCCGGACGGAGTCTTCGGTGACTCTCAGACTGGACTGGGAATGTGTTTTTAAATGCTGACTCACCCTGGACTTTGTAAAAGTTCAGAGATCTCTCGGCGCTAAAGGACGATGTTAGAGTTGCATAAAGTTGCATAAAGTTTCCTCCAATAGAAATGAAATGCAGGGATATTTTTATTAAGTTAAAATCTCTCTACCATACGCAGTCAAATGAGATGAATGATCCTGCTTTTTTCTTCACTTCTTCTTCTTCTTTTCAGTTTTTCTATACCTATACGATGCTGCTTGTATATCATCACCCTGTGTAATCATATAAGGACTCCAAAAAGATGTTCCTTTGGATTTACACTTATTTGTTTTCTTTTCCACAATGTAGTATTTTTAACTTTGACTTATCTATTTATGGTCACTATCCTGTGTGAGTATACTTTTTTTACACACATATTTAAACATGTTTCGGTGCATCACTAACCCATCTGGTACTTATAATACGTTAGATTTAACATATTGTTAAAGTGCTGATACATGAGAGTGAACAGATTGTTTTTGTCTCCACCAAGTGTCAGGCTCATGTAACTGCAATGCTGGGTAACCACGGTTGCCAAATACCTCATGTACATGTGTATACAAAATGAGATTAGGGTTCTTGTTGTGTTAGTTTCTCGTTTTATCTTTCGGTTACTTCAAAAAAGTCTCTCAGTTCTTAACATAAAATACTTTCTCTGATCCACCGATGTATAGCACATTGGTGGTCACTGTTTTAGTGTACATGAGTCATGACTGTTTAAACAAAACTTCTTTTTTTTTTAATGTTACATCATACCACAAATCCCATTGTGTGAGGCAACAATCAACACTCCTACAAAGGTTGACCTTGTATTGTCACCTTCAGAAAATTCATTAACGTTGTGTTTATGATTTTCAGCTTTGTGGATATAAAAGGAAATATTTTCAGAGACCAAACTCTCATCGACCTACAACCATAAACAGTCGATTATTAATAATAGAATTTCCAGTAATGCCTGAACATCTTGCATTCACAGCTTTCCATTTAGACGGTAACTTAAAGATAAAACATGCAAACAAGTGCTATAATCCCACTTGACCAAGAGTAGATTCACCAGATTATTGGAAGCTCCTGTTCTAACTCTGCAGCAGTTGGACGTTCATGTATGGAGATAAAAAAGAGTTATCATTATTATAAGAGCCCTCAATGTCATACTCATGTAACGCTAGAGACAAAAACCTGCTTCGGTCTCACAGCTTTTCATCTCATCCTATAGTTTAACCTCCCCAGTCATTTTCTACGCTGTCTGCGTCTCCGCTCGGATGAAAACTGCAGTTTTAATGATAGAACTACAAAAGTAATGACACAGCCTTTGTGTCACTTCGCACATTCTGCATCAATCAAGTCGGTAGCGATTATTTTCTTTCATACTCATGTGTGTTTGAGATGTTCAAGTGACTGTGGGAACAGGATGTTCAGATAGTGAAGAGTACTGAGCTGACCCGGTCTGACCGGCACACTACTGTACACATGACACCAGCTGCAGGTCAGTGAACATTTATACCCGGCTAACTTTAGACGCTATGAGTCATCAAAACTCAGGTGTGTCTGCGGAGGATACAGTGGCTCGGGGGGTTTGGGGGGTTGGGGAGGAAATGTCACTTCACCGGAGTTCCTGACGCAAAAATAGAAGCTGTAGTGTCGGCAGGAGCAGGGTGTCATTTGTTTGGAGCCTCAAGGAGACCACCTTTGCAAGGTTTTCCGAGCAATGTGGGTGGAAACGGTCCAAACGGGAAGGTGATCTTGCTCTGGAAGACTTTGCTTTTCTGAACTTTATTTCATCATAGTTGTGATGTATAATCTCATTATGGATTCCCGTTGATGTCAAGGCGTCAAAGTTCTGGTCTAATCGGGTTCACACCCTATAAACCTTTTACCTAGTCCAGCAGTGGAACTGTTCCTGTGAGCCCATCCCATCTCCTGACCCGAGTCTTTATATCGTACTTCTTCAAAAAGACACATCGTATGTCAGGGTAACATTATACGTTATCCTTAAAGATCTTACGTGCCACACTTTTAGAGTATGCATGGAATGTACAGCATGTAAGTAAGTAAGTAAGTAAGTAAGTAATATTTATTTATATAGTGCTTTTCGAGACCAGGGTCACAAAGTAAGTCATTTGTACTTATGTAGCGCTTTTCCAGACTAGGGTCACAAAGCGCTTAAACAATCTAAACAATACTCAATAAAGTATATACTTTAAAGGTCAAGATAATACTGAGAACAACACAGGAGTTCCAGAAAATCAAGGAAATGTATGTAATGAAGCATGTAGCATGTCGTCATGGCAACAGTGTCAATCGTTGCCGTAGGAATACTACACATGGTGCCAGGATGTCTGTCGTCTGTCACCTTATATAAAGCTTTGCCCCATCTTTGCAAAGCTAGGTAAGATACACTTAAGCTACACATAGCTGGTGAGTTGATCTCCGGTGGAATCAAACAAAATGTCTGACAAGGAAAGATTTCCATTGGGATGTTGTAAACGGTCACTAACAACAGATAATGTTTCATGAAGTGTCTTTTATAAGATTTGTGTGTGAAAAATTGGATACGATGGTACCATGTCATAAGGGAGAGTCAAGAGATGAAGTTAAAAAGGAGTTTGTTAGTATCTGCTACCTCAATATTTGAGTAGGTGAAGGTGGGAATTCACATTTATCTTAGGTTAAGACTATTAAGACTTTCCAGGACAACTGAGAACTACAAAGAACCATCGTGTTCCAGGACATGCTCAAGAGCCTCCATCCACTGGGAAATTTCCTGACATCCTTTATTAGAAACTTATTATGGCAGCGTGTTACCATGATATTACTTATAGAAGTGGATGGGCAACATTTATTTGTTATAACAATGCGTCTTGCAAATAAATTGTATATCTTTGGAAAGCTTGTTTACACCTCTTTTTTTTAATGGTGCTACACTTGGGAACATTTGTTGGTGGGGTGAGCAGCCTAGCTAAGTATCTTTGCTTCCCTGTCAAACAGCTTATTCTGATGTTGACTTGTTTGGTGGATTTGGATGATTTCAATTTGAAGAAACAAGCCATATTGGCAAGTTAACCATGTATTGATTTAACAAACAAAAGCCTCAGCAGTGTGTGGCATCTCTCCATGGCAGTGGGCCATATTGTTCTGCAAATTTTGACTGCAAATATGAAGAAGACCAGAGCCTTGACAGGGTGAGGATGCTGCTTTCTTGGGGTGTGGTTATCTTGGGACACTTCGAGGCCTGTCTTAGACATCCCCCGTTAGATGGAACTTGGACTTCAGTTTGGAGACGGTACTAGAGCTTTCCCCAAACAATGTCACAAATTGATCATGTGGAACACCAGCTCCAAGTTTCTTCATCTACTGACCACTGTAGCACAAGCCATTTGCACATCAGGTGCCTGATTGACAGTATCTGGGGGAACTACAAGCTAAAAGAAAGAGTCAACAATGACAGAAGAATTATCAAAAGATTTTGACTGGCCAGAGATTTGTCACAAATCTTCATGTCTACAACCCAGATACTTAGTTCTCTTGCTCACCCGACTAATGCTTGTTCCTTACATGTGTTGCAACATTTAAAAGGGGAATAAATGGACTCTCTAATAATAGTAATTAATTATTTCTAAAGTGCCTTTCTCAGACCAGGGTCACAAAGCACTTTAACAATCAAAAACGATACACAGTTAAAATGCTTAAAAGGCCAAGACAACATAGAGACAAACACAGCAGCTCCAAGAAAATGAGGAAAAAGCACAAATAAACATTTCTTAAGATGACTCTGAAGATCTTGAAGGAGTCAGTAGATCATCAAACACAGAGGGAGAGGAAGATCTTTCCAAAGCTTAGGAGCAACAGTCTGGAAGGATTTCTCTCCTCTGGTCCTGAACCGTGTTCATGAACCATCAGTAGATTCTGATCCACAGACCTCAGAGCCCAAGCTGGGGTGTAAGGCTGGATCAGATCAGTGATGTAAGGAGGAGTCTGACCATGAATAGATCTGAAAGTATGAACCAGAATTTTTGAATTGTTCCTGAAAGAAACTTGAAGCCAGTGAAGACTTTTAAGGATCGTAGAAATGTGAGTTCTTCTACTAGAGCGGGTCAAAATTCTCACTGCAGAGTTTTGTATCAACTTAAGCGAGACAGATCCTTCTTGTTTAGACATGAAAATAAACTGTTACAATAGTCTAAACGTGAAGATACAATCGCATGGATTACAAGCTCCAGATCATGTTGTTACACCATTTTCCTAAATTTAGAGATTTTCCTCGGTTGAAGGAAACCGTTTTGGCCAGTTATTTGCAGTGTTGTACTAGAGACACGTCTTTGTCAAATACAACACTTAGGTTTTTCAGTCACAGTACTGGCTCAACCCTAAATAAGATTTATTTTCAACCTTACAACACAGAAATGATTGACCAAACATAGGTTTCCTTACTTTTTTGTTAAGTCCATCCGATACTGGGACATAGAGGAAATGTTAGCTTAGCATTGACTGATCAGTGAATTAATCTAACGCTGGATCAGTCCCTCACTAGAACTCAGCTCTGACCCAATGCTTTTTGAGATTTTCTAAAAACTGTGACCGGAGCCACAGAAAACGCTCCTCTGGCAAGGGAACATACCGTGATCTCCAGAACTAACTGGCGTGTCTGGTAAGAAGAAAGGTTAAGAAAGTATTGTGTCTGTGATGTTGTATAATTGGTGGTGGTGGTCCCCTGCCTGACCGGCTGCATCCACTCATGTGTGTGCAGAAGCTGCAGCAGATCTGAAGTAACTATGGCGACGCAAATTTAAAGAGGATTTTTTAAAGAAGATTTTCTGTGTGTTTTCTTTAAGTAGGCGTTTTTTTTTTTGACAACTTTCTGACCTCTTGAACTTAACTTCTCCGACTATGGAAGTGGAGACAGTGGAGAGAAAGAGCTGAAGGATGTTATCTAAGTTATACATTCAGATATGTTTTTGTAAATCTTTATTTAACGCCCAGCATTGTTTGCATGAAAGAGTGAACTCCAGGAGTTCATTACGAATGTAACACTGTGTCCTTCTCACAGCTCCTGATCAGTATGCTCCCCCTGAACGTGTCCCTCCGTTTATCTGATTATACCCAAACCACCTCAGCCACTTTGTCTGCCAACGACTTTTGCTGTTCCTTTTAATAGCCTTATTTCCAACTCCATCCATCTCAGTCCAATCTCACGTCTAATCTGCAGACACACTTTTCCAGCCGCCACTGGATTTGTTCCTCTTCCTTCATAATCTCTACTTTCAGCTGCCAGTCCTTAACTTAGCGGCGCAGTATTATAACAAATCTGCTCTTCACACTGTCCATATGTGAGCCATCAGCCGAGGACCGTGGGCCATATCAGTGAGTTATTTAATTATGTTATTTCTATATTAAAAGTTGAATTTTTGTTGAATAACTGAATCAAAATCTAAATACAAGTAGAGTTTTTTTTTATAATTGCAATACAAATGACAATATTTACATTAATTCCAATAATGAAAAAAAAAGTATTTTCTCAATTTGAATCCACCATGATGAATTGACACAACATTGATTTTTTTTGTCACGTGATCTTCGTGCTCACGGATGATTGGCCGAAAGTTTTAAGAAATATTTCCGTACTTCTTTGTTAATGTCTTGTGGCACTATATTATACCAATGTTTTTTTATACTGAATTAAAAAAGATACAGATTAAGAATATATAGAATTAAGATAATTTATGTTTTAATTATTGGGATTAGAACGTTTAACTTTAGAAAACCAATAGTAAAAAAATGATAATTTAATGCCTACAAAATGTTCAAATAATTCAACATTTTAAATGTTAAAATCAACCCCTTAATATCCTAATGGCACTGATATACTTCCATAAACTATAAAACTGATCATGAACAATGTTCTAACTTATTTTAATTTATAGGTTCTTTATTTTAGGATTTATGTTTTTCCTTCATAGCATTTGTCCTTTTATAGGAATTTCTTTTTTTGGTTAAAATAAAAATATTTTGATTATAATTTTTTTGGGACTGTATAGGAAATAATAATAGTATTAATTACAATAACAAATAGTCTCTTGTATGCACTGAGACTGGATTGCAACCTCTTCAGTGCATCCCCTGCCTCTCACCCTCAGTAGCTGGGATAAGCTTCAGCTCAACAACCAAGGTAAGGGAATCAGCAGTAGAACTTACGCATTGTATCTTTTCCCTTTTAATGCTTGTGTTTTTTTGTAGTTTTCCCATCAAAATATGGCTTTTTTTTCTTACATTTGATATTTTTCTATTGGCTGTACGGCCCCTCACTTCAGTCACAGATGATGACCTCAACATAATTTCCCCCATTTTTTCAAATAATTTGGTCAACGTTTCAACAAATGAATGTATTTTTTAGACGAAAGGTAAGTTTGAAGGAGAGTCAAGCATCTGACCGAGATTAATTCTCTCAAAAATAATCAGCTTCATGTTGATGTTAAATCTTCTGTGACCCTCAGATTCTCCATATGGTGCGTGTAACTCATGACAATAGGTGGACTGCTTCCCCTTCCCTTCCGCCTCCCTCCAGTCTAACATGATTTTTTTTTTTACAATCCCAGCAGTGGATGAGGGCTGCTGACCAGCAGCGTGTGCACTCGCTCACGTGCACTGGGAATCCATCCGTGCACGAGCATGAAAGGGTGTAGCTGTTAAAGGGGGAGGGGAGGATGGGTGGATGAAGGGAGGAGGAAACTGGTGGTGACTGTTTAACATGATCATTGGGATCCATAGCCCCCTCCCCCATCTCCAATCCATCCATCCCAGTTTGCCGGTGCACTCTTTATCTCTCCCACGGCGGGTGTATCAATGGCGCCTCGTCCCCACAGAGCATTTAAAAAGGTGATTAAGCTTGATGTGTGAGCAGACGTTTAGGGCCCACCAGAAACCAGAGGGTCTGGTAATTGCACCGGCTCCTCCTGCAGCACCCCCCACCCTGGCTTTATGGGAAATCCTCCTCACAGAGACGCCTTCTCATGTTTTTTCATCACCCATGTGTCTGAAATTTACACTTCCATCCAACTCGTCTCCTCGTCCTTCAACCCCCGCCTCCTCCTCCTCCTCCTCCTCCTCCTTCTGCTCCTTCCTGCTGTTGACGTTGGTCAAGAAACAAAAATATTGGTCCGGTCGGAGTTCAGTGTGTTTATGAACGACGTCCCGGAGGACCGCGAGGTTGGTCCGGGGGTCATCGGCGACGTCGCCATGGGAACGCAAGCCCCACCCTGTCAAGCTAGCGTCTCTGTTTTTTCCGCTCTCCAAATCTATCTCTCGGATGAAAGTCAAGGATTAAGAGACGCGAGAGCGGAGCGTCGGCTGACAAAAACACAATCACACGAGTACGTCGGCAGACGCTGACCTCTGACTCTGCACACCAGGTCACCGGTGGAGATTGAAGAGGAGAAGTTTGGCCACCGTGGACGTCTAAAAACAGCTCAATATATCTGGACGGATGGATGGTTCACTGCACCAGACAATGTAATGCTGTCCGATGATATACGATAACACTATAGCAAACATCACTACATTGTATCATATACACATATTTTTCTCCCAATATATAGACTTAAAACTATACTGTTAATGTTATGTACTTAAATAGTCTAAATGATAATAAACAACAATATTCTTAGCTATACCATAACACATGCTACGTTACATTATAGTTAACCATAATATATTATATTGTGTTATAACCTATACTATAACCTATGCTACAATTTTTTTTTTAAAAATAATTACTTAGCTAAAGTACTGAATATTCCATCAAGTTACAGGTTGGAATCCTATCAGTTACCTGTGTTATACTATTTTAAATCTCTGAGCTACACCTTTATTCATATTCTTTACTATGTTTAGTCCTTGTTTCTCATTATTAATTTTTTTTTTTTAATTAACGAATTATCATGGTTTTATTTTCTTATTTCTTGTATTTACCATGAAGCCCTTTGAGATCAATCAATGTTAAGATAAATGCATTATTTATTTATTTTTAAGGTTTATAATATCACTTCCAGAAAGTAGTAAAGTTTTCAATTACAATGTATAAATAAATGATATAAATATACTTACTTTTTAAAAATGATATATATTTTTTAAAATAAACACTGAGAAATAAATGTGTGGGTTCTTGTGTGTACATGAGGACTGTGGACAATTTTAAAGATTGGAATGTTCCCCTGCCAGATTGCAAAAGTGTTGGTTATGTAGAAATCAGTGTATATTTTAAGCCACTCTTCATATTTTTTTAATGGATCCTTAATATCTGACAAGATACTTTCAAAATGTTAAAATGCAGTCGCATGTCAAGAAAAATAAGCCATTACGACCTAAAAAGATGACATTAACACAACAAGCTTTACTCTGTAGCTGAAGTCGAGTTGTTCCTGCAGATGTGCTGCAGCAGAAATTACTTAATGTCAGGTCAATTTGGGGGAGAGGAACATTTAAGCAGATATAAGAACATGAATACTTGATGTGAGTTTCTAATAAAAAATAAATGGACGAGGTTGACAGTTTAAATGCGACACATGAAACTTGAACACACAGCTTCTGATGTTTGCTTTCATTCCCACAGTAAAGATTCAATGATCAATGTATAAAATATTATAGTTTTGGGGCTTTTTTTATAAGCATTGTGGACAGATGAGCTGTTCAAGGTGTCCTGGGAGAACTCGAATAACACTTCCTGTCCTTCTCAAATGTGTTGCTGGCGGACACTGTAGCAAACAGTTGGTGATGGTAAAGTGACATGCTGTCTTTCTCACCATGTGCTGAGCAGGAAAGTCTGCTGTGGAAAAATCACCATAAACCTCCATCCACCTCTTATCATTCACAAACTAAAACATGCCCCCATTTTTTTTTTTTTGGCTTCCCAAAAACACACACAGCATGTTCTGTGGAGAAGGTTGGACTATCATTAAATATACATGACAGAGAAGAAGAAAGAAAAAAGCTTTTATGTGTCTGGACTGTGTATCTGTCCATGGTGCTGAAGGCAAACTTGCAGACTTGATCACACAATAACAACTCTGCATGCTACACACACACACACACACACACACACACACACACACACACACACACAAAAGTGAGGTGATATGTGAAGAGGTTTGATTCACTAACCTTTAGATATAAGAAGAATTCAGCAGGTGTCGGATGGAGATCAGGTCCCGACCTTAGTTTGTCTTCACTTCAGCCAAAGAAAATGTGACTCAAAAAAGGTCTGAAATCAGGGTTTTAAAAACAAAAATAATCGTTGTAGATGGTAGAAATGAAACCAAAAAAAACAAGGCGTCCTCACAAATGTCCACCTTAATTTCTACTTTGCAGACGTTGGTCAATGTGGTTTTTAACCTCGTCTTTGGTTACAAAATCCGACCCAAAATCGGTCAAAAATAAGAAGCGAATGTGCTTCGGAAGGGAAGACGAGGAGCTGCAGCGAGACTTCCAGCCACCGCTTGAATGGAGTTATTTGAGAGTGAAAAAAAACGAACGCTGTCCGCAAAAATACAACACACTCCTACGCAAACAGCGTCGACGTGCGCGTCGGGGGAGGAGACAAGGACGGAGGATGAGTGAGATCTCCATCCACACAACCTCACCTTCCAGTTAGGCAGAGGTCAGATTTTAGCTAATGGAATTATTGAGATCAGACATCTCTCTCTCTATGTGTGTGTGTGTTTTTGTGTGTTTGTGTGTGTTTGTTCGTCTCCGACAAGATGTGCTTATTGTTCGACAGGAGGGAGACAAACCTGTCAGACAGCGCGGAGGGTAAAGGGAGTTCTGACGCCTGCAGAAACATGCGCGTGAAAAGCGAGAAATAAAAACAAAATAGTTTTGGATTAGAAACTATTAAGAAACAGGATTTGTTTTTAAAATCCAAGGGTTGGACTAGAGGTGATTTGAGTTATAGACGGAAAGGCAGAGATTCTCTAGTCTGCTCGTCAATTTTTAAAACAATAATGATTTAAATATAATGAAATATTCCTTGAAATATAAAGCAGTGAATTAGTAAATATACAAAAATATTAGACACCTAATTTCCCATAAAAAAAACATTTTAAAATATATATACTGTATATTTTATTATTTCTTGTTTTGCAGATTCTTGGTGGTTTCTGTTCATTTTTTGTAAGCATTCAATTGTATTTTTATCTAATGTTGGTTCAGAAATATTTGAGAGAAGAAGAAACAAGAATTGATCCAGTGCAAAAATATGGCCAAATATAGACTAAGCAGCCCACAAGAGGTTTTAATACATATACTTGGGGGGGACAAATACAATTAAGTCATTTAAAGTGCATTAAAAACATCTACCTCTAAAACGACATTGTAACCCATTTAGATGAAAAGCTTTGCAGTAACAGAGGCGGTTTTTCTAGGAAGCAAAGATGTTAAATCGTCCCAATCTCAATAAACGTTAATCAAAACTTCATTTGTGCCACAACCTGGAGCGTGTCAAGCGTTTTGGCTCAGTGTGTGATGAGTCAGACGAAGCGTTGGGTCAGGAGTGTGTGAATATATGAGGGATATTCAAGAAAATACATGGAGGGGACAGTCATGCATAGATGTTGTTAAAGCTTCTAATCTGGCTTTTATTTTTAATCGCCAAGATTTGTCCATGAGTCGCATTCAAGAGGCATAGAAATATCATCACTGCTGTGATCTACTGAAGATCCTGAGATTATTTCCTGGTCAACAATGAGAGGATCATTGTCGCCTCAAGGCTCTCACCTGTAACCAAACCATGTTCCCTCAAGAGTTCACAACGAGGCGATGTTGTCTCTCCAACATGGCTTGATCTGCCCACAGTTGGACAAGCCGAGAACAAATCCTGCAGCAGTGGTTCTAATTCTAGTCTCTCCTGGATGACTGAGCTCCTCATTACCTCTAAGGTAGAGGCCAGACACTTCCCATCGATCTTGTTACTACACAGCATTAGCCACCACATATGAGGTTAGAAGTAGATCAATTTGTAAATCAAGAGTTACACCTTTTGGCTCAGCTCTTTTTTAACCCTTTACTACATGTGTCAAAATGATGGCACAGGGGCAAACTCCAGCCCCCTAATTCATTTGGTATGGCCCGCCATAGTTGCTGTTCATGTTGATATGGTGACCAATAATGATGCCAGTGATTAAGATAGGATAAGAAACAAACAATACAGTTCATAACTGCTACGATCAGCTTTCAAACCTGGTATTTAATTTAACTTTATTTTCCTCAAAGAACTTGTCTACTCTTTTCAGACTGAGGACCATGGTCTTGGATTTGGAGTAGCTGGCTAACAGTTGGCTTATTAATAATACTGTTTTACCAGAGTAAAATAATAAAATAAATACATCAAAAAGAGCACACTTTGATACTCTCTTCTTAAGTCTCTTTTAACACGAGGATGTTTAGAAAGAAAGAAGGAAATTCTCGCAGCTGCTGTAGAAGTCTTCCTTGTATGTGTAAAACTCACAATATACTCTAACTAGTTAACTAGTGAGATCTGTTTGCTTTACTTGTTAACATGTATACAGTAAATTGCTCTCTTATGCTGCATTTTATTCACAAGTAATAGTTCATACTTTTTCAATACATTTTGATTTTGTAACTAGTGAACTAGTGGTCATTATCCCTTTTAATAGTTAACTAGTAAACACTTACATGCCTGCTAGTTTACTAGTGCTGCTCCAAAAAGGTTACTATTTAATTGGTAACTGCATTACTGCAACTTGTTAACCAGTAGGCATTTTTGGATGGAAAAAACAGCTTGAACTAGTTAACTAATGAGATCTGTTTTCTTTACTTGTTAACATGTATACAGTAAATTGCTCTCTCATGCTGCATTTTATTCATTAGTAATTCTAAGTTCATGCTTTTCCAATAGGTTTTGATTTTGTTACTAGTTAACTAGTGGTCATTATCCCTTTTACTAGTCAACTAGTAAACACTTTCAGGCCTACTAGTTTACTAGTGCCAAAGAGGTCACAAATTAACAAGTAACTGAATTACTGTCTCTCGTTAACTAGTAGACATATTGGATCAAACTACTTCACTAGTAAGGGAAAAACAGCAGACTAGTTAACTAGTGGTCATTATGCCTTTTACTAGTTACCTTGTAAACACATTCAGACCAACTAGTTAACAAGTGCTGCTCCATAAATGTTACTAGTTAACTAGTAACTGCATTACTGCCACTTGTTAACCAGTAGGCATATTGGATGGAACTAGTGCACAAGTAAGGGAAAAACAGCTTGAACTAGTTAACTAGTGAGATCTGTTTTCTTTACTTGTTAACATGTATACAGTAAATTGTCCTCTCATGCTGCATTTTATTCACTAGTAATTCTTAGATCATGCTTTTCCAATATTTTGTTGCTAGTTAACTAGTGGTCATTATCCTTTTAGTCAAGTAGTAAACACTTTCAAGCCTACTAGTTTACTAGTGCCAAAGAGGTTACTAATTAACAAGTAACTGCATTACTGTTACTCGTTAACTAGTAGACCTATTGGATTGGACTAGTTCACTAGTAAGGGCAATACGGTAAGTAAGTAAGTTATAGTTATTTGTAAAGCAACCATTGAACTATTAAACTAGTTTTGGTCTCAGCTAGTAAAGCAGTACATTAAAACTGAATGCACTAGTTTACTAGTAAGCTTAATTCAGTCTAACTAGTTATCATGTTGGTGAGTTTTTGCAACCCACTAGTTACCTAGTTTGTTTTTGACATGTGACATCAAGGATATGAAATAAATCATCCGTCCATACGTGTGTCGTGAAAGAAAAGCGACCGATGCTGGGTCATATTTGACAGACGTGTCAGTGACAGTTGCTGAAGACTCCAGCTGTCACTCTCACAGATCAAGAACAAACAAATGCATCTCTGGTCTCTGGCACGAGTGCCGGAGCAACAACACGACGTCTGCTGAATCTTTCAGGCGAGCGAACACAAAAATCTAATCGCATCAAAAGCAAACACACCGAAGGAAAGTTTTCGGCTGCATAAGATATGAGCTCGAACTGAAAGGAGGGAGAATGTTCGGGGGAAGGATTTTAAGGTAAGTCGGTGTTTGGACGGTGACTTTAATAACGTTCCCTCAACCCTTCCAGTCCTGAGCGTCTCAAGGTGGAAACACACAAACCTGTGCCAGGAACAAAACCCTCGTTAGGTTCCATCAAAGGAGGCGCAATTGTTGCCTCGAAGGATCATTTTTCTTCCGTGCAATCCTTCCGTCTCACTTTTGTCCGCGGCGTTTCGGGAGGACGGCCATCGAAGTGACAAAGTGCTCCTCTGCCGTCAGACCCTCGACCTCCGCCGTCTCCGGATCGCTTCTCGTCTCGCCTTATCGTCGGATCGAGACGACGTGACGGAGGACGGCGAGGCGGTGTTAGTTTTGACTGCATCCATTATTCAGGCTGGAATAGTGGAGATTTGTGCTTCGGGAGAACGACTGCTGAAATATTTACATTAGGAGAACCTGAGACGCCGTGGTTTTGCTCTCAGCCACTGTAAACTGTACGTACAGCAGGAGTCACAACAAGACCCTTCAAGACTCCTCTCGAGTCCGACAGCTGTCGAAAGGCTCCGTCATCTATAGGCCGACGGTGGCTCCGCCCACGCTAGGAAACACTTGAGCTGCTTCCAGGAATAAAAAAAAAAAAGATGACAAGAGTCACATCGGCTGTGGAGGCAGGAAGTCACGGCGACGGTCGAGCCTAGAGGGAGGAGAACATGAAGACGAGTGGAAGTAGAGAGAGACTGGGATTATAACAAGACTATTACTGTGAACCCTCAGATAAGACTCATGTGGCTCGACTCCGAGCTTCTCACAGATCTTATCATCCGGCTTCAAGCAACGGAAGGACAATTCTTGACTTAAATGTCCATTTTAATGATTTTTTAAATGCAATACCCAGTTTTTTTGTTTTTTGAAGTACTTCATTAATACATAATAAAAAGTTAATTATTAATTTATATTGGAAAAAAAAAAGATCGTACTGTGATGATCTCCCATCGCTGTGTTTACTCCGGGTACCTTGGTTTTCTCCCATTGACTGAAGACTTGCCTCCGAATCCAGTGTTTCAAGGACAATGTTTTCATACTTTCGATGTCTCATGGCTCTTTGAAATGTCGTTATATTTAGTAGTAGCGTCCATTTTTTTTAGAAGCTTCCTTTGATGTGAACAGTGACATCAATACCAGAGATGCATCTCCTTCTAAATTTCAAAATAAAAGCTTCCATATCTTCATCCACTCAAACACTTGAGAATGTTAAAAAGAAACGAAAATTAAAACAGTATTAAGGGATTATGAGCTTTAATTATAATTGTTTTTGTTTAACTTATCATTAAAATGTAGTGTGACATTAATAAAGTTTTATTTTAACCGTTTTAAAAATGTGTGTTTTACATTCTTTAGTTGAATAATATTTGACGGGCAGCATTGTATCTGCTTGAGGCGCTGCAAATGCCCCCCTAGCCTAGGACTTTATCCATGCTTGTCCAAGATTAAGGCTGTTTTTCTTTTCTTTTTTTTTTCAACCTTTGCTTTGACCTCGTCCTCGTACAATTTCGGTTCATTCCAGGCTATACAAAAGTGCGAGTAGTTTAGCATGTTTTTAACGTGTAATAAGTGTTAAAAAGTCAAAAGTGTATTAAACCTCGTTCATACGCTGACGTGACTTTTGTAACAAATATTCATACGTGTGATGTTTGCAGAGTTACGAGGTCTTTCCTCTGCTGCAGATTATCTGCTCATTTTAAAAAAACAACATTTCACGAAAGAGGTTATCTCGAGGTCATGAATAAAATATGACTTGAGTTATTCATTGTTTTGCCTCGAGTGAAATTGTTTTCTAGGAGAAGCTCAGGTAAGGTTTAGTTTTGTTCTAATTGAATATGATTTCTAGACTTGTTTCAATTCAAAAATGATTTCATCATCATCACCAACAGATAAAACGAACAATCCTGCTAATACATGAACTGATAAGATGGATGGCAGGTGAAGGGATGGTAAGAAGAGAGAACAGGATAGAGGGAAAGAACAGAAGGATGACGAAGGCTTGAAGAGAAGACGAGAGAGACGGAGTGACGTCCAGACTGAGAGGAGACAGAGAAGAAGATAAACGCAATAAACAGGTGAACATGAAGACGGAAAGAGGAAAGAGGATGAAAAAGCAAGATCTGATAAAAACAATAAAACATGAAACTATATATTTTACATGGACACGCGAAGAATCGTTAATCAGAGACAAATTAAAGCTTCAGTAACCAGTGAGTCTTAGTGAGCGAGTGCAGAAATAAAAAAATACTTTCAATCGTCTCATTGTCCTGATAATCGGAAATCTCTCTTCATTTTGCTTCATTAAACATTTGTTTGTTTTCCTTCATTTAACCGACAGATGCAGAAAAGATAATGTCACAGAGACCCTCAGGCTCATGAACACACACAAGAAACAGTTTCCCCTCCTCCTCTCACCTACTTCCTCCTATCATCCAGCTCCTCCTCTCACCCTCCTCCTCCTCACGCCCACCCACCTCCTCTCACCCACTTCCTCCTCTCACCCTCCTCCTCCTCTAACCCTCCTCCTCCTCTCACCCACCTCCTCCTCTAACCCTCCTCCTCCTCTCACCCTCCTCCTCCTCCTCCTCTCACCCACCTCCTCCTCTAACCCTCCTCCTTCTCTCACCCACCTCCTTCTCTCACCCAACTCCTCCTCTCACCCTCCTCCTCCTCTCACCCTCCTCCTTCTCTCACCCAGCTCCTCTCACCCACTTCCTCCTATCATCCAGCTCCTCCTCTCACCCACTTCCTCCTCTCACCCACCTCCTCCTCTCACCCACCTCCTTTTCTCACCCACCTCCTCTCACCCACTTCCTCCTATCATCCAGCTCCTCCTCTCACCCTTCTCCTCCTCTCACCCACCTCCTCCTCTCACCCTCCTCCTTCTCTCACCCACCTCCTCCTCTCACCCTCCTCCTCCTCTCACCCACCTCCTCCTCTCACCCAACTCCTCCTCTCACCCACCTCCTCCTCTCACCCTCCTCCTTCTCTCACCCACCTCCTCCTCTCACCCATCTCCTCCTCTCACCCTCCTCCTCCTCTCACCCAACTCCTCCTCTCACCCACCTCCTCCTCTCACCCTCCTCCTTCTCTCACCCACCTCCTCCTCTCACCCACCTCCTCCCCTAATCCAACTCCAAACTTTCACAGTGTGTGGAGCCTCAAACATGATCATTAACGTGTGCCACGTGGTAGAATTGTAGAATTGAGTGAAGAAACAAAATCAAATTAGTGTTTAACTGTCACATGCACTGACCTTCGCTGACGTCTGACACCCGACAAAAGTGAACAGGCAGCTGGTATCCAGGAAAGACTGGAGGGGGGGGTCAGGGAAGACTGACCGACGGAAGGAAAGACTGCACCGATTGTGGACGGGTTAGTTACCCACTCCACAGGTCCTCCTTAAGAAGGACACCCTCAACAACTACGAGCACAAATAAGAGAAAAAAAACAGCCGAGAGAAGAGGTGGAAGATGAACCGGACAGGACGGACAACTTGTTGTCAACCGGGATGAGGATCACACGTCGCTGCCGGTGGTCCAAAGCGATGACTCGCGTGGTTTTACGTGGTGGAGGAAACGAAACACATGCAATCTTGCACCGAGTCAGCGGATCACACGAGCAGGAGATGAAGCCAGGTTGATGCTGTTCATTGCAGATGGCCATGAGGAAGAAGAGAACCTCGCTCAGCAGCACAGACAACAAAGAGGTTTGTGAAGAACTCCAGGCCAGGATGAGGATTAAAAACCTAACAAAATCTCTCAATCCGGACGGGAGCCAGGAATGACCTCATGTCCTTCACAGTGGATGGAGAAAAGGATCTGATCCGAAGCTTAGACACATCCATATGCCTGACACCGACGTGGAGGTCAGGCCGCCGAGTTTCTCTCGAGCTACGATACAAAACTTTAAATCAAATCAGAGAAGAGTGAATCAGGAAACAGGATAAATTATAACATATTTCTAATGTTGTAAATTTGGTTTTAAAATTGATTGTTTTTGTTTTTTCCAGAGCCTGGAACGGTCTGAACGAGCGCCGAACAAACCGAACAAACAAGGGTCACGTGGTGGTTCTGCCATCAGCCTCCAGGGGTGTCGGACAAACATGTGTCCATCTTGCTCAGGGAGGCTTTAATTGTCAGAGTGATGAGGTCACTCTCTGCCCCGGGCAGTGGTTTAAGAGCAGACTCGGGGAAGCCATCGATCCATGGATCCCTCTCGCTTCGGATCAGATATACAACAGTTGAGACGAGCAGTTGGTTTGAGAAATGATGGAGGGATGGAGGGAGGAAAAGAGTGAAGTCGGGGAGAATTGAAGCGATTGTCGTTGATAATATCCATGGTTGGATTCGGATCAATTAGGGACCGGCAGATGTGCAGAATCATGGTTGGCCCCGGGGCCTTAAAGAAGACAATCCAATTTTCCCTCAACAAATGTAATACCATTAGGCTGGATGCAAGCGAGGGGGGCGGAGCCTTCTCAAAAAACCAGGGAGAAGGACCAGAGCAGGTCCAGAAGGCAGTTACGAGAAGCACCGGAGACAAGTGTCCACGACACCTGAATGCTCTTCTCGACGCCATGATCTTCAAGAACATGGGCCTGAGAGACGTCACCATCATCTACTTCACGGCTCTGGCCGCTCTCATGGTCATCCTGGTGGCGTCCTACCAGGGGCCGGGCCGGGTCGTGGAAGTGCCGCTGACCCAGTCCAAGACCTTCAGTCCCGTCCCACCTCTGGCCATGCCCTTCCGTGTGCCCCTGGACCCCCGGGAGGAGCTGCACCTGGCCTGGAACGTCAGCTACCAGGACCAGGAGGTCTACATGAGGCTGGAGATCAAGCTCCTGAGACACGGCGTGGTGCTGGGCTTCTCCGGCCGAGGGGAGCTGACCGACATGGACATGGTGGTCCTGTGGGACTCCGGGAGCAAGAGCTACTTCGGGGTGAGTGCCGACGGAAATCACGGAAGAAAGAATCGGATTTCACTGAAAAGAATCAATATTTCAACGATTTGGTGAAATATTTAAGATCTTAAAAGAAAACTGCTTCAATGTGAAAGTGAATATTTTCTACTACATGTAAGAGTAAAAGTTGCAGTAAACAAATTGTTATTCTCATTATTTATTCGTCTGTATGTGGAGAAAAAAATGTAAAAAAACCCATTACAATTAGCTTTCGATTTAAAATAAATATGTACATGATTATGACATCGATAATAACAAGAGAAAAACACAGCAAACTTATTTTTTGTTAGAAATTAATTGTAATAATTAGTCAGACATTCATTTTTGTCAAAGAAATGTACAAGTATAAAACGTATAAAATCATAAATATCATTATAGTTGTAAGAATATATTGTGATTAAGCTAAATATATATATATATATATATATATATATATATATATATATATATATATAAAATATATAATATATATAATTTAGTTGCAAAGATATAGAGTCATGAAAAAAAACTATAAATACTCAAATGATTATTATACGAAATATCAAAAAGTAAAAAAATAAAGAAATAAAATCCAGAATATTAACAAATAAACATTAACTCACTTAATTAAATGAGGGACGTGTTAATCCACATTAGCTGTGTGTTAACGTTTTAAAAATGAATTTACAAAATATGTACTATAATGTCATTAAAAGTGATTTTTCTGATGGAGTACTCAGACATTATGGATGTTTTGCCATGTATTGATGATCCTTTAACAGCAAATTAAATAAATGCAGCAACACAAAATCTAAACATTGCAATGACACGTAGCACCTGTAAAACAGTTTTAAAAGACCTGTTAAAATGATTGGAAGGTGACATGTCAATAAAACTAGTCCTTGCTTTCGCTCTGTGAAGAAGCAAAAGTTGATGAATAATCAGTCACAATAAACTTGATATCAAGCGTCACTGACTGAGGAAAAAGGGCGTGAAGATCAGCAGAGCCTCACAGAGACAACAAGAGGGGAAATGGTTCTTGACTAGATTGATCTCGGCAGGATCTGTGTTGCTTCAAACATTCCACTGTGGCATGAAAAAAGACAGTAACTAGCGTGACAGGAAAAATAATGACATCAGTTGCGTTCAAGCAAAGATTTACAAGACGTGCCAGAAAGTTCTCCAGATACGATCGTGGCAAGTATTTATGTCACAATTGTGGGTCCTGCTGGTGCAGTGACATTTCTGGTTCTTCATAAACATGCTAAGAGATCAATCAATACAAAAAATGTCACTTATTTGACACTTAATGACACTTTTCTTATTGCAACAGTTTTGTTTGATTGTTTCTTTTGATCATATTTTTTTGTGTGTGTTGTCACTATGTTATGGGAAGAGAATTTTGTCTTAATTTTTCAATCCTTAAAGCATAGATTTTCTTTTTAATTTAATTTACTGAAGTGAAAAAAAGTCTTTATTTCTATTGAAATAAATTATTGTTTTGAGGTAAATATCTTAATTTGAAATGAAAATAGTTTTGAAGGGATTTTTATTGATGTGAAAAAAAAGTTGTAATGTCTATTTTCTATTGAACAAAATATTGTTTTTGTTTTTTTTAATCAAAACATGTTTTGAAGATATTTTTTTTTTCGATTTTTTTCCCATTAATTACATATTTTAATTTTGTCAGTTTTGATAAAATAAAAGTTGAATTTTTTTTAAGACTATTCTTTTTATTGAATTGAAAAGTTTGAAGTCATTTTTTTTATTAAAGTAAAAAAGCTTTTAAAGTCATTTATTAACTGAAGTGAAAAAAAGTTATGAAGTCATTTCTTTCATTAATTTAATATTTCAATTTTCTCATTTTTTATTTAATTAAAAAAAGTTTTGAAGACTATTCTTTTTTTATTGAATTGAAACGTTTTGAAGTCATATTTTTATAACAGTGAAAACAGTTTTAAAGTAATTTATTAATTTAAGTGAAAAAAAAGTTATGAAGTAATTATTTTAATTAATTTAATATTTCAATTTTCTCATTTTTTAATAAAAGGTAGAAAAAGTTATGAAGACTTCTTTTTTTATTGAATTGAAACGTTTTGAAGTCATATTTCACACACACACACACACACCCACACACACCCCACACACACACACACACCCACCCCACACACACACACACACACACACACACCCCCCACACACCCCCCCCACATACACACACACACACACACACACACACACACACACACACACACACACACACACACACACACACACACACACACACACACACACACACACACACACACACACACACACACACACACACACACACACACACACACACACACACACACACACACACACACACACACAAGCTTTCTTAAGACTAGAGCAGATATTTGTGCAACACGGTCCATCTGAAGAACACTTATATAATGCTGCTGGAGACGGAGGCAGAAGCAAACATCTCCGCGTCTATTCCAGACAAGAAAGTGAGGAACTTCAAAGGAACAGACTCAGGTGTTGTTGTGGAACCTTCAGGCAGAAAGAGTTCCTCAAAAGAGAAGCGAGAGAACGTCAGCTTTATAGATGTCAAAGAGTCAGGTTGTATTTGAGGGAAAAAAATTACTTGTATTTTTTACAACATGTGAACGAAAAGATGCTAGCGTGTCAATTTAGCAACATATTAGCTTTTTTTTTTTTATGTAAATAAGAGGTAAGTCGTAAACTTAAGAACATTAAGGACTAAAAACTTTGACTCCAGCATGTAGTTTGTTAAGTAAACACAAAAAAAATATTTTTGGTCCATTAAATGGTAAAACTCAACACTTGGTGGTTTTAGCTGCCGTGCTAGCCTGGAGCCAACAAAAGCTAAAAGTATAACTGCGTTTGTCAATCACTTGATCATCTTGCAAATCTTATTTATATCATAAAGTACTCTCTACTACTATAAAATATATAATAAATATGATGATAGCTGTGGCTTCTCTGTCAGAAACTTCTTTCTTTCTTGTTTCTCGAGCATTATCTTGATGTTAGCAGTGCTGCTAATGCTAGCTTAGCTTTGCTAATAAAACAGTAAGAACATTTTAACAAAAAACACCAGGTTTTGAGGGAAAAAAGAATATGATTTATAGTAATTTTTAACACTAATTTCTTTAAAATATTGATTATAGAAAGGTGGTGTTACAGGTGGTACATTGCTCTTTAAGACACCAAATTCAGAGAAGTTAACTAAAAAATACACCTTTAAACTAGTGAAAATAATAAATAATTTCATCTGATTAAAAATATAAATCCACAAAAACATGTTCCCTGATATGAATTTTACTTATTTCATCAAACAAAGCAGAGCTGATCCTCATCCCTGTGGCTCTACAATAGAAAATCATTAAATCCATGCTAAAGATGATAAAGACTATTGTATGGCAGGTGATTGACGCTACATTTTCCGCCTGTATCTGCTGTGATCTAATCTAATGAATGTTTTTTACTTTTCTGTTTTCATATTTGTGTTTATCTGTCCAGGACGCCTGGAGTGACAGCGAAGGGAGAGTCTCTCTGGACGAACAACAGGACTACGAGTTGTTACAGGCGACACAGAAGTCCGACGGGTTCCACCTGCTCTTCAAAAGGGCCTTCAGCACCTGCGACCCCCGAGACTTTCTCATCGAGGTGAGGCCTCACTGACACAGTCGAGGCGGCTGTCACTCAAATACGACGTTGAACAGCTCAGCGAAGCTCATATTGTTTTCATAGTTGAAAGTGTCGCAAGTTAAGATGCAAAAGTTGGAATATCAAGCAGAGAAACCTCCTTAAGCTTTCATTACTATAATTATGGTTTCCATGGCAACACATTACCACTCCATCGCAGACACAATACCGCCGCTCATCACCATGACAACATAATGGAAAGTTCTCTCTGATCACATAAGTGTCTGAACTTAAGGGACAATATATATATATATTTTCGTCTCAGGAGGGGACGGTGAACGTCGTCTATGGATTCCTCGAGCAACCTTTGACCTCACTGGAGAAGCTCAACCTGTCCCGGATCCAGACGGGCCTGCAGAGAGTTCTGCTTCTGCGACCGGATGTGCCGCCGCCGGAGCTTCCCTCGGACCTGCAGACAATGGACGTGGTTTCCCCGAACATCATCATCCCGACTCAGGAGACCACCTACTGGTGCTCCATCAAGAAACTGCCCGAGAACTTGCCCAAGAACCACATCGTCATGGTAACTACCAACTAGTGACTACTGGGACTAGGTTACAGTGGGGGGTCTGCCATGAATTCCTCGCTTTGGTTGACAAGTTAAAAAAAATGTTAATGATGGATCCACCCCCCCAAAAAAAGGAAGTAAAATCACCCCAATTTGGACTCGATGAAATGAACTGTTAAAGGGAAAAAAGCTGATAAAACCACCCCATAATCAGACATAACATATCACCGGAAAAAAAAAAACCAAAACAAGCTACTTAAACCAACTAAAAGCAAATAAAACCACCCCAGAATTGTGCATAAACTACCCCAATCTTACCCAAAACATTCTGGTTAAATCACCCACAAAGACATTCAATAAATACACCCCACAATCAGGGATACACTACCAAAAACATGTTGGTAAAACCTACAAAAAACAGCCAATAAAGCTACACCAGATTCGGGAATAAACTGCCAAAACCACCCAAAAACATGATGATAAAAAGAATAGAAAAGTTTAATAAAATCAACAAGAATCGGGGATATACTACCGACCCCCTGCCCCCCACAAAAAAAAAAAAAACATGACGACAAAACCAACAGAAACCAGCCGATAAAGCTACCCCAGAATCAGGGATACACTACCAAAACCACCCCAAAAACGTGATGATAAAGCCAACAGAAAACAGCCAATAAAGCTAACCCATAATCAGGGGATACACTACCAAAACCACCCCAAAAACGTGATGATAAAGCCAACAGAAACCAGCTGATAAAGCTACCCCAGAATCTGGGATATACTACAAAACCCCCCCAAAAAACATAATGACAAAACCAACAGAAACCAGCCGATAAAATTACCCCAGAATCCGGGATAAACTACCAAAACCACCCCAAAAACATGATAAAATTAACAGAAAATAGCAAATGTTACTACCCCAGAATCAGGGATACACTACCAAGACCACCACAAAAACGTGATGATAAAGCAACAGACCAAGACGATAAATCACCCCACAATCAGACATAAACTAACTCAAAGCCCCCAAAACAAGCTGATTAAAACCAACCACAAAGGCTATAAGACAACTCTTAAATCATTCATAAACTACCACAACTGCTTCAAAAAGAAGCTTATAAAACCATGCAATAAAATTAATAAACCATGCCAAACACAAGCTGATTAAACCAACCTACACAGCTAACAAAATCACACAAAATCTACCCAAACCACCCCAAAACAACCTGATAAAACCAACCAAGAAAATCCCCCAAACCAAGTGGATGAAAAGTAAACCAAACAAAGGTGACAATGATATCAACACAAGACGGTCTGAGCGGATAAGATAATGGAAGTTGTGGGTTTCAAGTGGCAGGACAAGGATTGATCTCAACGAAGCTTTTCTTCTTCATCTCTCAGTACGAGTCGATTATCACCCCTGGCAACGAGGCCATCGTCCACCACATCGAGGTGTTCGAGTGTAACCCCGACATCGGCAACATTCCAGACTACAGCGGCGACTGCGACGACAAGATGAAACCAGGGAACGTCAACTTCTGCCGTCACGTTCTGGCTGCCTGGGCCATGGGCGCCGAGGTAATGTCACTCAAATATGCTGGTAATGTTGTGACTTCTGTTAGACTTCTGACGAACATAATGTCAAACAATTCAAGACATTCATTCCCAGTACAGTCAGTCCATCAATCTGTAGAGGTTCAATAAAACAGTGGAGGGAGATGTTTGTCAGTCTGCACAAGAACCTGCAGCTCAGCTGTCAACAGGGAGTTCAACACTGGAGAGAAAGAGACGTGACTTTGTGGAGATGGAGCTCTTTTCACCGTCTGCAGGGAGCCTGGGATGAGGTCAATTTAGATGAAGTGCTTCTTGTGAATTGCTTTATTATGTGTTACCAAACAAATTACACTGTTGGTACACAATTTATCTTTATTGTTCAAAACCTTCTTAAGTTTTGAATAATGGTTCATAGCAGTTGAACGTGTCAGTAGATGACAGTGGAAGTGGGATCAGCTGCAGCTCCTTGCAACACAGAATGGAAAGATATCTAGATCCAGATGGAAGTTACAATTATATCAACACAATTTTAGATGAAAGATCATGTAGCAACATGTTGAACACACCATCCTACTTATGACACCAGACCATTCTACTTATGACACCAGACCATTCTACTTATGACACCAGACCATTCTACTTATGACACCAGACCATCCTACTTATGACACCAGACCATCCTACTTATGACACCAGCCCTTATGACACCAGACCATCCTACTTATGACACCAGACCATCCTACTTATGACACCAGACCATCCTACTTATGACACCAGCACCATCCTACTTATGACACCAGCACCATCCTACTTATGACACCAGACCATCCTACTTATGACACCAGCCCTTATGACACCATACCATCCTACTTATGACACCAGACCATCATACATATGACACCAGACCATCCTACTTTTGACACCAGACCATCCTACTTTTGACACCAGACCATCCTACTTATGACACCAGACCTTATAACACCAGACCATCCTACTTTTGACACCAGACCTTATAACACCAGACCATCCTACTTTTGACACCAGACCAATCCTACTTATGACACCAGCACAATCCTACTTCTGACACCAGCCCTTATGACACCAGACCATCTTTCTTGTCACACCAGCACCATCCTACTTATGACACCAGACCATCCTACTTATGACACCAGACCATCCCACTTATGACACCAGACCATCCTACTTATGACACCAGCCCTTATGACACCAGACCATCCTACTTATGACACCAGCCCTTATGACACCAGACCATCCTACTTTTGACACCAGACCATCATACATATGACACCAGACCATCCTACTTATGACACCAGCCCTTATGACACCAGACCATCCTACTTATGACACCAGACCATCCTACTTATGACACCAGACCATCCTACTTATGACACCACACCATCCTACTTATGACACCAGACCATCCTACTTATGACACCAGACCATCCTACTTATGACACCACACCATCCTACTTATGACACCAGCCCTTATGACACCATACCATCCTACATATGACACCAGACCATCCTACTTATGACACCAGACCATCATACATATGACACCAGACCATCCTACTTATGACACCAGCCCTTATGACACCAGACCATCCTACTTATGACACCAGACCATCCTACTTATGACACCAGCCCTTATGACACCATACCATCCTACATATGACACCAGACCATCCTACTTATGACACCAGACCATCCTACATATGACACCAGACCATCCTACTTATGACACCAGACCATCCTACTTATGACACCAGCCCTTATGACACCATACCATCCTACATATGACACCAGACCATCCTACTTATGACACCAGACCATCCTACTTATGACACCAGACCATCCTACTTATGACACCAGACCATCCTACTTATGACACCAGACCATCCTACTTATGACACCAGCCCTTATGACACCATACCATCCTACATATGACACCAGACCATCCTACTTATGACACCAGACCATCCTACATATGACACCAGACCATCCTACTTATGACACCATACCATCCTACTTATGACACGTGACCTCCTTAGCAGAGGTATTAGTTCCCAGAGGTAGATAATTTCCAGCTCTCGTTGACTTCCATGTGAAATCAATATAGTGTTTCAAGAAGTTACGCAACACTTGATCGGTGATTTAGACATGATTTCAATCAATCTTTCGTGTCATACAAGCTCTACACAAGTGTTGTGAGGCACAGTCACCACAAGGACAACATGAGATTGAAGGTCACCGCGTGTGACTAATAAAACTGCTAAAAATAAAAACAATATTGAAAAAAAAACCCTCCCACACTCAGCTGTCTGCAGCAAAGCTCTCCATATCGATCCCTCATGCTGCATCCAGGCTATTAAGAGCGCGGAGACATTCTGTACGTGGGTGAACGTTCACACACTGAAGTCCTCGCTGACGGACAGGTAACCCACGGTTCTGTTCATTACTGCCATGGAATTGCATAACTCACCACAGTGTGTCAATAATAGAGACACTGCTGTGTTAGTCCACGGGTTCTCTTTGATCACATGACGCTGCCTACAAATTAAACTTCATCATCCTAATGACAAAGTTGATGGTGTGTGTGTGTGTGTGTGTGTGTGTGTGTGTGTGTGTGTGTGTGTGTGTGTGTGTGTGTGTGTGTGTGAAGGCCTTCTACTATCCTCGTGATGCTGGGCTGCCGATGGGTGGTCCTGGTTCTTCAAGGTTTCTTCGCCTCGAGGTCCATTACCACAACCCTCTGCTCCTGTCTGGTACGTTCACACACACACTCTCACACACACACTTGCCAATTAATAGAAAACTGTAGTTCAAATATGTTCATAAATGTGTAATAACTGTCATTGAGGTGCACTAATGTGCCCAAAGTTTGATAAAACTACGACATTTCATACGTAAGTTTTTTAGGAGCTGTTGAAGTATTTCAGAGCCATAAGAATATGGTTGGATTTAACATTTTAATATTTCATTTTTTATTAAATAAAGTGATTTTAAATTCATTCAATTTGATAATTTTTTCATTGAAAGGTGTATTTATTTATTTTTTTTAAATAAAATGAAAGAAATTGAATATTTTCATTCATTAAATATATTTTTGTTCTTAGACATAATTTAATAATCTTAATTATATTATTTGAATACTTCATTTAATATTGAACCTAAGGGACTACACAAATGTTACATTTATTACATATATGTTTAATAATTATTCAGTATTAATTATTAAATAGTTATTTGCTATTTGCAACTCGAATATCAAACACTTTGAAAAACCAAATTTATTTGAAAAATATTCGATTTTTATAAGTTAATTATATTAAATATATATATATATATATATATATATAATATATATATATACAAATTTATAAATTCCGTTTTTTAAATATAATTAAATCCCTCAAAAACAAGAAGACTTTAATCAAAGGGAAAACAGAGGATTTTTTTGTGATTTGCTTATTTTACATTATTTTACTCAATATAAATATACACTAAATTGGAATCAGTTCAAAATATGTTAAAAAATAATGTTTAAAAAATAATAAGTGTGATAAGAAATAAGCCAAAAATAAGAAAGAGGAGAAAAAATGTAATGTATCCCTAAAAGAAAGACCTTATATTTAGAAGTAATATTTCAAGTTAAACTAGTATCGAAAGCAAAAATCAAGCATGAAATCAAATAGTTTCTAAGCTTCGGGAAATTTTCCCACACTTGACCAACGCAGCCTACAGTCGTAAGGCTGGATCCAAAAGAGTTACCATGGCAACAAGGAGGCCTTGCCTAGAACTGTAGTATCAATAGTTTTTATTAAAAATGTATAAGTCTTTACACCCACGTGTGTAACATCTACTCTAGCAATACTGTTGCTTGTTCACTTCCAGATTTTTTAGCTAATTTTGTCTAAATGTAATTCTATTCTTTGAAGTGGCATCCTTTCCAGGGTGTCCCCTGGAAGTATAAATGTCGTTTTCAATCCGAATCCATTTGCGCCGCAGGTCGGCGAGACTTCTCAGGGATCCGTCTCCACTACACGCCGATCCTGCGGCCGTACGACGCCGGCATCATGGAGCTGGGTCTGGTCTACACCCCCCTCATGGCCATCCCTCCTCGCCAGACCGCCTTCGACCTCAGCGGCTACTGCTCCTCCAAGTGCACCCGGACCGTAGGTGAACCGTTCACTTATGAGGTTCTAGACACGACTCACCCATCGGGACGCCATTGCCGTTCCAGGCTTTTCCTCCAGGGGGCATCTACATCTTCGCGTCGCAGCTCCACACTCACCTGGCCGGACGGGAGGTCAGGACGGTGTTGGTGAGGGGCACCAAAGAGATCCTGGTGGTCCAGGAGGACAAACACTTCAGCACACACTACCAGGTGACACACTTGAATAAAGATCATTTAAAAATAATGTTTTAAAACACACGTCTGTTCCTCTCAGGCCATCAGGAACCTGCACAAGATGGCTCATGTTTTACCTGTGAGTGTGTTTCCTTCACGGCGTTCAAGGAGGCTGGAGAACGTGCTGGACTCGATTTATTACCGCCATCTTGTTCTCATCCTGCAGGGCGACGTCCTCATAACCAAGTGTAAATTCAACACCGAAGACAGAAGCCGGCCGACGATGGTGAGCGAATTTTCCTGGAGCTGCTCCTCTTTTTTTTTAATCGCTCGCCATATTTCCTTCCCTCCTTTAATCCCCCTCCTCCTCCTCCTCCTTCCTGTCGTCGCTCTTCCTGTCTCCTCAGGGAGGTTTTGGCATCATGGACGAGATGTGCGTGAACTACGTCCACTACTACCCTCGGACTCAGCTGGAGCTCTGCAAGAGTCACGTGGACCCTGGACACCTTCAGAAATACTTCAGCTTCATCAACAGGTGTCAGAGTAATAATAATCAAAAAGATCATTATTAAATATTGATTGACAGATACAACGGCGAGGACCAGTGTGTGTGTGGGGAGCCCGATGTGTCGCGGCAGTATTCCCAGCTACACTGGGACACGTTCAGCTCCACGGTCCTGGACTCTCTCTACACTACGGCGCCGTACTCCATGCACTGCAACCAGTCGTCCGCCCACCTCTTCCCCGTGAGAACTTTTTTTTTTTTTTCAACGTTCAAAGACGAGAAGGTGAATTCACGCAGATGACTGACGAGGTCTCTTGTTTCTTCAGGGCCAGTGGGACAAGGAGTCGGTGCCTGAGGTCACCTCGATCCTGGAGCCCCCCCGGTACCCTTGTGAAGGAGGGAGTCGTCCCATCAAAACTCCTCCCTCCACTGTTGAGCAGCAGCTTCTCAAGTAACCTCTGCAGCTCGTGTGCAAGCATTTTGACTCGTGTCAAAATATATCTGGAAACCTGAAAGATGAAGTGCTTCTCTGGAGACAGTTACGTCTCAGTGATCTAGTCGAGGGTGAAATAAATCTTCTTAGCTTCTCATGTTATCTTCTTAAGTAGAGGCTTGATTTTAACTTTATGTGTTTTAAGTCATGTAACGCTGTCAGTTCTGAGAGAATAAAGAGTGAAAACATATTTTGTGACTTCTGACATCATAATGTCTTCCTACCTGTCTCGCAAGTGGCAGCTCAAAAGGTCTAATGGGGACAGGTCTAATGTCAGTGGAGAGTCAAAATGGTCGATCAAAGAGAAAGTATTGTATATCTTTTGCTAATGTGGACGTATTAAAATAAAAAACTTGGGCAGATGTCCTCCAGTTAGTTCCACGTTATTCATCTATACTTTGTCTTCTTGTTGAACCGGTCGTCATCTCTGTGAAGTATGAGCTCTGATTGGCTAATGCACTGGAATCTAATTCATCTAATTCAAACACGTGTGTTCATTACAATGAGGGGTTTAAGAAAATATCAACCTTAAATATTGCATTTTTTATGGGGAATTTTTCAACAAAGCTTGTGTAAATTATATACTGTATATATATATATATATATATATATTATTTATTATATTTATTAACATGTTCATTTTCACTGTGTTTTTTGTATTACAATCAAACTTCCGGCCTCTAGATGGCATTTCATTGTTCATTTACGTACGATGAAAACCTGCAAGATTCCGGCGATGACTGAGGATGAGAGGATACAGTTGACTTCGGCAGTTTTTAAAACTAAGGTTTGAACATATTTTGGTTTAAACAAATGAAAGCCGTTACGACTTTGTCAACAGTCACGTGTAAATTCTTATTTGTTCCAACGTAAACGTTAATACCTAGACTAGAGAATTAGTAACTACCGTATTTTCCGCACTATTAAGCGCACCGGATTATAAGGCACACCATCAATGAATGGCCTATTTTAGAACTGTTTTCATAAATAGGTTTCACCGGATTATAAGGTGCGTAGAATAAAAGATACAGTCAAACGTTTGACTGGGGTTGTGCATCCACTGGATAAAGCTGTGCTTAAGGGAATGTCGACAAAACAGTCAGATAAAGTCAAACTTTATTAAGCGTTCTGACAACTCTGTTCACGCCCATGGTAACGATGTTCAAATGATGTTTAAAAGGCTTCAAGCAGCAGAGTGTGAGACTGGTGTTGTGAGCAGACAAATGTTGAGTGCGCAGAATGAGTGTATGACAGCTAGAGCAAGTGTGTATGACATGTTGAACGCGCAGCAGAGTGATTTGCGCAAAAAAAAAATTGTTTTGAGTGTACAAAAACCAAGACACACTCGCTCAAACCGGTAGCAGTAATCTCACTCCATACACGACACGCCTTATAGTTCGTAAAATATGGTAACTGAATCAGAAAACTCAGTTTTACTTTCCCAAATGAACATTCAACCTGTATTTCATAATATATTCATAACAGAGTCACTTAAAGAAGGTTGGAGGATGATCAGGATGGGTTGAGACACTGACTTGCCGATGGAAAATGTTGGAGAAAAAAAAAGGGCAAAACACTCACTCACACATACACGCACACGCACACAAACACACACACACATACACAAAAACCCTGCAAACACACTCACCATTCACGATCAGAATAAAAGTGAGAAGAAGTCTTCTCGAAACGAAGCACTTGTAAACCAAATAACTAAATGTAAACTGAGGGTTTTTTTCTCTCCTTCATTCTGGCTCAATTTCCGTTCTTCATTTCCCAAAATACTGATTACACCAAGTCTGTGATTATCTGTGTCCTGCAGCCAAGTTCAGTTTCGCTCCTCGTGATTAATGAGAATCTTTTTTTTTCTTGGAGACGACATAGCAGCAACACGTGCTGAAGTAAACGGATTTAAACAATAGTTTACGATTGTTTGTGTTTCACACAAGTTGCTTATTAATATTTTCCTTTTCCGTAATCAGCTCTTTGTCGGAACACACTTTTTGTTGCTATAGTGTTATTAAATATAGTGTTATTAATGATATACACAACAGAGGTCCTGATTTTATCAGGTGAAAATGTCTAAAACACAACGTGAAACATTTCTTATTAAAATATATCTTAAATGAAGAAGAAAAACCTCAGGGTAGCTGAACATCGTAATAATAAAAATGATCAAAGTTCTTTGGTACCTTCATATTTGGAATAAAATGACTTGTATTAGGAACATTAAGAGTATTTATTGTGGTTTGAATTTAAGCGGCTTGAAAACGTTGAGGAAACCAGAATAATTGCTACAATAATTTTACGTGGTCGACTGGATAGTTGGCTCCAAATCAAAGTAGATACGTGTTATGATAAATGATAAGGTGATCTATAAAAGTTTCCAGTGATTAAGATGAAATAAGACACAAGTTGAGGTTCAAGTTTTAACATGAAGAAAGCACAAATCTGGATCATCTTAAAAAAAAAAGGTGTGGTCTCACCCTGGAGGGTTTTTATTGTGAGGTTGACATGGTGAGAGCAACGATGTCCAGACGACGAAGGTTCCAAAAAATCTCAAGTTTCATGAAAATAATTTCTTTTTTTAATTTGTAAACTTCATTTTATCTGAAAATTTCACAGTTTCAACAGCGACGCTAGCTTATACGCCGACATAAACGATGTGCTTCTTGTAAACAATGTCACGGCTGATCTTCAAATATATATACACTATGCCAGTCTTGATTCGACAACGTGATTTTGCAAACACTTGTTGTGTGAGTCTCTGGACCTCACGTGTGTATTTGATCTCATTCAAAGCATTAAGACTCAGGTCAGCGTCTGAAACACTCTTTTCTTACTGGACCCATGAACACATCAATCACTGGAGACTCGTACCTTCTTCTCTAAACACTTCTTCTCACGCGTAGATGCCCTTCACTCGTTTGTTCTCGGGGTCGAAGGGAGTCTTGAGGTGAGGCTTGGCCTTGAACGTGACCCCCATCCTCTCCAGCGTGAACTCCCCGCTCTTCACGAAGTCTGCGCTCACCTGTGGACCAGAGAACAAGGATTGGAAATCAAGGACGTGAGGAGAAAAGCGGGAGTGAGATCGAGATAAGAAAAAAAAAAGAGAATTGAAAACAAATCAACGGTAAAAACAACAAATTAAAATCTCAGGGAAGGAAATGAAAATGCTGGAAACCATCGCGTCAGTCATGAGTCAGCGTCCTCCACACTCCAGGAGATCATTTCTCTCTCGGAATTGCTTCCTCTTTCTATTCCGCTCACTGCAGAGTTGTTTTTCTTACCTTTAAACACAACTTTGTCATCTTTTCTCACATTTATTCTTCACTGCATCTATTAACCATTTACAGTTCAACTTAAGTGTTGATTTAAGTGCATCTTAAATAGATGTTGGACTCTATTGTATCCTCAGTGTGTTTCTGTTTGTACAAAACCCTCTTTTCATTGAAATATTTACATTAGAAAATACGCTTAAGCCCCGCCCACTAAACCATAACCACACCCACTCTGCTGTGATTGGTCAAACATCAGGGATTGTCACTGTGCGTCATCGATTCCGGAAGTCTCTAGCTCCAAGGGACTCGTTGTATAAACAAAGCGGGGCGTGATTACAGCTGGCTGGAGGAGGAGTGAAGCCATTATTACGTCTTAATGGACTTTGCTCTTGTAACCTCTAGTTCGCTGAGATTTCAGAGCAACTTTATAAAGTGATGAGTTCAAAACATGGTCATGATTAGAGACTTACTGCATCTTAGAGAGGAAGACTTTAACATTTGAAACATGTGAGTGAGTCAGGAGAGTTGGAGTTTGACATTCACTGAACTTGAAATAGTTAGTTTTTCTGTATTAAACCAAACTTGTATTTGCTACTATTTCTAATGTTGGTCATCCAGCAACAACTAAATACTAATGTAGTGGCTTTAATCCAGACTAATAACCATCTGGATTGAAAAAAACAAACCTTAGGCAATAATAACTCATTCCAGTTTGGTGGAAACCTTGGTAGTAAATGCAATAATAATGATGAAGGTGCAACAGGGACCAGCTCTGTGCTTTACAAAGAATTCATACAGTCATGCAAGATGTACTGTGTTGTTTTTTTCTTTCCCACTTCAAACGTATGACTTAAAACAAGATCTGATTTCTATTCTTTGTTTAAGTGAAAGCGTTAAGTCAGATTCTTAACCTGACAATAAAAGTTGTTAATTTATTCGATTACAGTTGAAAATCCCGCTATCGTATATGTGCGATTTAGACAATTTGAAACAAATGATATTTAAAAGGAAGAGATTGAAATAAATATATTACTATATGATATTATATGAGCCAGGGTTCAACCCTTGTGTTGTCTCTGGGTCAAAGTGAACAAACCCTGACACTGCATATATATTTACGGAAACACAAACATTTGTTTTCAGGTCTCCGGGTCACCTTGACCCTGAGATAACACAAGGGTTTAAATAATCCCAGCTACACAGGGCATGAGCCGGTAAAGGTCCAATGGTTGCACAGTCAACTCTGAGAGTCACCTCTGTTTTTCTTATAACTTTGGAGGAAACCGGAGAGCCCTGAAGAAGCAACTTTGAATTTGTGTTATAATATCAGCAACAATTAATCCAAGTCTCATTAAAGTGGATAAAACCCTGAAAGCGTCTCAAAGCTCTTGGAGCAAGAAATAACTTTTTCCCGACAGATTTACGTGACTTTTTTGTCCTTATTAGCTCAGGACGAGGATTCATCTATTTCACAAAGTTCTGGTGGTTCAATTCCAAACCTCTTGTACAAGAGAGACTTTGCTACGAAAACATGCAGCACTTGAGCGATCACAGAGAGCGCAGAGGAGAATTTTAAACAGGCGGTTAAAGTGAACCGACAGACTGAGTTAAATCATCCCACAACACAACGAGCAGCGACAACAAAGATCTGCGAGATAATTACCACTCCTCCGTCAGGATTCCGGATGTATCCGTATCCAATGGTTTTGTCGATGAAGAAGCCGTAGTCGGCGCGGCGCAGGTGTCCCACTGGAACGCCGTTACGGAAGATGGCCTCCAGTCCGAACATGGGAACTTTCCTGTGGAGGACAGACGCACAAAGTTAAACTCTGAATACACCGAATTAAACTCATTCAGTTCAGGAACATGTTTGACATTTATCTGCACTCAAGACCAAACTAACTTTTGTTTAATAATCAAAATGGTGTTTTTGCTGAGCAACTAATGTGTTGATTTAAGTGTTTCTTAAATAGATGTTGGAATCTATTGTATCATCAGTATGTGTCGGTCCGTACAAAACTCTCTTTTCATTGAAATATTTACATTAAAAAAGGTCTGAAGCCCCGCCCACTGATATCACTTGGAGATGAAATCTTGTTTACCATAACCACATCCACTCTGTTGTGATTGGTCAAACATCAAGGTTGGTGACTGAGCGTCAACAATCCTAGAAGTCTTCACCTCCAAGGGACTCCTTGTATAATCAAAGCGGGGCATAATAACAGCTGACTAGAGGTAGAGTTAAGCCATTATTATGTCATAATGGCTTGCGCTCTTGTAACCTCTTGTTCGCAGAGATTTTAGACTTTATAGAGTAATAAGTTCAAGAAATGTTAACCATGAGTGCCTTACTGCATCTTGGAGTGCAGTTGGGTTTTCAAATGATTTGCTTTATTTAATTCTCAAAATAAAATACATTTATTGCCACAAATCATTAAGAAATTAAAAAAAAAAAAAAAAATTTAAAAGATATTTTAATTAGCTAACAAAGATGAATTTGTCACAGGTCAAGGTTTGTTTTGACTATAATACACTTTTATTTGAATGCGTCAAAATCTTGATGGTAACTTATTGTTAATAAAAGCAAATCTGCTAAACTATTTAAAACAGAATATAATTAATCTTTTTTTCATTGGTAATTGATCCATAGTGAAGAAAAGTATCTTTAAAACCTGAAAATGTTTTGCTTCTTAATGCATTTAACGACTAACCTTGGCAGGGAAAAATATAAGGTTTTGTTTTGATTTAATTTAATCTTGTAATTAAAGTTAATAATGAATAAATAACATGTTCCTTCATCATCAGCAGGTGTCTGAAGGCGAGATGGTACTTAATGTCATAGTTTTCTCCATTTACACTTCATGTGTAAGTGAATAAACATTCAAAGAAATCCTTGAAGAGTATAAAGTACATCATGTCATCATCTAGGATGCTGAAGGGTTCGGCTCGTAGAAACATGGTTACTAATAACGTCTATGAAGCATAAGAAGATGGAACTGACTCATCGATGGTGAAGGCAACGATACGCCTCCTCAGCCCCTCCTGCTTCTGTTTCTCCAGGCGCTCGCGGCCCTGGAAGGGAATGGAACTCTTGAGTTTGCAGGTGAAGCCGAGACCCGCCTCCAGAGGGGTGTCATCAGGTCGTAGGTCAGCGTGCCAGTGTCTATAACCTGAGAGAGGACAAGTTGACGTTCTGTTTGGGAGCGATAAAACCCGACGTCACCTTTCTCTATGCTGAGCGAGTCGATCGCTCTGTAGCCCGAGTTGATGATGCCGTGTTTAGCCCCGGCGGCCATGACGGCGTGGTAGACCGGAAGGCAGGAGTCCTTGGGAATGTGCAACTCCCATCCCAGCTCTCCCACGAACGACAGGCGCATCGCTCGCACCTGGTTGGAGGAGAATCGGAGAAGAACATCAGCCTCAGGCATGATTACACGATCACACAAACCACATCTGCTGTGAAGATTTTCAGAAGACTTTTTAGCTCCATTCTGGTTTTGTCGTAAATATGCAATAAGATTGTGTGTAGATCTACACACAGACGCACACACACCACAATGCTGAATAATGTACAATCTCCATACGTGCTTCTTTGTGTTCAGGTGCTACGAACGTGAGGAGCCAGAGTAAGTGTATTTCCATGTCCCATAAGAAAACATACATCGACCCTCTTCTATTCTTTAAAACTCAAACTCACTGTTTGATCTTCAGAGGGAAGGATTCCCAGGATTGCATTCAGTTTTCGAATTACCCACTATGCTAACATTAGCTAATTTTCATTCAACTGTATTCAGTGTACTTTCACCCAGGGCCATAGGTGGCCCTTAAGCAGAAAATAACGTTAAATCTTCATTTTTAAAACAGTCTGACCGTGAAGTTCCCAAATCTATGTTGAACTATAAAAATTAGAGATAGATGCTTCATTAATTACTCACTTAATATTTTTCACTTCTATATGAGAAACTTTATGATTATTACCATTTACATTTAGCACGCTGTTTGATTTCAATTCATAAAACAAAAACAAAAATACCCCCAACCCGAGTTGAGACGTCGGAGGCTGCAAAAATATTACCCACAGTTTGGCAAAAGTTTATGTCAAGTTGAGAAACTCAAAGAACAGATATTTGAGACCAGAATTGGTTTTAGTCACAGCAATTTTACTTGTACAAGGAGAGGTCAAATACAGAACGTTCACACAGTCTGCACGATTTATATTGAAGCAAAAACTGTTTCCGTCGAATCTTTTTTTAAATAATTAAGTTATTGATTATCCGAGATTATCCTGTTCCTGATCCGTTATCCAAGTAAACATTAGATTATTTACAAACAAAAGTGTTACAGAAAAAAGAAAGAAAATAGTTTCAACTTTACTAATTACTGATTTCCAGATTTTTGGGATTGTTTTGATGACCTTCAAGGGGAAGTCACTTGAAATGGTTTTAACTTCACAGGTGTCTTCTTTGACTTATTAACATGGTTCCGCCATGAAGGCCAATTGAGAATGTTTTATCAAGCTTCATTGACCTGCCCTAGTCTGCCTCTGATTGGCTCTGATCTGACCAATTAGAAAGTGGGAGGAGTATCTTCAATGCTCCTCCACTACGAGGGCCAAATCTCAATTGAAATCCAGCACAAAAGGTACAGAAAATGACCACAAATCTGCGGTGAAAGAGGCGTACGCCATGTTTGAGCATCAGGTTGAAGGAGACAGATCACATAGTCTGCTCTCATGTCTTTACTATTCTTTTCAGAATTCCTTCACTAACACAGCATCTGGATTCACAGTGTTAAGACTAGAAGGACTTGGAAGCAACATTAAAGTGGAAAAGTATCTAACTGTAATATCCGAGTGATCGTTTGAAAGAATGTGTGAAATGTTGATTTTGAAAGATTTGAGGGAATAGAGATTAGGAAATAAATAATAAAGTGACTTACGAAAGGGACAAATTAAAAAGCCAGTCTAAGAAGTAGGGACACGAGCTGCAGGCGAAAGCTCAGAATGTACAGGAACAGGAAGTACGCATGACTGAGAATGTGGAGGAAATGTGTAAAGTCAGGGAGGAAAAAAAAAAAAAGCAAGTTTCCCCAGTGAGGGACGGTGACTGCTCTGCCATCTGGCCACGAGAGGTTCCTCTGGGCTCCATATGTGCACTCTGCAGAGATCAGGGCGCATGTAGACACGAACACACAAACATGCATGCGGGGACGACAAGTCGTTTGAGCTCATGCTGCTTGACAGTGCAGCACTTTTGGCTCTGTAAACACCGAGGATGAAACGCACAAGGAAATGTGATGAGATGTGAGGAGAGCAGAGGTAGAAAGAGAGAGAGAGAGAGTTCTGTTCTCACAGCAGTGAAGCCACTAAAATGTCACCCAGAGAAGTCCGGTGACTTGCTGGAACACAGCACACGGTCCTGCGGTGCAGCGACGAGTTGTGTATCTGCAGTGTGTTAGCGTCTAAAAAAAAAGTATTTGGACATGTGTGTCTCTCTACATGTGCCGGACCTTCATGCTAGGCTTGAAGTCGCGCCATCTTTTTGATTTCTCCCGCTGCTGCTCATGAAGTCAAAATATTCACATTCATTTTCTACTAATTAACAAGTTACAGCAACACATTTCTGTTAACCAACACACACACACATTATTCATCTTTGACTCAAGGAACCATCATAGAATTTGTGGCACCGCAGGAGTCACTTTTAATCGGAATTCCATGGCCTCGTCTCTACACGACAAACCTCAAACCCCCTCACACCATCAATTGAGTGACAGTTACTGAACACACACACCACTTCCCTGATCAATGGTTGAGGTCGTATTTTCAGTTTCTTACCCAGAGGTCCAACAGAGTCTGTCAAGTGAAGCTACATCCCCTGCTGCTCACTGGATTGAAACACGTGTACATCTGACCTTTTGTACATATGACGCCTTGATGCATTAGAGTCCCTTTTTATGTTAAATATTACACTTTGTATGTTGTTGTTATGAAACATCTGCATCGTATTATTCTTTGTTAGTTGATACAGTATTTAATATATGTGTTTTTAGTGCTACTTCTCTATTAACATTTTCCATTTTGGGTCATTGTACCGACCAAAGAATCTTGTTAAAATTAAAGATTTTTTTAATTAAAGGGTCATCATTTTGAGATTATTTCAGTTATTGCTCAAGTACAGAATTGTTTTTTAAATGTTGCATGTGTTCTGCAAATCTGCAAATTAATTGCACCCTAACCCTGCTAGGGAAGTAAATCGGTGCCATCAAAATATTGAATGATATGATTTAACTTTAATTTCAAATGTTAAGACATGGCATGTTATTTTTTTTTAATTTAACCATTTGTTTGAAGCAATTATTTGATTTAAAAATACATTAATCTAATAATTTCTATATTGAAGGTTAGATTTGTTTTATATAAATTAGTGAATTTAGTAATTCTATATTTATTAATTTTTTATATAATTAAATAAAAATATATATTCTGAAAGGATATGTTTTTTTTTAATTACACAGATTTTCTATTAATTAATTTAATTTAAATTCTATTAATTAAATTTTTTATCACGCTTTTTCTATTCAGTTTTGTCGTGTGACACGTTTATACCAACATTTCCTTTTGAAAACGATGGACAACATTGTTTTAAAGAGCGTTATAAAACGTTTTTTTTAAATGTTCACTCACTTTTGAAGACAGATCATGTAAACTTCTTGGTAAAAGGTTGGAATCAAATAACTATTTCTTACTTACAATACAAATGTGAACTAAGATGACATTGAATCAAGTCTCAAAGAAGCCTTGAGAAGAACTCACAGACACAAGTGCTTCATAATCTCTGGAGAGGAAATAAGAAACTCTACTGAGCATCACGCTAATACTATTTATTTAAAATAATATTTCTGCGCCTCCTCCTGGTCGTTTCAAAGCTCGTAAAGTGTTTACCATCTTGATGTTTGCTCCTGCTGCACGAGTGTCTCACCTGGTGTCCGGCTGCTTTGACAACTTTGTGGCTGGAGAAGGGAAACGCTTCATTACTGAGGTCCGTGTCCAAAACCTCCTGGAGGACGTCTCGACTGCAAAACGAAACATGATCACAAAGTCAGCGTGTTACGAACATGGTCAACACGTCGGGTTAATCAAAGGTTAAATCTTCAGAAGCACTTGTGGAAATCTTTGAAGGACTGCTTGGCCACTTCTCTCCCCCCCACCCCCCCACAGAGTTGCTCTCGCACACCAAGATCAATATTACATAAAGATATGAGTCAACAGAAAAAAAGGAGGCCAAGATTAGTCGACTTGAACACTGGGATTGTTGTGAGGGGGCAGGAGTAGAACTTGCTGTGAGCTTCAAGATATTTTCGATAAGATATTTGAGGAAGGGTCATCTTATCCGTGTAGGTTTTCTTGCTCTGGAAAGCGTTGGAAGTCCATATCACTTGACGTCGACACACTCTCGTTGCACCGACATGTGTGCAAACATCGCTGCACGCGGCGAGACGGCTCTTTGCGGAGGCTAATTTGTGTCTATAAATATTGCCGCGTTCATTATGCCTCGGAGCCCGAGAGCAAATTTGCTCAACTTAATGACCGTCTTGCTCTGTGTGCATTTTATATTCAGGCATAACAATACATTGTTAATTCATTGACGTCGAGGGAAGGAACCTTTTCATTTTCCTCCTGCATCTGGAGCTGTAATAGATTTTGTACTTGTATAAGATGCGTTACAATTATGTGAATATACTACAAATAACAAGGTGATTTAATGGTTGAAGCTAAATTTAATAATTATAGTTATAATTCATACATAATTTGTTGCTCATACTTTAATTGTCAAACTGTCTGGCTTTATTTTAACAATGACCTTAAAAACCCAACTGTATCCAACCGACCTGCCGGGAGTCTACGATTGTCATGTGACCATCAAACAGATTTACAGAGAGTCAGAAACAGTGTTCAATAGGAAGTATTGAGATACTTTTTCAACGTATTAGGGAGAAATAAAAAGAAACCGATAACAACCTTCTCTGGTAGACTAATGGACATTTGGAAATGTAAAACTGGCAAAAGAGAGAATTGTCGGTATTGCTGTTACATCATTCCGACACTAGGGGGCTATTTCAAATCAGGGCTATTATAATTAAAACCTTACTTCCGATTTTAAAGATAAAATAATCCATCATGGAAATGTTCATGATCATTTTTGGTTGATGATTTCAATTGATGAACATGATCCAGGATAGAAAGGAAACCATATAGGACAGTAGGACATATGTCAAAATCATGGACCAAGAACTTTTACGTAGCCTGCTGGATGGTTTGCTGAAATGAAGGTAGATTAACGTTCCTGTTGATGTAGTTACCAATAAAGATGCCAGTGTTTAAGATCGTTTTATTTTATTTAACCTTTATTTAACCAGATAAAAGACCCATTGAGATCAAGCTCTCTTTCAAGAGGGGCAGCAGCTCAAATCAAACTGAGATACTAGATAAATATGAAGTGCAGGAGCTGTGGTCACAGTAGTCATTTAAAAACATAGGCAATGTTCAGTTGTCTGTCTTTTAAGAAGTAGTGCAAAGTTCCCAGTTAAATAAAAGTTTCAGTTCAGTTTGTTGAGTTTTACCAAGAAGACGGGGCAGAGAAATGGATACATTAAAATAAATTGAGCCGTATAGACCAGAATGTTGTCTAGTGTGTGTGTGTGTGAGGACATGGAAGCTTTTTCATACAGTTCACATCGCTGGGTGAACAATTATATAGAGACTTCAAATAAGAATCAAATTGATTTTGAAGGAAAAGATGGAGATATTTAAGACGTCTCCAAGATTGACAACCTCCCGTCTCGGCCACATTTTAAACAGGTTTCGGCCTCTTACGCGCCTGAGCTGGAGACCCCTGCAGTAGAAAGTGAAGCCAAATTGCTGCCACCAATTCAGGTTACAAGGATTGTCAACGCTAACACAAAGTCTGGCGTCGGGATAATGAGGAACCATCAGGTAACCCAGAGACGGCATGACAGTCAATTATCCAAAGACTAAGAAAAGCAAATCTTTAGTTACACAACCTGCTTTTTTTGCTGCTCAGTTGGACAATAACAGCGATATCTGGAGCTTAAAAAATTGCAGACGTCGCATGTTTAAACACCCATTATGCATCTTTTAAAATCACTCTTACAAGTAAACAGAAGCAGAGTAAACACATCATCGAACCATTTATCCTGAGGGAACTCTCAACGTCTCCCGGGATTAAGGCTGCAGACGTTTCTCTCTTGCTTAAGGGTTTAATAAAGATCAACTGTCTTCAAATCCCAAACATCGCAGGCTCAATGGATTCCAGAGTGAGAGATTCATCTCCGTGAAAAAAGGGGGAACAAACCTGAGCGGTTCCAGAGCGCTACACACTCGGTCACAGCACAATGGGAAAAGTGTGACGCACCGGCTTTGACGTCAGCTCTTCCAGCGAGACAGGAAAATCAGTGCAACTTGAAAGCTACAGCGGTCGAGGTTGATCATTAGCGGAGCAGCAGGAACTGGAAGATGACGAAGACCGGAAGAAATATGCGACCAAAAAAAAAAAAAGCCTCTATAAACTAAGGGCCCACACAGCAAGACGAGTGATCTCAGCCGGCTTCCGGTGTGAGGCGAAGAACAAAGAGTCGGTGACCAGCGAGGAAGTGATATATGAGACCTTAAAAAAAGTGCCCTCAGCCAAAGCAGTTGGGCTTTCTTGCAGCTTCCACTGCTGCTCTTGTACTCATACTATTTTCACCAGAGTATTGATTTCTGGCCCTTCGGATGAAGAAATCAATCACACTGCTGGTGGACCATCGAGCGTGTCGAGAGGATCGAGCAGAAAAAGGAAAAAATATCTTGAGCAGCCTTTGACAGACGGTTCTGCTCAACTGGTCTAGAGCAAGTTTTTAGCTAAAAGGACAGCTTACAGTATTCCAGGACTTGCTCGCACAACACACACAACTAGGAGCAAAGAAGGTGTAGGAGATCTTTTAAATAGAAGAGGTTTGAGGATTTATCCAAATCGGTTTCTCGTCCAATGATGAACAAAATCTTTGAAATCTCATAACCTTTCGTTCGCTGAGATTTCAGACTGTGGAGAACTTTATAAAGTAACAATTTCACAACAGAGAATCATTATGATGAGGGACTTACTGCCTCTTGGAAAAGAAGACTTCAACATTTGAAACATTTAGTTTACTTTAATTAGTCCTTTAAATGGCTACAAATTCAAAAATATTGATTTTACAACATTTATTTTTGAATTATTAAAAAAAACAACTCAATGCGTCTATGAATAAGTGCTTGATTTAAATTATTCTAAATACTAATTAAATTCTCAAAGAAATCAAATTCAATAAAGAATTAAATGTTTTTAACATTTCAATGTAAATGTAACCATTGCGTATTCTGATGGTACCAATATACTCATGGATAAAGTTACAGGAGAAGATCTGATGAGTTTTTGGTTGCCGTGATAAGAGATTTAACCCGATGACATCATCAGTGACCTTCAACCTCTTTTTACCAGCAGCTTCTCTTCATTTTCTTAAGTCTACAACTAAGGGAAATTGGCACTTAATCTGCACTTTGCCTATCAATGATCTGTTCATTTCCCCCTCAATCATATCTCTGCTGCTGCCGCAACAATCGTGTCAATTTGAATTTGAATTGAGCGAATAATTGGTCTCTCACCTCTTGGGTCCCTGGATGCTGATCATGCCCATGTTCTCAGAGTGATCCGTCAGGTGGCAGCGGAAGCCCTGATCCTGAAGGACCGTTTGAATGTGATTCCAGTTGTGCTCGGCCACGCCGCCGCCGATGGCGAGGTAGTAGGCATCGCCTGAGGTACAGCGAGAACACAAGGTCACGACCCGACACATCCAATTCTCCCTGAGGTACACATCAATCTATCACAGGATGGACCTCGACAGTCCATGAGCACGTTTCGCACCGTTGGACTCCGGTGCCAGGGGAAGGTTGGCAGCTCCGGACTCCAGTCTGCTCACAGTCAAGTCGGCCTCCGCTCCTCCAGCCTTGTTCAGCATGCAGGTGTACACAGTGGAGCCTACGATGAGAACGTTTTAGTTTCCGCGAACCTGTGCATTTTAAGAATTAATTTATGGCTGAAACACTTTTTTTTATTGTTCAGCTTAATTGCCAAACGAAATAACGAGATTCAAACTTTTTTTTTGTTTTATTGTGGACATCTACATTAAGTAAGAAACATGTCAGAAAGCTATGATTTATTCTACCTTTAGATTTTACTCAAGAACGAAAGCAATCAGTGCAGAAATCCACAATCTGACACAACTTAATTTAGACTCTCATTAGGATTCAGTCTAACTGACACTACAACCAAAAAGAACAAATTAATCACATTTCAACCCAAAAAACGGTGCAGTGGAAAAGCCTCGGTGTAATGGTGTGTTTAGTGAAAAAGCATGAACCGTAAGTATCAAATCTTTAAATTGAAATGATACAAATTTTGATAAAACATTCTTCCTTTTAAATAATGACGCTTAAAAAAAAAAGTTAAGTTTTATACTTTTAAATGAATATGTAGGTACTAAGTCTGTGAAAGACTCTCTGGAAGATTGGCCATGTTCTTGGTAAAACTGGAAAGTGTATATTTATGATTAACATGGCATTACAACTATTGTAGTAAACCATTTAAACTAAGAGTTTCAAATCCATTCCGACACATTTTTTACATAAAGGAACCGAACAGAAAACACCTTAGGACGAAAAGGTCAATTTAGCTATTTGTCTCTTTATTTTGGGCTGAAGTCTAAGTTGGTGTTTTTAAAAACACATCTGGACCAGGGCCGGGTCTAGGCAGGGGCAAGAGGGGGCCTGGCCCCCTCAAATAAATGTTGTGCCCCCTCAAACTTACATGTAAGTAAGTAAGTAACAGCACAATGCCCCCTCAAGATTTGTGGCTGCCCCCTCATACATGCCTGTCTAGACCCGGCCCTGATCTGGACAATTATGTGAAAATGTGTGTGCGTAAATGTTTTTTTTAATTTTAAATCAAAAAATATTTTTTGATCTTCCAGTCCCTTAGTGACGTTAATGAACTTTGACCATTCTTCTTTGGGAGGTTGAAGTTCCTCATCTTCAGACCTTTGCTAATGAAGACACGTGTTCTTCACTGGCGATGATCTGCAGGGGGAGACGGACTGAACTAACTGAAGGGGAGAAGTTTCGCTGAGTTACACAAAGTAAATGATTGGGAGGAGGACCAGGGACTCAGTTGAGTTGTGGTGGATTGACCTTTGGTAAGAGGTTCGACTAGATTAGGAACAGGACTGAATGATTCAGTGTCATTCGACATAGGAAAGATATTTGAGTCACTAGTTTTATCCAGGATAGTAAGACATTTTCTTAAAGAGTAAATAACACACATACCAACAGTGACTTTCACCTGCCGGAATTCCTCCTATTTTATCTGATAAATCAAATTTAGCTTCACAAAACACTTCTTAAATAACTTTTTCATGCAGAGGTGTTTTTCTTTTTTCTGGTAAACAGTAATAGCTGAGTGATGTGCTGACTTGGAGTCTTGTCTGGAGGTGATAACTGACAGCAGACGAGGCGGCTGTGATAAACATCATCATCCAGAACTTGACGCTGTGCACATCTTTCTGTGCAGGCGGGAGGCGGTGATTTTGCAGGTCGAAATAAAGTGACGAAAAAATATTGACTTGCTACAACTTCTCTCTAAAAGTCTGCCGTAACTAAGAGTGTGTCCATCTTACCCTCAAAGAAATACACAAAAACCAACCTGGCTTTTTGTTGACGTCTGCAGTGAACAGCCAATCAGCGGCTTTCTTGGCATCAGGTCCAGTGAGGTAAAACTTCCCAAAGTAGGACATGTCAAACACGGACACACCGTGTCTACATGACAGGCACTCGCTCTTAATCTGGGTAGAAGGGGGGAAAAAAATACCAAGTTTGACATTACATTTATGTTAAACTTGAGCCCAGCAGTCAAAACTGACATTTCTGATGTATTCTCGGGGAAACATGCAGCTAGAACCTTTGAGGCGTTATTTAGCCTAGATATTTTAACTATTCTACAAACAAAAATGACATTCTGACTACAACCGAGAGCGAACAGGATGATTTGAATCAGAAAAAACGTCTCCAAACAAAGAATTGTGGTCCATTAGTAGTTTATGTTTTATCATATTAGAGACAAACCTAAAACTTACCACGTCATGATGAGGAGGGAAGTCAAAGGTGTACTCTTTGCCCAGCAAATCGTTGTATTTATAGTTGGAATTCTTCTTTACATCATAGGCTCCGTAGTAATCGTAGTCTTTGACCTTTGCAATGACATTTATAACTACAGTGAGTATCCAGATGTTTGGTTTCATTGAGGAAACTCTTGTCTTACAGGAGCTGAACCATCCTTGGTGAACCAGCCGGGTCTTTCCCATCCGTGTCTTTCTTGGAAGACACAGCCTTGTTCCGTCAGCACCTGCGACAGTTGCACAAAAATTACAATGTCTTATAACAAGAAATCTAGAGGTCAAATTATTATATTAATTTATGTTCATGATATAAACAGTAAACACACTTAATGTCACATTTAAATTAAGAAATACATGAGCAAAAATAATGTGAAATAAACCTTTACTGAGTAACATTCATTCACATAAGTAGTTACTTTAGTAATAGTTAACCTTGTTGGTGATAATTGATGAAAGTCAAAAAGTAAATGTGACATGATGACCATCAGCTACAAAAGGACTTATTTTCCATTCATGACTCCATGATCATTTCTGACAGCCAGTCAAGAGTCTGTTAATAACCTGAGAAAAGGCAAAGCAGAACTTTTACCAATAAGAGAGTACTTTGCAGTCATTTTTAAATTAATTAAACTTCAAAAAGTCCTCTCACTACTACAGCCAATATGGAAAATAAATGCAAACGCCATCTTTGACTCACTGCATTTCAACAGCTTGGTGGCCATGTGGGTGACCTGGCAAAAGCCATGACTGTTCCAAATCAAACCCATCATCACAGAAAACATGAGCGAAACTTGGAAAAAAAATGCAGCTTTAGACAGACAAAGATTGCGGGTTAACTTCGGCAGATACATGTTGAAGGACGTGACGTCTCAGCTGAATCATTTAGAGTTCAAAACCTGTGGGTATTCTGAGCTCTGGGTCTATTTTTAGGAGTCATGAGATTCGAATTTTGATTCCTCAACTGGATTTGACTGGTTGTACGGAAAAAAAAAAGGTTGTTCATGTTTATTATTTGTGGGAGGAAACCGGAGTGCCAAGAGGAATTCTAGAAGACAAGTATTAGTTCACAAAATAGTTTTTTTTGTGTATTTAAACCAGTAGCATGTTCTTCAAAGTTCAAGTACAATACAATTAATGCATTCCTGGACTATTACTTCATTCCAAGGAGAAAGTGCTTTTATTACTCCTCAGCACCCTCCTTAAAAACTGACAGTCGCCCACAATTGTAGTTATGTTCTCCACCTAGCAGGCATCCAAGTGTCTCCTGCCAAACCTTCCCACACTGAGCTATATTTACCATCAGCGCTGCTGAGGTGGAGAGAACGTGTGAGCAGAAGAGCTGGAGATGGCCAGTTTCATTTTTTTTAAGGATCTGGTTGAGAGGTTTGGTGTGACCCTCGGGATGTGGGTCGACGATGATCCACAAGAGCGTGTTTAGTGATCAACAGCTTATCCCGAAAAAAATAATTAAATAATCTCGTCAAACAGCAAGTATTACACTTACATTGATGGTAATGCTTACACTTTGAACAATGATTACAAGAAAATTATATTTTAATTTATTTTATATATGTACATTTTCTATAATATTAGGATACATTCACTGCTATTAGGGGTCAAACGTACCAAAAAAGTATCAATACTATAATGATGTATACGGATATGATACCGATTTTTAAAAGTGTAAATTATTTATCTTTAGCGATACATTAGATCTAAAACTTGTTCTGACGGATGCAGTTTCTTTTGTCTTTGCACAACCATTTTTTTTACTATAAATATTTAACATGTGGTTCTGTTAATTGTCACATGTTGTAACAGAGGTTATATTAAATATATTACTATGTTACCAAATACAAAAATGTTTAGTTTAAATTTGTGTTTTATCGTTTATTTTGCTCTTGTGGTATTGAAAATGGTATCAAATATTTTCCTGGATATCAGTATTGAGTTACAAATGTTAGTAACACTAGCTTTGATCCATCAATCAAATCAGTATAACTGTAGTTCTCATCGGGCTTCAAATGCCCGTAAGGAAAATCTCGTCTCCGGTTCATGAAGGGTTTCCTCCATTTCATCATCACCGTGATCCGTCTGTATTTTAGTTGAGAGGGTACTTGTGTCACTCCCTATTCATTTAAAGAAATAATCCATATTAACGATGAGATTATAAAAAAGGCGATATAAAGTACTTCAGCCAAAAACAATTATCTTGACAATATCTTTGCGAGACTTTTGCTCAGTCATTCAACTTGGCAGATTCTTCAAAACTTAAAATGTTAAAGTCTAAAGAAATTATCAAAGTAATACAATCTTTTCTCATTACTCATACCTTTTTTTTAAAGTATACATTTTTACTGTGTATTGTTTTTTTATAGTTAAAGCGCTTCGTGACCCTGGTCTAGAATGGCGCTTTACAAATAACTATTGCTTACTTATTTATTTGCTTTTACCATCTCAATATAATAAAAAACATTCAGGTTTTCTTTTGAAACGCCGTCTCTGTGGAGCCAGGCAAATCCAGGGATTTTAAGCTCAAACCTGTCACTTCCCCATCATCACAACAGACGTCATGAAATAAATGTAGCACCAGAAGGAAAGAGACACGGGTCAAAAAACGCATTAAACAAAGAGCTAATGTTATTTGTTTGACAGTAATTTGTTCTGAAGTAATGACCGGTGAACACTAAAGGTAAATGTGGACTGGAAGGGAAAAGCAGGCCTAAGTGGGTCATTAATGGGATGTAAAATGTTGCACTGAGGTGTATGAAGCGTCTGTGTTGGAGAAAACAGTATAAGGGATATCTAATAGACATCAGAGACCAGGCGGACCAAGATAAGCGTCTCATTTATAGTCAAGTTGGCAGGGATTGCATTAATAAATGCAGTGGTGGGAGATAAGTTACGGAGCAAACTGCCTCCTGCCAGGACTCACATCAGCTATCTGGCAAAGGACAAGACTCGCTTGACAGGAGCAGACAGAGAAGACGGGAGGCAGAATGAATAAGTGAAAAAAGAAAGATAGAAGAAAAAGAAGTTAGACAGATAAAAAAGAAAAAGTGTAGTTAAACATCAAGCTTACCAGTGCAGAAGTATCAAATACTATCAGTAGTACGAATCCAGGCTGATTGTCACTTTAAATCAGAAACAGCTCTCTGTGTCGATCTTATGCTTTATTAGACACCGAGTCACATCGTGTTACGATGAAGCAAACACTGCCGTATTCAGATGCTGCTTTTCTTCCCATTATTGCCTTAATAATAGAATTTAACAAAAGGTTGCTCAGGTTAATGGAGGGAGAGAGAAGCGTACCTTCTTCTTCTAACAATGAACGCAAGGAAGTGAAACTTTTCGGAGGAGAATGATCTTTTCAGATAAAAACAGTACAAGACACGTGTGAAGGGAATACAATTACAAAGTGAAGCAAAGACTGGGTCAGTGGATGAATATCTAAATCTCTGTGATGGAATAAAAAGTGACTGACGAGGCTTTATTTCCAGACATCTTAAATAATAAAGACTTACAATAATAGAACAAGATCATTTGAACTTCAGACACTCTCGACTGCCTCCAAAGGTTAACACATGCTATAGTGTTATATAGAAGAGAGAACAAAGTTACTTATTTAACAACAAATGAATTTGTTTGATTAAGGGCCGAACAAATAAACTGTATTTTTAACAGAATTACTGGTATACTAATCATTATATTTTATAGCATCATCACCCATTTACCCTTTGTTGCTGATCATTAAGTGATTACGCATTTTATGTATATTCATATAATTGTATAAACAATAATACATTTTGCTTTTTAAAGATCATTTTGTAGCATTTTCTTATAAAGTGTGATCATAATATAATCCAATGAATGCTATGACAATATTCTAAGTTTATTACATATGGTGGTGCAAGAACAAGGAGGATTTTCCCAATTCCTTTCCCAGAGAATCCTTCAAAGACTTTGTTTTTTTAATATCAAAAATGTACTTAAAAAACTTGATGGTGTTGAAATCCCTTATGTTACATGTTTGGTACATAATGGTATATAAAATCAGAGAAGAGTAATTATACATTTCTGATACAGGTGACTCACGATCAGGAGTGAACAATGGCAAGAACCTAATCATACAAACAAAGTCATGATATTACGACATTGTAATAAATATAGATTTTTATTAACCGTTTAGAATATAGCAATTTATAACAGATATATTATTGTAGTGATAGTTTTTCACATGTATATATTTTTTCTGAGTAACAAGGTTCCTTATTACTTATTGTAGTGTTGCTACATGACTGGCTGGATCTTTTATTTTATTGATCGGCTTTATAATAGTTAAAAAGCAGTCTACATTTTTCAATATATATTCTTCGTAGAGGAAGACAAGCTAGCTTAAGAATGGTGTTCTGGGCTATGTTTCATTTCAATAAGTCACACTACATTTAAAGACAGTAAAAGTCAACCTACCTGGTGGAACGGGTCGCGCCTCATGTTCCTGCTGGCGAGCGGCTCATCAAAAGGAAACACCACAGAGTAGTTTTTAGCGTAGGACTCGTGGCTTCGCTCTCGGATCCAGCGATTGTTGTCCGTCAGTGAGTTGTGGAAACGTCTGAGATGGGAAGGAAAAGTCAAATCAACCTCATTTAAAGTCACAAACGCTGTTTTTGCAAGTGGTTCAGCTGAATATCCATCAGAACATATGTTCCGGCCCGGTTAAGTACCTGATGTCATAGCCGTACATGTCCTTTTCGGGGCGACCATGAATGATCCAGTGGGCCAGTTCTCTGCCACAACCACCTCCGAGCATCATTCCTGGAAGAAACACAAACAGAGGAAGACATGGATGAAAAGCACTGAAACGGTGAATACCTCCACCAAGAACCTAATTTCACATGAATTTATAAAAACAGTGTATAAACAAAGACATTTCTGAGTCAAGAATTGTGCTGTCTAACAGCAAAAACGTTTTCCATGATCCAGAATCAAACTTCCAACGTTTGACTGAAACTACAGTGTCTTCCCTAAAAAAACACCATTGTTTTCAATTGTGCTCACCATTTATTCACCATTTTCATTTGCACGTTAATTTAAAAGGACAAGTTTTCTTTCTTTGCCAGTTGACTCTGGTGTTGTGATAGTGTAGTAAAAAAGCTGAGAAACCAAACAAGTTAACAATAAAACAAACAGTTTTTATAGTTTTTCCATTATACATTTGAAACAATAGTGGAAATTTCATAAAAAATACGTACAACTTTATCGAGTTATGGTGTTTACAAAAAAACAAATATCAGCACAAATATAATGTCCATGGTGGAGGTACGAGTCCAATGGAAATGACTTGATTTAAATAGATTCAAGAATGCGAATATATAGAGAGATAGATAGATAGATGTTTTTAATTGTAACACACAACAAATGAGTGCAGTGGACTGAGAAAGATGCCAGTTCAAAGATAACAGAATATCAATAACTTCTTGAGCAAGAGCCTTTAGTGTGCGATATGAACTCTAGTGATGCAATTTGACCTTTTGGACAGAAGCGTGACCTCCCTGTTCAGCATTCTCTCGAAGCAATCCGACTTCATCAGCCGGACCGTAATGCTCATGTCATCACTCCAAACTCAGGCGAGAAAATATACGTCAGAGTTTAAAAACCGCCGGGTTAATGAGCAATCGCCTGAAAGAAGACACTCGATTCCCAGATTATGCCGAAGGATCAGATATGATTCCAGCGTCTGCACTTGCATTAGTGGTCTGATGCGGAATGACAACCAGCCCCGCTGCATCCATCCTTTTCACTCGCGCTTTCATTCATATGCAGGAAGTGTCACTCTAGGGGTAGGAGAGAGGAGCACTGGAAGAAGGATGGCAGAGTTTTCTTCAGACACTTCACCGAGCAGCAGAGCGAGGTGGTGCAGATGAATGTCGTCTTTGCTAACCGAGCTGACGTTTAGGCGTGTATCTGCATTTGAACTCTGGTGCTTGTGTTTTTACTCATTTTGTCATCCCTCTGCTCTGATCCTCTCCCCTGTCAGTGTCTCACTCCATTACTGTTCATGTAAGCTGTACAAACATTGTCTCCGCTCGCCCCTCACTGCCGCACTCCAGCTTCCTCGGACTTGTTAGTGCCTGACAAATCTCTTAATGTCACCAGAAAGTCTGAATAAGCCTCTTAAAAATTAGACAAAAAAAAGGAAACTCACTCTCAACGAGCGCAAATAAAGCAAAACATGTGATTTGAAGGGGCATTATCTCACACATTGTGTCGAAATATATAAGTTAGAGCCACTGATTTAGATGTAAGGTCAATGTAAAGGTAATATTACTGTACATGCATCCAACCGTCATGATATAACGTGGGAACAGGAGACGTCATCAAATCCCCAGCTTAGCTTCAGCGACACGTTTTAGGCAACAAAACTCAAGTTGAGAAATCTGAACTTCAACAATATGTTACAGCCAATTATGGCCTAGGTTTGACTGCACAACTAAATCAACAAAATGATGCAAAAGGGAATTAAACTCTCCATGCTGACTTAAGAAAATTGAGAGAATTTGTTCATTTGCACAGAAGTAGTTTGTTTTTAGCAACAAGAGCAACTACTGAAAAAGCAGATATTTTACTAACTTACTTCAACTTAATACAACTTAAATAGAACATTAAAAAAATGAATTTATACAGCCTTATAGTACATTTTATGATGGTTTGAAATAAAAGTGGACTTAATGCATTCTAAATCCAGCCTTCATGACGTTTTATGATTACACACCAAGGTAAAAATATTGCATATGAATATTACAACTATTAACTTAAATTACTTTAACTAAGCGCTAAGAACTACTCAGACAAATAATTACTGTGTTTTTTTTCCAGGAAGCAAACCTATTAGACAACTTGAAAAGATCGAGGTTGACATTTCCAAAATACAATTTAATTTGTGATAACATCATCACTCTTGAAGTCATCTTAATAACATTATATTCATAATACTCTATTTAGAAGCTGCTATAAGTGCTTATAATAATTGTGAATATATATAATTGTGAATGCGCTCATGAAAACCACACGAGATCTTCATTAAGAAAAAAAGTGTTAGCAAGTGCTGTGGAAAATAATAAATTAATTAATAAAATTAATAAAAGGAATTTCCCTTTAATCCAGACAATACAAGCGAGCAGAGGATGACAATGACCTCTGCTTTAATATAACATGTGTTATACTCTTGGCCTGGAGGAAAAAAATCAGGTCAGCCAAGTCATTTTATGCGGCCTGCCAAATAGTAAGAAACAACCAAGATTAATGTTAATTTCCTGACCTATGAACATACAAGTTATTAAACTAAGATAATGAAAAGAGATGGATTACAATAATTCCACGTCCAATGACAGTAAAACTCAAATTGAAAGAAAATAATTTGAAACTGTGTGACACTCTTAGTTTGAAAGGATGCCGTTTTAATGCACAAGACATTTTTGTGGCGGTAATAAAATCCAAGGAGCCTCTAGACTCATTGTAATTAAATAATCATGGTGATGAGGAGTGGGCGACAAGGGGACCAGAGGTGACGCAGTAGATGAAAGCAAATATAACCTTTACCAATAAGCGGAGCTATATGAGGTGTATCGACGAAGAGAACTGCAGCAGGACGTTGCCAGGCAACAAATTAAAATTGTTTAATTAGGCAGCACTTACTTTGCCCTCTTTGGCCTTGTGCTTCCTCAAGTATCAAGCCTGTGTGGCTCAGTGGAACTGGCTCATGTAAGTGCATGTGCGCTTGTGTGATGGACTGAAACAGATTTTTCCCTCGTCAAAGAAGCACTGAGGCGAGAGGGTAATGTGACAGCTCTGCTTTTCAGAGCGGGGTATGTTACAGATTAACAAGGGGAAATGTTGACATTCTCCAACACATCTTTTGTACAACAGTGTCTGAACGTGGAGTGTGTGTGTGTGTGTGTAGTTTAAACATGTCAATTACGATCCCGCTGTATGTGTAGTCGGAACAAAGCCTATAGTTTAGTAAATCACGAGGAGCTGTCCAAGTGTACAAACGGAAACTTAAGCTTTTACCATCAAATACTTTTAAATATTTGTGAAGAATAATGCTCCTCACACCCGTTCTCATCCTTACAGTCTCATCTCAAAAAAGCCCAGAGAAGAATGTGTCACAACTTTTCTAAAGCTTTCTTCATAAATGAACGTGTGCATGTTTTCTCTCAAGATGCTGAACACAAGGTTAAATGATCACTTCCATTGCAAAACAAAAAGTCATGCTTTTAGGTCTGGCTGAGTTTGTAGTGTGGCTGTGTCCCTGAAAAACCTTATATCAGCATCAAGATGCTGAACTTATTTTTAGTACCAACATTCATTCTAGAAAATATAACACTTCATTGACGGAAACAAGATTTGACATGTGCACTTTAAACTACTGTAACACCTCAAAGGTTAATTATGAAGTCAGAACGGGAGCATAAGTCCCACATACCCGTAACATGAGATGTGTACTCATACGATTGAGTTGCATTGATGTCACTACATATTCATACTCGTAATCCAGAAGGTACGCATGCGTAAAAATGAAAAAAAAAAAAATGAAGGGTTACTATATTTTCTAAGTGTACTAGTACAAGTTACTAAACACAACCTCTTGAATCTGCAGGTGTGAGTCACAGATTTGTTTTGCACCTCAATCACTGCTAAGGTGGGTGCATATATTTCACACACTGGTAGCATGAGATCTGTTCCCCGTACTTCAAATGCGCATACATGTAACTAAATATTTGTACCCATAAAACAAAAGGCACACATGTGTAATTGTAGATTCAAGAGGCCGTGTGCAGTAACTTGTTGTTGTACACTTGTAAAAAAAAAAATAGAAGTATACAAGTATTTAATTACGCATGCGTACCTTCTGAATTACGAGTAGTATTAATGTAATTAGAGAATTATCACTGTGGGTGAATATTCCATTTAGGTATGTTTTTTTTTTTATTATTACACTTTCTTAAACTCAGTTATGTTGAATAACAACCATTTAAGTAGTTTAAATTATCTTGGAATATTTGCCATCAATTTATTACTTATTCCAAGTTCAACTCTTAGTCCTCAATTTAGCAGTTAAATAAAACCAAAAAAAACATCTGTATACGTTTATAAGGGTAAATGAGAATACTTTGACTGAAATAATACATTCATTACTTTGTGGCGTTCTCAGCACCATCTCTGGATTTCAATGATTGATGCGAGGACATGATACACAAAAGATTGCTTTACCCTCATGCTATCTCAAAGTGATCAAAGTGACCCGAAAACAAATGTGTTTATGGTATCCCATGTGTTGCTGAGAGAACAAGGGTTATCTGATTTAAAAAAAAAGATTAAAGTGTGAATTCTACACCATTTTAACATAAGAAATAACATAATCCTCAACCAATCCATTACATGCCTGCAGACCTGAATCAACATTGAATATTTGTTTGTACTTTACTAGATACATGTAGGAGAAAAAACAAGAGTTCAGCTCTTTTTACTCATACATGAACAAACTCCTCCCATGCTCTTATCAGAACAAACGGGGCTCGATCTTGTGGGTTTTTACTCTCGGAGAATAACAGCTTTTGTTCTTAGATTGCTTTACCCTTTTCTCCTCTGTCTGCGGCTGCATGGATTTCTTGCGCAGTTAAGTCGAAGTCAGAGGTGAAGGCTGCGACCGAACTAATGGAGCGGTTTGTGCCGTCACCTCCGACACTGTAATTAATTTGTGCTTTGAAGGGGTTGAGAGTGGCCAGTAAAGACATCGGCGATGACGTGTCGTGTCAGAAGAATAAGTGGGTGTCAAAATGAATCGCCCACTTACTCGTCATTTTGTGGGAATGGATATTCATCTCGGAATTGTTGTTGGAACCACATTAAAATCAAAGTACACTCGATTCATTTCCCTCCAGTGGCGTCGAGTACCAGCACTCACCAGCACTGTTGAAGCCACAGCCCAGGAAGAATCCTCTGACCTCAGGAGCTTCTCCCATCAGCGGCTTATGGTCGGCCGTGAAGGATTCTGAGGACAAACAAGAAAATAAAGCACAAACAAAAGAGATGAAATTTGCTCAAACACGTCCATCAAACACCATTTGTAGTCATTATCCAGCAGAAAATGTTTGTGCTCTGGGGTGAGCGGTGCTTGTTGACACGGAGATGTTTGTTCATCAACTCTTATTGTGTTGTTTAACCGTTCTACTTCATTCAATGAAGGGATTAGGCCTAATAGAAGCAAGTCTTGATAAATAATAGTTGTAGATCCTTCACAGAACAACTTAAATTCAACATCCATTTGACTAGGACATTAATTATTTGTTTTTCTCTTCATTCATAATCCAACTCACTTAAAAATGTGTCCGAAGAGCTCCTACACTTAAATTTAAAATGATAATAATGAGTACAAATGTATCTTGATGTTTTCAATTTTAGGGTTTACCTTTAGCTAAAAACTGGTGAGTGGTGGGTCACTAGGTTTATCTAAAGGTATTTAAGCAAGCGTTTGAGCGTAAACAGGAACACTCTGGAGATTTACAGGAAGTGATTGAGCAGTTTTTAAGTGTAAAATTAAATTGATGCATCTTGAAAAGAGATTGTGAGTGTTCAAAAGTTTCCAAGTCTTAAAAGCTGTGAGTTTCAGAGATGGTTTGTGAGTCTGAAATAGAGTCTGTGACTGTTTACGAGAGAATTTGGGATATGGAGACAACTTGTGAGACTTCGAAATACGTTAAGAGTCTAAAAGATAATTTATGAGTCTTCAAAAGAGTTGGAGTCATAAAGAAAGCTCCTCAATATCGATTGTGAGTGATCAAGAGAGTTTGTACCTTTAAGGGTTTTTGAGTGTAAAATAAAATGGGTGCATCTTCAAACGAGAGTGTGAATTATTAAGATGGTTTCAATCATACAGAAAGCTAGTAAGTCTCATATAGTTTGAAACTGTTGAGGAGAGTTTTTGAGTCATAATAACTGCTTGTCAGCCCTAAAGATAGTTTGTGATTGTTTGTTTTTTTTTGTTCACAAAAACTGCCGTTGAAACAACAGACGAGTTAAGGAGTCTAAAAGATAGAAGTTTGTGAGTGTCCAAAGACATTTGTGAGCAAGAGTTTTGAGAAGTAAAGAAAGCTTGTGCATCTTCGAAAGAGTTTGTGAGGGTCATAGAATAAAAAAGTTTGTGAGTCCTTACAAGAGTTCTAAGTCTTTAAAAATAATTTGAAAACTCTAAAACAATGTGTATGAGTCTCCAAAAAGGATGTTCAGAAGGATGTGAAACTTTGAGAGTTTGTCTGGTTTGAGTGAGTCTTCATCCATGCGTTTACCTGGACCACAGACTGTGGACTTGATACCGGTTTGCTCCAGAACAGGGACTCTGTTGATGGCACCTTCTATGTGTTGCATGAAAACATCCCAGTCGAGGTCGAACAAACTGAAGGCGAACTTATCGGAAACCTGGAACGAGAAACGTGCAATTACGTTCAACTTGTGTCGTCAGAGGCTGCAATTATCCCATTGACTTCCTCCTCGGCTTCAGTGTAAAATTAGCAGATCAGCCGTCGCTCAACTTCACGGGAGGCTTTATGGAGCCATTAATTCACAAATTATGTTTCCTGTGAAAACGTCTTTGCTTACAGCGTTCTTCCACAGGGAACACATTTTCCCATTAAGCACATTATGTAGAGGAATCATGACGGGATGCAAATGAGCCTCCGATTATTCATCAGCCCCCCCCGAGTCAGCAAATAAAAGGAAGATTCGGTGGGATTTTAACACACTTTTTTAAGTCTGCCTCGGAATTTAAAATCATATTTGACGTGAATGTTCTGTTCAAATCTTCAGATCTGACAAACCCTAACAAATCATATGAGCATCGGTGGAACCATCTCATCTCAATCCCTCTCACGTGTTCTTGTCCAAGTTCTGATCCGCCACCATCTGCGACACCAGTCACTTCAGATCATACTGATGTCAACAGAAGCACAATCAGCTGAGCCACGATCACCTTCTCCATATGCATACAGACGCCACTCATGCTGATGAGAGATTAAAAAAACACTTCACCTTTCCTATTGCCTCTCGCTCACATTTATTCTTCCTCATCCGTGCCATTACTTTATCATCAGAAAACATCGTAGTCATCATAGAGATTTTAAAATAACCTTACGCTTGAAAAATAAAAACAAAAATACAGATGTTGATGTTCGTTTGCTGGACCTTTTCTCGTGCTTTTGAAGACAAAACAAAGCATTTATTGTATCCTGACATTTAAATACTTGTTTTGCTCATTTTATTAACATCCTTTTTTTTTTCGCAGACATGTATTTAGGGATAGAAATATACAAATATATGGAGTGCAAAAGTTAGGGAAAATCAAATATTTATTTTTAAAATTAATTAAACAATTGATTTTGTTACCTGACATTTTTTTCCCAACTAATCTTTTGTCATATTAGAGACTAAAAATTTGCACAGATTCAACCTTTCAATCGGTTTATGTGTTAATTGGTGGCAAACTAATTGCAAAAATGTGTCTTTGAGATACATTTTAAGTAGGTTGAAGAGCGCCCCACTTTTGTAATGGTCAGTTTATCCTCATTTAACTGAAAAAACTATGGAAACGACTACATAATTAACCATTTCAGCTCTTCAAAAACAACAGTAATTCTAAGAAAAGTATTTCTGCAAGGATATTACCACTAATATTTATTTAATGAATCACCGTTTCTCAAATTGATTCAGTTGCTCACGTCATCACAGACTTCTTTGAATCATAACAAAGCTCATAAACTCCTGAGCAGGAGCATCAGAGGCTTCTTTGTCTAAAACATCACACTCGTGTCACTCCCATCAATCCACCATTCATCTCTACCCTGTCGGCAACCTTTATTCTCTCTGCCGGCTAATTCTGTCTCACCATCTAGTTTTTCCACAAGACATCAAAGTAATGTTCAGCTACACAAGAACAAAAGCACTTTTCTTTCGTACTAAAATTAGCAAAACAGAGATTTTGACACATCCAGAGAACTTCTGAGGTCATATAAAAGTGTAAAAACCTTCTTTTCCAAATGCAGCAATTTAACCTTTAAGAAGATTTAATACTTTTTGGATGCATTTTGCTACAAGTCTCCGACATGAGGGCATTTCAGCCCCGGTCTTTGATAAGGTTTAACGCTGAATAGGCAGTTCTGCTCTTGTGAATACTTTGGATTTTGGGATTAAACTGCTTTCAAAGAGCCCAGGTCTTAAAGAAAAAAAATGAATGAATGAGAATGCGAATGAAAGGTGGTAAAAGCTCTTCAGACGTGAAGTCTCTGCCACTACATCTGCCCAAATATTCAAAGACATGGAGATACCGAGGATGTTTTCAAATCATTAATCAAAACAGGTGCAGAGTGAAGTGTTTGACATGTATGGCACGTGAAAATCAGCAAGAAACTGTCTGGATATTCTCCTTTTTCCTGGGGTTTTTGATAAGAAGGTGTAATACTTGGACTTCCTGACTCCTAAATTGAGTACAAGAAAATAAAACATTAATTTAAACTTAGTTCTAATCTTCTGATTGATAGAGGCTCCTGTAGTCGACACCTAATTATCAATAATATACATAATAAAATGGTACAAACATTTCAAATGAACTCAATTTTCTATTCTCAATGTTGTCCTATTTGGATTTATGTTTCCTCTTTGAACTTTCTTCATTATATCTGCTTCAATTCTGCTCTGTTGCATCTGTCAGAGCGAACATCGAGTCTTGATTTCATTGAATAACCAGAGGTGCTGGAAGAGCCTGTTAATCCACCAGAACAAATGAGATGGAAATTTTAATTAGCAAAAAAAGATTCATACATCAAAAGAAAAGAGGGAAGGGAGATCGTTACCAGAAAAACGTATTTAAAAAAATAAATTATGCATGTTTGCATTTTGTGCCAAAGGAAATGTCAAAAAAAAAAAAAAGAAAAGTAGCAAAATAACAGTTAAAAGTAACCAGAATATTTCCATGCATGTCCATTTAGCTGCACCTTATTTTATTGCAAGATATTGTTAAAGCACCAAGTAAGAAAATAGTTAAAAGTCCTAAAATCATAAAGTGAAGCACTGATGGGCGTAAGACGTATTGGAGAGCAAACACAACAAAAACATGAAATTAAACAGTTTGACTCGAACAAAACAAGTAAGCTAATAGAGTTTACCTCGTCCCAGAAGATGGGATTCTGTTCGTAGCCACCCACTGACAGCGCGTCCCCTTGAAGGCGCAGGTAGACTGAAGCATCATGGTCCCTCACATTCGGCATGTTCTGCAGATAAAAAAACTCATTAAAGAAACAACTTAAGGTAAAATGAAAGTAAATAAAACTTAACATAAGTCATCATCAAGAATAACATTTTTACAAGGGAAACTATGTCGTATAAATTGAGTAACAAGCGACTATAAAGCAGAATGGGTTAACAAGGGTCGACCGTTCTCCTCTACGTGGAGACATCTGTACACCACAGGTGCGACAATAAAAAAACATAACATCCATAACATCAAACAAAACCACAGGTGACACATAAACCAGAGACACACCGACAGAGCATGGCCGTGCTTTATGTGATGCAACACAAACACAGACAGGCCATGAAATCCTTTTCAAACTACAGTGAACACTTCAGCTGTGCTTTATCGCGCGGGTCTTGGAGAGCAAATGTCCGATAAATAGCTACACCTTTAACGCTTTTGTGTCACTTTTATTTACCCGGCCTCCCTGTCCGCTGGGAATCGGCTTTGCCGGGTGGAAAGCTAAAATACCAGAGAGAGCAGGCTGACATTTAGAAATCTGGTCAGCATGAAGAATCAAAGGTAGGCCGCCTGTTTCTTCTTTTGCTTGGATGCTGCCTTGTTGCTGTGCTTTTTAAGATCAATTCACGTCGGTGTGGAGTTGTGTGGACAGCATACGAAGCAGCAACAACAACCCAGAGTGAAGTTCACAGCACATTCACGCTCATCATATCTAGCACATTAATTAATTAATTAAATTCAAAAATGGGTTTCAATAAGAGTTTAAAGCTAGTGAGGCGTTTTCACTTTACTACCGTTTATTTTGTTGCATTTGAATTGTTGTGTTTTTTGCACTACAACCCATTTATTTAGTATTGTTTTATTAGTTTATTTATTTATTAATCTTGCACCACTTATTCTCCTTATGAAGGTTTTGGGGGTCCGGGGGGGTGGAGCCTTTCTTAGTATTTCCGGGCACAGGCAGGGGACACCCTGAAGGGGAGGCCAGTCTTTTACAAGGCACACAAAGACATACAACCATTCACACACAGTCGTACCGAGGGACAATGTCCCCAAGTTTCCAATCAACCTCTGTATGTTTTTAGAATGTGGGAGGAAACCGGAGTCCTCGGAGGAAACCCATGCAACACGGGATTAACATACAAACTCCACACAAAAAGTCTACAAGTCTAAATCTAATATTTATTCATGTTCAATATTTTTCCGTTTCAGTTTCTTCTATGCACTTGCTGCTGTAACAATCTGGACCCCCCCTCTATGGGACAAATCAAGGATTATCTTATCTTAAAAACTAAGCCTGTAGAAACATCTCCAACTGTACAACAACAACAACAAGTCAAAGACGTCCAGAGTGCTGACGAAGGTGAACACACCAGGACAATAATGCTGATGAGCCTTCGTTTCAAACAACATAACGCAGAGAAGTCCTGACAGTCTGTTTTACAGCCGACATGCTCAGACCCGGACCCTTTAACACGCAGTCGACAAAAAACAACAGCAACATAAATGTGATTTATGCTGCGACAATTACACCGAACCATTACATTTACTTGAGCAATCCATCATTTTGGAAGAGCAACGACACGACGCTGCTTTAAATGGTTATACTGACACCTGCTGGACGCAAATATATGAGTCCACTTGTAACTTAGCTAACTTAATAACTTAATAATAATAATAATAACTTAATAACCTAACCTTTGTAACAAGTAAAAGTGTTGACAGCTTTAAATAAATTGATGATAATAAAGGTAATTTATTGCCCACATTTATCAAAAATAATGAATAAATCATTTACCAATTACACACTCAGAGTTCAGACCTCATTTGCCCTAATGCTGGGACTTTCACCAAATATCGTTGTTTTATTTACACATTGATTTTTATACAATTAATTATTTCTATTTATTTTATTTATCACACTGAACATGATTTTATTTTTATATAAACCAGAAAAAGTATTTCACAACAATCCTTTTAATATTACTGAAAATAAACCTATTTTTTCGTTACTTTGTAAGAGATAAATCCAGACGATCACACGACAAAAGGGAAGCGAGTCTCACCTGAATGCCTTCAATTCTCTCCGTCACCACGTAGGCATGATGCATGGCGACGAGAGGAACCTTCACTCCGGCCATTTCCCCCAGCTTGGTCGCCCACACACCTACACAGTACAAGATGTCAACACTGTGCACACAACACTGCTCTGTTATTGTGAGACTGGACTGAAAACATCAGCAGGAACTGGAGGACAGATGTGTTTTAATGGAGGTACAAAAAAAGTCTCACCGGCGCAGTTCACCACACATGGCGTCTCTATGGTGCCGTGGGGGGTCTCCACAGCCTTCACCCGCTTCACCCCGAAGTCATCCGTCCGTACTTGAATGCCAGTCACAGGACAGTTCTCGATCACCTGAAATTAAAGTGGATAGAAAGGGTTTGACAGTCAGCGAAAGCTAATGTCTCTCTTATCACCAACTTCTGTTTAGATAAGACTTGCTATTGAAGCACTGTTGCGTCACAGGAGGGCAGCAGTATCTGGAGCTAACTGGACCCGACGGCACAGTTCAGGCCATATTTCTAAGGAGCAGGAACTTTAAAATAAATGCACACGAGGGACTTTAAATGAGAATAAAAAGTGTTTATTTTCTTAGCAAGTTATAAGAAACAAGCCTAAGAATCTTTGGTAGATACAGTTCAGATTAAACTTTAGAATACTTTGAATGATCAGCTTTAATTGAACCATAACTGCTTGATGAGCCGTTTTGAGGTAAAACTTAAACATTGTTTAATTTAATTCTTAATAATTATATTATTCATTGGGTCTTATGTTAATGAAGCGTGAGCAGAATGAAGGAGTGTGTAAATTGTGATCAGTGGGAAATTTACAGGATTTAGGCATTCATCTCTGCCCTTTTCCCAGCTACTCACAAACCAGACCATATGTAGTGTTTTTATGTATAAGAAATGTACATTTTAATTCATATTGTCGCTCTGTTTTGTAAACAATACGAAGATGCATTTGAAACACTAGATTTCAATATAACTCATTTAATTAAATTAGTTATATTTTAATTTTTTGGTTGACAATTTGCAGGTTAAAAATCAAGATCAATCTATCGGTCTATCCTCCCTTTAATGTTTAGCACTGTGGCTAATCATTATAGTACTTGTTTAGGATAGCAGGTGTTTTTTCTGGCTAAGAAAGGTAACATGTGGCTCTCAACCTTTGTACTGCATGTTTATTTCTGGCCCTAAATTACACAAAGAAGAAAAAAGAGGATAAAAAGGGACACTTCTACCCAGTCAGCACTGGGAACAGGACCAAAATCATGATGTAATGTTGGTTACCTTAATCTACCCAGTGATGTTTAATCAAAACTCACTATTGAAAAGAAGAGCAACCGTCATGACTAGTTGCTTACTGAACAAAGCAGTTTTATTTGAGACAGTTTTAAAAAAAAAAACTAACTTTAAATAAGGAGCGATTTTCAGAATATAATATATATGGTTGTTTTGTCTCAATATAAAACCATGTTTTGTAAGAAGGTGGTTCTGACAAGTCCATCGAAGATGTGACTCGCACAAAACAAGTTAAATATAATCGTTCTCTACTGGTGAACTTAACTTATGTAACACAGTGAACCATGTCTGGATCTCCTGAATAGTCACCTTAGCTCCCCTGGCTGAGGCGGCTCTGCTCAGGGTGGTGCAGGTCCCGGCCGGGTCCATGGTTCCGTCCTTAGGGACGTACAGGGTTCCGTACAGGTCGTCCACGTTCATCAGCGGATACAAGTCCTTGGTCTCAGCAGGCGACAGGACGTGAGACTCGATACCGTAGACTTTGCCGAGCTGGTAAGAAAAGAGCAGATGATTTAAAACTCCAAGTTTTCCTCAACATTCAATATTTAACAGCACTGTATTGATTTTCTTCTTTTCTAGTATAGTATTTTATTGTATCATGTGATTAGTGTGTAGTATTGAATTGTATCATGAGATTAGTGTATCGTATTTTATTGTATCATGAGATTAGTGTATAGTATCAAATTGTTTCATGAGATTAGTGTATCGTATCTTATTGTATCATGAGATTAGTGTATTATATCGAATTGTAACACAAGATTAGTGTATAGTATCAAATTGTTTCATGAGATTAGTGTATCGTATCTTATTGTATCATGAGATTAGTGTATTATATCGAATTGTAACACGAGATTAGTGTATAGTATCGAATTGTTTCATGAGATTAGTGTATCGTATCTTATTGTATCATGAGATTAGTGTATAGTATCGAATTGTAACACGAGATTAGTGTATAGTATCGAATTGTTTCATGAGATTAGTGTATCGTATTTTATTGTATCATGAGATTAGTGTATAGTATCGAAATGTATCATGAGATTAGTGTATTGTATTTTATTGTATCATGAGAATAGTGTATTGTATCGAAATTGCAACACAAAATTAGTGTATAGTATCGAATTTTATCGTGAGATTAGTGTATCGTATCTTATTGTATCATGAGATTAGTGTATAGTATCGAAATGTATCACGAGATTATTGTATTGTATTTTATTGTACTATGAGATTAGTGTATAGTATCAAAATGTATCATCAGATTAGTATATCGTATTTTATTGTATCATGAGATTAGTGTATCATATTTTATTGTATCATGACATTAGTGTATAGTATCGAAATGTATCAGGAGATTAGTGTATTGTATTTTATTGTATTATGAGATTAGTGTATAGTATCGAAATGTATCATGAGATTAGTGTATTGTATCTTATTGTACTATGAGATAAGTGTATAGTATCGAAACGTATCATGAGATTAGTGTATCGTATCTAATTGTATCATGAGATTAGTGTATCATATCAAATTGTATCATGAGATTAGTGTATCATATCACATATTTAAACAGATGTACTTCTGCACTACACATAAAGATTATGGTAAAGCAGAAGAAAATGAAACTTTGAAAATGGAAAAGTGACCCAGAAGTGTCACTAAATAAACCTTTTTAAAATACATGCCAACGATGCATCTTTTGCAGCAGGTGGTGTAATACACAGGCTCGCCTTAAAAACTCTCCTCCAGACCTTGAGTACTGATCACATGTCTCTACATTTATTATTTATCTACACGTTTTAATTTTCCCATTTGCCGTCTTGCTGTCTGTTTCCATTTTTACATAATCCCTTGATGCTACATCCTGGCAGGTTTGTTATCATGGATGAGAACTGGTTCTGCATAATAAAAGGTTAAGTAAATAATTCAAATGACATTCGTCAATACATCAAGCGGCAGTTCTCAGGATCAACACACCGACATGAGGCGCTTGTACTCATCCAGCCTCTGCTTGTTGGAGGCGATGAAGAGTCCTCCGTTCTGGATCCAGCCCGTTTCAAGACCCGTTTCCTCCTCCAAGTCTTTGCTGACCACGTTCCGTGTGTGAGCCAAGAGTTCCACCTCGACATCGCTGGGTCGCAGCTGCCACAGCAGACCTGTGGAATATAGGAGAACGTTCATCATATTTTAAACAGATTATTAACTAAAAATATAACTTAATACTACTGCAAAATAGATGCTGTACACACACACACACACTCATCATGCTCTGTCGTTTAGTTACCAGCAGTGTGCCAGGTGGTGCCAGCGGTGAGTCTGTCTCGCTCCAGCAGAACTACATTTGTCATCCCCATTTTAGCAAGATGGTAGACGGTCTGACAGCCCAGACTTCCTCCCCCGATGACCACGGCATCAGCAGACCTGCAAGCGTGTGGCAGCTACGTCAACACAAGTCCACTATGAGATAAAACGATCGGGTGGTGATGATGATGATGAAGGCTCATTTTATTAGATTTTATTTTCTATATTTCTAAAGAAGTGAAAAACAAAACCATTAGATTTTATTCACAGATGCAGCTCTGGTCACATGACTACCCGATGCTTAGTCTAAATATTTTTTTTAATAATTTCCTCTATTGGATAGTTTTCAAAAACATTTTAATGCAAATTTGTATAATATTTTAATTTTTTTTTGCTCATTTTTCATAACTAATAAACCATAAAGAACATCTACATAATCTAACTACAATTAAAGCTTCTTAAAAAATTAATTGTGTACAATTTTCAGTAAAACAAATGGTTCGGACCTAGTATAATGTTAAGAAATCTTAATAGTCACAAATGTCGTTACAAGTAAATAAGCGTGGTTTTAAAAGGTAGAAAAAGACAAACAAGTAAACATTATATGAGATATTTAAACGATACGGTCATTATTTAATTTAGTTTTAATCCTGTTCATACTAGCAAATAAACAGACTTTATCAAAATAAACCAAGCGCACTATGAGACACTGAATCCAACATATCACGCGTGTTGACAAACCTTGGCAGCGGCTTCGTGGGTCCAGAGGTAGCAGCATCCTCCTGTTTGAGGGTCTTCTCGTAGGGGACGCTCTTTTCCTTGGTGGGCTCCGAGCTGTAGGACCGAGCGCTCGTTCGACAGAGGGGGGACAGAGGAGGTCTTATGGCCGAGACCAGCCGCCGCACAGCAGTTCCTAACAAGGCCATGGCCCCTGGAGACACAAAAAAAAATCTAATTCTTCAAATTTTCATGGAAAAAGTTTTTGTTGAACTGATTTTTTCACATCATCAAATGTGTTTTTTTTCTTGAACGTTTTGTCGCCTCTGGTGTAGACGAATAGCAGACTTTGTGGTGGAACTAGTTTGGTGAGAACTTCTATACAAGACTTCAACACCACAGCAGTTGAAGAGGATCTGGAGCAAGACCTGTACTGTAGAATAAATGTGCCCGTTTTCTTTTTATGTACATTTGCATTGTTTTTTTTAATGCATTTTTATTTTAAAACCAATTCTTAGCCTGAAAGAAAATCGAGTTAAAGATCAAGTCAAGGTTGTGGACTTCAGTCTCCTGCACACCCTAGACTTTATCTCTTGTTTTGACCAAACTTATGCAACTTTCCAAACCAAACCAACTCTGTGTGAATCTAACATGTGTTCATATAGTACCAGGAGCTCCTTTTACACAATGTTATTACTTTCTTCCTGCACGAGAAGTCGAAAAAAGAAACATTACAAACTTTAAAAAACAAACACCGTGCGAAACGTGGCGAACACAAAAAATAAATAAACAGTTTGTTTTTCGGACTTACAGTCGCTGACTCACGCGATGCCAAACCTCCGAGAAGAAACCCTGGTGCAGGAAGAAGCTTTGCGGGGTTTAGTTTTACGGCTGGACGGGAGGAAAAGTGAGAGAAGGGTCTCCAGGAGTGAGTCCAGGTTTAGCTGTGGTCGCGTCTGCAGCAGGAGCTCTGCGACCCCGCCTCCAGAGCTGTCAGCCAACGACACCGCCAGCTAGCTGCTAGCTGCTAGTTAGCATGAAAGTAAAGTATGTTTGTAGAGGCTTTTCTAGACCAGGGTCACAAAGCGCTTAAACAACCAAAACAATACACAGTAATATATGCTTAAAAGATCAAGACAAACACAGGAGTCCTTGTGCATCCACCTTTTTTTTTATAATGTAGTTTTAGTTTAGACATTTTTAAATACATTTATTGTGCTAATACTGTTTAAAGGTTTAGCTTTTTAACTTTTGATAAACCACCAAAATTAATTAAAGTATGTTAGACTTAATTAAAACAATTAAAAATATAAAAGCTATCATTTGCATTAATGTTGATTTTTTTTATTATTATTATTAAATCTAAAAAGAAAATAAAAAAATCTGTGACATTTCTCTGTGGTCACATGGTCCATTTAAAAAAAAGTGTTGGTTTTGGGTTATTTCTCACCTTTTTTTTCATTACAAAATGTTTTTTTTAAGAATGGTAAATAATTTGTAACTCTGTTGTTCCATTTCACTTCACATGGTTAACTTATTCATAAGCATCATAGCAAAAAAAAACAACAACAACATAGCAATAAGACCCAATTTCCCAGAAGTCAATCTTCTAATCTAATCTATCTAAATATTATCCACATTTTCTTGACTATCTTTTTACTTTATCTCCGTATTCTGCTCACCAGTCATTTTATATGGATCATTGTTTTAAGAATTAATTAAATTGCCGTTCAAGGTACTAACCCAATAATTGATGTGTTGTTTGTTACCATAACCAAACATTAAAGGAAATAGAATGTAAAGCAGATTATTTTCGTGTTTTTAGTAGAAAGCCGAGGGTCTTGAGCTATGAGGTGGTTTAGGTGGAGAACCTCAGAGATGCTTTACACTAAAATTAGCATCTAATAAATTGGGTTTTAGGTTATTTTTTCCTATTTTGTGTGGGTTCAACTAGTGCAAGTAATAGATTCTTAAATAAGAAACCATGACTTGTTCCAAACCCACATTTTTATCCTCTTGTGTGAAAAATAAGACCCTAAAACTAAGAGTTTCTGTCAAAGCACTGGTCAAATATTTACCCGCTACAAGTCTCTCTTATCCTAAACCTAAATGTATCCCCCTTAAAATATGGACCCCGTCATAAACCGGTCCTCCAGACTCAAACAGTATCTTTGTAGACTTTCACATCACTTTTTATGATTCATCGTCATCATCCCCGTTTCAAAATATAACTGAATCTGCACTTATTTTTAGGAAACAATGTCCTTTACTTACTTTCAATGCTACAGTATTTTTTGTCTACAATATTTATTCATAATGAAGAACATGATCAAAATGATTGTTTATTTTAAGTTCATTTTCGAAGACAGTTTGCCACATTAGGTTGATAATAATGTAAGAGCAGTGAGAAACGTAATGTCCTGTGAGGGTCTTATGAAAAGGGGGTTGGGGAGCAGAAGCAGCTGCAGTGTAATGAAGCAAAAGTAGAACGTCTGCGTGCGAGTGAAGAGCAATGAAACAAGTCTCGGAGAGTATCTCAGGATTGTGAAACCTCAGAAATGCCCTATGAACCTATTTGAAGCTCGGAGTCCACACCTCCGCCGCTGATACGCTCCTGCAGCAGGAAGTTCTCTCCAGTTTAAACAGCCCTCAGCAGGCTGGAGGCCGCCCTCCCTGGGCCACGTGTGTCTTCAGATACACAAGTCTGGAGGCTTGTTGAACGACCTTTGATCCTGAGCCTGACTTGGAAAATCAAGCGGTTTGAACGTCTTGTTTTCAAACCATCTCGGGGTCAGTCAAGAACCATTTGTAGATATCTGAGATATTAGATAAAAGATCATCATAAAATCTCCAACTGTACAACAAACATACATAACTAATTTAAAGAAAGATAAAAAGTAATGGGTTTTGTCTTGTTTATAATTAACAGAACTAACAAAAGGTTGTCCGTCACTCTACGGTGTGCTATGCTATTTAGGTATGATGATGGTCGGGGGGTTTGAAATGGTAGCGCCACCTGCTGTTCCTTTGAGCTCATTGCAATCGTTGACATTTCAGATGCTGAAATATGCATGAAATTAAGTAGATACAATGAATTTAGGGCAACAATACTGGGTCTGAAAGTTCCAATATGGGTTAAGAAGAAGAATTTTAAGCAGGTCCTGCAAGATCATTAGCATTAGATACAACTTTTCTTTCTCTAAACAGATGTTATTCCTGGAAGGGTAAGTAGTTTTGGTGCAATAAAGGGTACTTTTGTGAGTTATATTACTTCATTATTTCTGTACTGCCACCACAAAAAGAAAGTCCATGTTGTGTTAACAACACTGGCAATAAAAGTTCCTGATTCTGATCAAAAAGTAGTAGCTAAGTGTGGAAAAACCTGTGCAAGTTTGAATGCAAAGTTAAATGAAGGAGTTCAACTGCATAGTTTAACTAAGGATTACAATTACGGGAACGATTCCGCGCATCGATAGGATCATTCAAGTGCATCACCTCAGTGGCTTAAAGCTCTCGTCTCAATAAATCAATGGGTGTAAATGAGTGCTGAGGACTGGCTTATTCTTTCTTGGTTTTTGTGTTTTAAGTATACAACAGACACAGAGAACCCCAGGTGAGACCAGCAATAGACAACACATATATAAATAAAATAATAAATAATAACGACATTACGGGGTAATCGTTCGATAGGTCCCCATTTGGCTTCGAATCCATTATGTTTAAAACATAATATCAAAACATAAAAGTTGTAAAACTTGTTATTCTTTACTCTACCGAATATTTTTGTGATGGCCTCCATTTAGTTCTGTGCATTATCTGAAAGAATACCATGGTTTGTTCACACGAAAAAAAAAAAATCCAAACCCAAAAAAACCAAATCCCCAAAACTAGTACCCCTGAAATTCATGACACTAACAGCTCCTGTGAAATAATTTGAAAACTATTTCAGTTTATTACATTAAAATGTCCAACAATGATACTTGAAACAGTCTTTGAGATGCATTGTCTTCATCAACAAGACATTAAACATGATTGCACGGCAAGTAACAAAACAAGGTGAGTGCATCTGAGGGTACCATGGAGCCGGAGACGAGACACATACAGAGACAGGAAATGGAGATTAACCCTCTGGTTATCTCAGGGTCAAGGTGACCCGAAGGATCACTCAAGGGTTAAAGAAGATGGAAGGTGAGTCGTTAGACTCTGGATTAAATGTCTTAATTGTTATTTAAAATAAAAAATCATGGCCGTGTTTAAAAACTAGAAAATAAAAGAGTTGCGTGTCCAAACTATTTGACGCTTCTATCAGGAGAAAAGTCCATTTTCTTAAGAATGTTACATTAAATTCAATCCAAGAGGAGGTAAATACACCATAACTAAATATTTACTGTTAACAGTATAAAGTCAAATAAAAAACTGGATATGGACTCAAACATTGGAAGCAAATTGAGCATCTATGTCAACACACTGGGTGAACAACGCTGACATTTCCAAAAAAAATGTCCAGGTCAAGTCTGGTAAGTAAGTAAGTAATATTTGTAGAGCGCTTCTCTAGACCAGGGTCACAAAGCGCTTAAACAATCCAAAACATTACCCTATAAAATAGATGCTTAAAAGGTCAAGACAACACCGAGACAAACACAGGAGTCTCAGAGAATCAAGGAAAAGTCTGCACAAAGTATTTGTACAACGTAGTATTAAAGTACTAATTAAATAATATCAATTATTGTTCGGTGGGATGTAATTTTCTATTAAAAATATTGAATCATATGTTTACACAAAACTCTAACAAAGTTTTAAATACTTGAAATCAATGAAATGTATAATTAAATACTAAAATAATAGAATGTTTGAACTTTTTCCTCTTAAGTCGAAGTCGTACCGTAATTTTGCTAATATATTTTTTTTAAATAGTATCATAGTTGCTTATAAGATATTTTGTCATGATTTAAGAACAAAAAGAACCTCATAAATAATTTCTCCTCACAGCCATCTTTCTGTTGTCCATAAAAAAACTTTCCCTCTTTAAGTCCAGGATATAACATGCCGTTTAAAAACACACAACACCCCCGTGACACCTGTCAATCATACTCAAAAATAAACCATTTGTAACAGTTAAAACAAAAATAAAAGTCGACTCCTTATTTGTGCAAGTTTGAGCATCAAGATTATCGTTGCATAAGTTCAGACACGTTGTTTGTTGTTTGTCTGCAGTCGCTCCACATGACCCCCCTGGTGTCCCCCCTTGCCAGGATTAAATTAGAACCACTACCATGTCACATGATCTCCCACGTGCTCTGAAGTCCAGCTGGTCACTGAAGTGGTCTCACAGGTCCCTGTCCAGCAGATCCACGTCACACGTCACAGCTCGTCCCTGTAGCCAGCTGACATGACCTGGGAGGGAGACACCGCCCCCTTCAGGGTCTTGTGGGAACCTCTCCAGTCCGTGCGCACCGAGTCGTCGTCCCACAGGGTGGAGGTCTCCGTGTCGCTCACCCACTGGGGGTCACCGGCGTAGTGGCAGGGTTGCACCAGCAGGGGGCTGGTGCTGAAGGCTTGGAGGTTTCTGTTGGGGTAGTGGGACATGTAGTCCTCGCTGCCGGAGGAGGAGAATCATGGACAAGGTCAATAATAAAGTTATAATAAATATATAAACATCATCTTAGTCTTAGTGAAAATTTAGAAAACACAGGAAAAATATGAATTTTAAAGACAAAAACAGACAGAACTCAGTAGCAATCGAAAAATGTGATTATTTTCATCGTAAATTATAATGAATTATAAATAGTGACAAATAAAATGCTGAATAAAACAGTACAGATTCTGTGTAAGTATAGCATTGCCATCAAATTATTTTATGTTTAATTGTTGAATTTAACATTTTAAATGATAAAACGTTCTATTATTTATTGAAAAAACATATTGTTGTTTTTTTAAAGGATTTAATTTTTTTTTTTAATAATTCAATCATTTCTATATGAAATTGTTTTCTATTTAATTCAATCATCGTGTAATGAAAGGTTGAATTGTTCCTTTTTTGTGAATAATAACATTTTAAAAATGTTGTTATAAAAGTGCCAATATATAACATTATATTTGCTTTGGAATCCGCTTTCATGAATTGACGTGCCCTCTATGTCGCTACATGATTGTCTGCTCGACGTAAGAACGGATGAAAGTCTGACCAGATACCTCGGTATACATTCGGTCTGGTGGCACTTTTATACCAACCTATATATATTAAATTTAAATTCAATTTAAAAGGCTACGAATTAAAAAAAACAAAACATGTTGAATAATTGGAATTATAATTCCATATTCCAACTTGAAGGACGCCTACAGAGCCAAACCTCTTCCTCCACTTGGAAGGTCCGATCACAACCTGGTCCACCTTCAGTCACAGTACACTCCTCTGGTGCAGAGACAGACTGTGACCACTAAGACAATCAGAAAGTGGACACCAGCTGTGGAGGACGCCATCAGAGACTGCTTTGAAACAACAGACTGGGATGTGCTGCTGAGGTCTCATGGTGAGGACATCGAGGGACAGACACACTGTCTAACAGATTATTTAAATTTCTGTTTGGACGTTGTCGCCCCTACTAAGACTGTCCGCTGTTACCCTAATAATAAACCGTGGGTAACAAAGGAGGTCAAGGATGTCCTTAACAGGAAGAAAGTGGCATTCAGGAGCAGAGACAGGGACGCCATGAGGTCAGCTCAGCAGGAGGTGAAGCGATGCTTGAAGGAGGCAAAGGACACCTACAGGAGGAGGTTGGAGGAGAAGCTGAGCCGAGAAGAAATAAGAGAGGTCTGGGATGGTGTTAAAACCATCACTGGACACAAGACCAAGGCCTCTCTGACTGCAGTGGACACGGTGGATGAGGCAAATGGACTGAACAACTTTTTCAACAGGTTTGAGCAGGTCACCTCACCCTCACTGCTGCCCGCCTCAGGACCTGCCCCACCTTCTTGTGCCCCCCCCAGCTCCACAGAACCACTTCCCAGCTTCACCTCACTCCAGGTACAGGATGTACTTCGGAGGATTCGTCCAGGGAAGGCTGCTGGTCCTGATAAGGTGTCTGCTCGACTGCTAAAGACCTGCGCTGCTGAACTAGCTGAGCCACTCCAGCATGTCTTCAACCTCAGTCTACGGCTGGGGAAAGTACCAACTCTGTGGAAGACTTCCTGTATCGTTCCAGTCCCTAAAAAGATCCGACCGAGTGTGCTGAACGATTACAGACCGGTGGCACTGACTTCGCAGCTGATGAAGACACTGGAGCGGCTGGTCCTCAAACATCTTACGCCACAAGTCCAGCACGCGCAAGACCCCCTGCAGTTTGCCTACCAGCCAGCAGTTGGTGTGGAAGATGCCATCCTTCACCTCCTGCATCGGACCTACTCCCACTTGGATAAAGGAAGCGGTTCAGTGAGAATCCTGTTCCTGGACTTTTCTAGTGCCTTCAACACTATCCAACCCACTCTGCTGCAGGACAAACTGACTAAGATGCATGTGGACCCTGGTCTGGTCTCCTGGATTACGGACTATCTTACTGATCGACCACAGTATGTCAGGCTGAAGGACATCAAGTCTGACACTATGGTGTGCAGTACAGGAGCACCTCAGGGGACAGTACTGGCCCCTCTCCTCTTCACCATCTACACTTCAGACTTCTGCTACAACTCAGAGCTGAGTCTCGTCCAGAAGTATGCTGACGACACTGCCATTGTTGGATGCATCAGGGACAACAGCGAAGACGAGTACAGGAGTCTGATACGTGACTTTGTGGACTGGAGTGAGAGGAACCACTTGCAGCTGAACACCTCAAAAACCAAGGAGCTGGTCTTGGATTTCGGGAGGTCCAGGACAAAGCCACGTCCAGTGTCCATCAGAGGCGACGAGGTGGAGATAGTGGACAACTATAAGTACCTCGGTGTGTGGATGGACAGTAAACTGGACTGGTCCTGCAACACAGACCATGTGTATAAGAAGGTTCAGAGTAGACTGTACTTTCTGAGGAGGCTTCGTTCATTTAACATCTGCAAGAAGCTCCTCTGCATGTTCTACCAGTCTGTGGTGGCCAGTGTCCTGTTCTATGCTGTGGTGTGTTGGGGTGGAAATGTGTCCAAGAGGAGTGTCAACAGGTTGGACAGGTTGATCAGGAGGGCTGGTTCTGTGGTTGGAATGAAGCTGGACTCACTGGTGACAGTTGCTGAGAGGAGATCATTGAACAAACTACTGTCCATCATGGACGATGACAGTCATCCTCTCAGCACTGTCATCAGTGAGCAGAGAAGCAGAATGAGTGCACGAATGCTCCTACCCAGGTGCAAAACAAATAGACTCAGGGACTCATTCATCCCTCGGGCTATTAAATTGTACAATTCTGAGTTCGGGGGCAGGAGTGGAGTGAGAGTATCTGGATGTTCTGTTCCATGTTAGTCTTTGTATCTTTGTCTTTGTTGTTTTTCTTTCCTTGACCTATGTTCTTTGTCTTTGTCTTTAGACTTAGATTGTGTCATCTTGTTCTTCCTCTTTATGTTCTTCTTATTTTATTTTTTATGTATTATTTTTTATTGTTTATGAAAAATTGCTGGCTATTGTAAAAAAACAATTTCCCAAAGGAGACCTCCTGAGGGATCAATAAAGTTTTACCTTACCTTACCTTACCTTACCTTATATTATGTGTTAAAAATATTGTATTTTTTATTTTATTTTATTATTTTATTATTTAACAAATGTCAATATTTCAATATAGAAATTAAAGAATTCAACTACATAATGAATTTGATTCAGTAACAAATTCCAATCTGAACTCTGTTATTTCAAACAAGGACAAGACATTTAACAACATGAAACAAGCCAACCATACAAGACAGATGGAAGAGTTCTTTCTGAATTCCTATTGGATGAATGTGAGAGAAGCGAGGAAGTGGTCTGGCACAGAGAAAGTTTTCCAGAAGTGATGAAGCTCACAGGAACTCTCTGTTCTGCTTCGACTTGTCAAACTGCTTGCTACCTCATCGCGTTCAAACTGCCTCATGAGTGAGGGATTTTAAGGTTCATATTCTAGAAGTTTTGTGGGTTCATTAAAGCCATATGTAGAATGAATGAAATGTCACAATTACAAAGTAAGTGATGGAAGATAATTCAAATAAAGACTCAGACGTACTTGGGATGTTTGTCATACATGATGGGAAGGAACTCATCCACCGGCAGCATCTTTGAAAGCGGCTCAGCGTTGAGAAGTTTTTGGGCGCCTTGTTGTGAGATGGCGTAGGACAGCGTCCAGTAAGAGTAGCCGGCGACCACCAGGTTCTGAACGTTCTCCACCGGCTTCTCTTTTTCAGGGTTCACCTGCTTCCTGCCAAAATATCTACGAGAAGAAAATGATGATGAGAATCAAACAAAAAGAATGTGGCGCTCAACATGTGTTGTGCAGATGTTTGTCAGGATTGACCCAGATTCACTCAAAATAAACACATGGCAACACTTTCTACGGGGTTTTTAAGTGCATTGTAATGTCTATTAGACTATAATTTGATTAACATGTTGAGAAGAGAACTATGTGAGCGTGAAAGCAAAAACAGCATAAACCAATATATTTGTAAAAAGAAATTCATGTAGAAAAACACACGGTGGCCCAGAAGTGCAAAACAAACTCTGAAACAAAAGTAAAATTTCCTTAAAACAAAATAACAACATCCTGAAATAAATGTAAATGTTCTTAAAATTGTCAAAAACCGTTAATTTGTTTCAAGAGTTTGTTAATTCAGAAAACCTTAATTTTGTTTTACTGTTTGTAAATTTATTTTTGGAAATTTGGATTTTGTTTCAGAGTTTGTAATTGTGTTTCAGGGAATTTAAAAAAAAAAGGAAAGTTCCGCAATATGTTCCAAGAAATTGTAATTTTTGTTTCTAAAATTGGTCCACACATTTTTTTTAATCAAAGTTTGTGAATGTATTTTGCCCTTTTGGGCCAATTAAAAAAAAAAAACCTGTTCATCATTTCTAAAAAAAAAAAAGGAAAGAAAGAAAAATAATAACCCAATGCCAAAGTAAGCTGGCACTGAAACCCCATAAAACACAAATGTAACAAAACAAATCTCTTTCTCAAACATCCCTTTCAAATTCTTCACAGAATAATGCATTTTCAAAAAATACCAAAGATGCGATCTTCATGCACACATACACAAATTGTTGCACACAGCTACATTCAAACACACGGTCAAACAGATATGAACACACAGAAAAAGAACAGACAAACTAAAACTTCAAGTGAGTCTCACATGAGGTCCCAGTCCAGTTCCGTCTTCTCCAACTCCTCCACCAGTTTGAGGACTCGTCTCTTGAAGTTGGCCTGGAACCGAACATCGTCCTCAAAGATGAGAGCTTTGTCCATCTGCTGATCCACGATCTGAGAGGAAGTCAACAGGACTTTCTAAGCATAGACTCAACAACACTGACGTGTGTGTGAGGTTGAGTTAGTGTGCGACTTGTTCTCACTTCTTTCCAGATGAAGAAGTGGCTGAGGAAGCAGCCAACCTCGCCTTTAGTCAGAGTGCGACCAGAGAAAGGGTCATAGTAGTCGGGCAGAAGGTCCACTCCCAAGAGCTTGATGTCACTGCTGTTCAGTGCACTACACACACACACACATGCACATACTTTACTGCATCCTTCTGTCATTGACACATGGTTATAATACAACAGTTTATAAGTGGATGTTTTTAATTAATTTTTTATAAGAAGAAAAATGTGAGACCATGGGAAAAAAAAATTATATTCAGAAATTAAGGAAAGTGATAACTATGCCATTCCCTGCGAGAAATATGGCAGCCCTTGAGGGCAAAAACTAGGAACATTTACTCTATAAAAACAGAACATGCAGTCAAATCTATTTATATATTTTGTTGAAAGCCTTCACAATTATTTAATCAAGGGAGTTCCTTTAGTAATTATTGTATTCCATGATTCTTTAAAGTCAGTGAAATTAGGCCAATGGCAGAGGTGTGCACCCGATCAGTGCTTTTTTAGTTTAATATTAACAAATCAAATCACTTTTCTCTCTAGACAATATACTACTTTCTTGGTACATGCTATTATTGATGTTGATTTTTCATGTTTTTTGTTCAATAAATTACATGTATATCTAAATAAAAAACATTTCTGACTGAATTTATTTTACTTGTTTGTGCAGATAAACAGACTTCTCCTTAAACTTTAATCTGCATTTACAGAATATTCGAATTAAAATGTTTTAAAGTCAAACATGTTTGAACACTCACTTGCCGTCCACCGCGTCGACCACTTTGACGTCAACCTCCAGTTCGTTCAGAGAAAACAACATCCTGTCTCTGCGGTCGGAACGCCGTCGCAGGTTGATGAGGTAGATCTGAGAAGGATTGAGAAGATGAGATCAAAACGGAATAATTACTGTAACTCCAGTAATAACTGTGTCCCTAGTAGGGAAGTGTATCTGCAAGAATCCATTGGTATAATACAGGGACAACAATACGAAGACTTTACTTTAATTTAAAACCAAAATATGTCCAAACAATCATCTTCATAAGCTGCTGGAGTCTATTGTATCCTCTCGTCCTCAGTCATCTCCAGGATCTTGCAAGATTTCATTGTTTCTATAGCTGCGGAGGACGTAATGACTGCCATCTAGTTGCAGGAGGTTTTATTGCAACACAACAATGAAAGTAAGTAAGTAATTTATATTAATAGAGCGCTTTTAAACGGTGTGAATATTTTAATATACAGTACTGTGTTACAGTTTATTTTTATCAATTTAAAAAATGCAATGAATGAACAGAAGAGAAATGTAAATCAAATCAAATGGTGTGACCACCCTTTATCTTCAAAACAGCATCAATTCTTCTAGGTACACTTTCACACAGTTTTTGAAGGAACTCGGCTGGTAGGTTGTTACAACTAACCACAGATCTTCTGTAGATGTTTCTCAAATCCTTCCATCTCTTCATGTAATCCCAGACAGACTCCATGATGTTGAGATCACGGCTCTGTGGGGGCCACACCATCACTTCCAGGACTACTTATTCTTCTTTATGCTGAAGATATTTCTTAATGACATTGGCTGTATGCTTGGGGTGGTTGTCCTGCTGCAGAATAAATTGTGGGCCAATCATACACCTCCCTGATGGTATTGCATGATGGATAAGTATCTGCTTGTATTTCTCAGCATTGATACCATTAATGACCAAATCTCCATTTGCAGAAATGCAGCCCCAAACTTGCAAAGAACCTCCACCATGTTTCACTGTTGCCTGTAGACACTCATTGTTGTAACGCTCTCCAGCCCTTCGGCGAACAAACTTCTGCTACAGCCAAATATTTCAAATGTTGATTCATCAGTCCAGTCCCTGTTGCTATTTTTCTGCACCTCAGTTCCTATGCTTTCGTTCATAGTTATGTGACTTGGCCTTGTTTCCATGTTGGATGAATGGCTTTTTGGCTGCAACTCTTTCATGAAGACACTTCTGGACAGACTTCTCCGGACAGTAGATGGTGTACCTGGGTCCCACTGGTTTCTGCCAGTTCTGAGGTGATGGCACGGCTGGACATCTTCCGATTTCGAAGGCAAATAAGCTTGATGTGTTTTTAATCTGTTGCACTAAGTTTCCTTGTTCGATCACTACGTCTACGATCCTCAACGTTGCCTGTTTCTTTGTGCTTCTTCAAAAGAGCTTGAACAAGAGCTTGAAAACTCAGTCCGCTTTGAAATCTTTGTCTGGGAGAAACCTGCAGGAGAACTACCTTGTGTCTTGTTGCTGTGCTCAGTCTTGCCTGGTGTATGACCCGTGACATGAAACTGTCTTCCACGACCTCAGCTTGGTAGCAGAGTTTAGCTGTTCCTCGGCCAGTTTTAGCTCCTACACTTTTCACTTAATGACTGTGTTTCAACCTACTTGTGAAATTGATGATCATTAGCACCTGTTTGGTATAATTGGTTGATCATACACTAGAATCCTACAAAACCACTGACTGATCTGTGGTCAGTTCTCCGAGATGTTTGGAACAACCTACCAGGCGAGTTCCTTAAGAAACTGTGTGCATATGTACCTATAAGAATTCATGCTAATTTATTTTTTTTAGAATCCCTTATTTGTCCCGCGAGGGGAAATTCGGTAGTGCTTTTGACAGCCATTCACACGTACTGATGGGAGTAGGCTGCACACCTATTTGAAGGCAAAGGGTAGTTACAACAAATATTTATTTGATTTAGATTTATCTTTTGTTCGCTCAATTTGCATTTTATAAATTGATAAAAATAAACAATTATTATTTATATTTTTGAAAGCATTTTTAGTTCTTAATTCTTAGCATTTTTTCCCACCTGCCTAAAACTTTTGCACAGTTCTGTATTTATAAATATATAAAGTAAATTTAAAATGTTATATTGAATTAATAAAAATAAAAAAGGATTATATAAAAATACATGTACGTATGGAGCCAAAGTGTCACCTCGTCAAAGCCCATCAGGTCCCTCTGCTTGGGGAACATGTGAACGTAGCGAGACAGGAACATCGGTGGACCATCGACTAGAATAAATGAACAGAAACACACACCATGAAATTAAAAACGTTCTCGAGACGGTTGAGTTTTTCATCTTACTTATAGACTCCAGGTGCAGATGGACAAAGTTGAGTCGATCGTCTTCCAGAGTGCTGTGAGGTCGGCCCGGAACGTTCAGGTATCCGTAGCGCTCTTTGTTGCACAGGTACATCTGGATGTCTGCAACAGTGAGACACCACAGAATGTTGTGATACAATAATTCAGGAACAGATTGGTTGTGATAACAAGTTAGCTAACATTTAGTTTACTAGGTTAGGTTAGGTAGAACTTTATTGATCCCTCGGGAAATTGTTTTTTTCCAATTAGCCACAGCAATACAGCAATTTTTCATAAAAAATAAATAAAAATAAAAGAAGAACAAGAACCAGAGAAATAAAGAGAAAGAACAAGATGATACAATCTGAGTCTAAACGTAAAGAACATAGATCAAAAGAAAAATAACAAAGACAAGGATACAAAGATTGACATAGAACAGAACATCATGATATTTTCACTCCACTCCTGCCCCCAAACTAGTGTAATTCACCAGTTATAGCATACGTGTAACGTGAGCAACATCAATTGTAATGATTCAATTGGACAGCAGGAGGCAGTAGTGTTGCAGAAGTCGCTCATTGATGATGGTGATCACAGAGCTTGTGATTTATACTTTAGAGGACACTCGAGTCCAGATGGTAATTTTCGAACAACAACAATTTTTTTTTTCAATTAAATGTTTTAAAATCATTTTTATTTTATTCGGAGAAGAAATTTTATTTTCCAAGTATTCACTTTAAGTATTTACTTATACTTCTCCCTGGAAGAGTCAAAAGCGAATTTTGAACATTGATTTTCGTGTGACTTTTTTTTTTTTCTTTTACATATGAACATTTTTTTTTAATTTACAAAGAAAGACATTTCAGGAGCTAACCTTCGACTAGGGTTGCGGGGACAAATTAATGCGGGTAAATATTTAAATGTATTTATTTTTACTGATACTGATTCAATTTTAACCATCTCTGTGTCTAAATATAAAACAAAATTTCTTTCAAATCATTTCTATGGTTATAAAATTATTTTTATTTACAATTTAAATGCAAATATTCATGCAGCTTTTTCAATTTCAATTTTGTGGTTTGAATTAAACTTAAACTGCAGCAGTCATTATGTCCTCTGAAGCTAAAGGAACAATTAAATCCTGCGAGACCCCATCAATGACTGAGGATGAGAGGATACAATAGACTCCAGCAGATTCTTTAAAGCTGATGTTTGGACATATTTTGGTTTCAAAACAAATTAAAAGAAGTTATAACTTGGTCAAGAATCATGTGATCTGTAAATTCTGTACAGATAATACTCGATAATACTACAAAAATATCGGTATTGCAATATATATCGAATCATTGCCCCTGTATTGTATACAATAGTCAACTATGCTTAACTGCGGCGCTCAGACAAACCTGCGGCCCTGCAGGAGAAGGCGAACACGATGATGTCATCATAGGGCCAGGAGTATTCCTCATGTGGAGGATAGAACGCTAAACTCTTCATCCCTTCTTTCCTTAAGTCCAGGAGGATGGTGGAGTGCACCATGGGAGCCGGGAAGCAGCCTTGTCTTTGGCGGTGTCGAGTCGGGAAGTACTCGGCCGTCCGGCGATAATAACCCTGAGAGGAACAAGGAAGTAGAGATGGAAGCGTTCTCACACGGGAGTGTAGTTCCGGTGTCTTACCTGCGGGGTGATGCCACACCAGAAGTTGGAGTAGGGTCCCTGGGAATCTAACATCGGTGCGATGACCGACCTGTTTTCAGTGATCAGTAGGTTGAGGGTTTCGGGGTTGGTGAGGATGTTGTCGGTGTCTGCGTACTGAGAGAAGCGACACATCAGCCTCCAACACGTTGACCCTGGAAAGTGACCATCGAGCTCAGTACCAGGATGTAGTCGGCCCAGCGCTTCCTGGCGAAGTTGAGCGCCGCCTGCTTGAGCTTCATCAAATACTCGTATCTGCTGTTGGGCCAGTGCTTGGGCCCCAGCTCGCCTGCGTAAGACCTGAGGAGCCGAGACATCATAAAATTCTTTCTTCAAAACTCAACCAGTGACTGTCGGACGTACGTCGGCTGCTCGAGGGGCCTCCACTCCACATAGTGGTAGAACTGCTGCATGACGGTCAGCCACTCTTTCAGGATGGCGGTGGTGTTGTCGGTGTTGTGATCCGTGGCCGCCCTGAGCAAGTCAAGAGGAGAAATCACACAAGAGCAAATACTTCCTATATAGACATATATATGTCTCGCCTGCAGTTAATACTAAACTCTGTGGCGAGAATTCTGACCCGTTCTAGTAGAAGAACTCACATTTACACAATCCTTAAAACTCTTCACTGGCTGCCAGTTTCTTTCAGAATCAATTTTAAAATTCTGGTTCTTACTTTCAGATCTATTCATGGTCAGGCTCCTCCTTACATCAGTGATTTGATCCAGACTTACACCCCAGCTCGGGCTCGGAGGTCTGTGGATCAGAATCTACTGATGGTTCCTGAACACGGTTCAGGACCAGAGGAGAGAAATCCTTCCAGGCTGTTGCTTTGGAACAATCTTCCTCTCCCTCTGTGTTTGATGATCTACTGACTCCTTTAAGAAACATCTTAAGAAATTTTTATTTGTGCAGACTTTTCCCTGATTTTTCACTGTTAGCATTAGCTACATTAGCTTGATTAGTCTTTTTTTACCAATGCAGGTTAATTTGTAAATAAATAATATCGATTTTGATTAAATCCACAGGCTTACTTAGAAACAGCCAAATCTAGAAGATATTTTAACAGCTTGTGTGTAGTTTCAGGAATGTTTTTGAAGTTTAATTCCTACACCTAGACCTGTTCAGAACTAATAAAAACAAGGAGAGCTTGACTTTAAAAAACCCAGGAAACAATTAAATCACTGCATAAATGTGTCGACAACTTGTTTGAAAATCTTTTTCTTTTTTTTTACTGTTTATCTATCAGATTTAATAGATATGTACTGACATCACAGGTAAAAATATGTATATATTTTGTGGTGGCATTACAGAATAAAAGAGGGAAAAACATTGACATTTACAAAAAATAACTTCACTCTGACTAAAAGGCGAGGTTGGCTGCTTCCTCAGCCACTTCTTCATCTGCAACGAAGTGAGAACAAGTCGTTCACTGACTCAACCTCACACACACATCGGTGTTTGTCGTGTCTCTGCTTAAAAGTCATGCTTGTGTTTACATCCTCTCAGATCGTGGCTCAGACGATGGACAAAAATAATATACAAAAACGAGACATTACTATAAATGGCATATAAAAATATATATATATATATATATATATATATTACATCTAATTACATACAGTCGAAGTGAGTAAGTAAGTAAGTAATTTATATTTATATAGCGCATTTCCAGACCAGGGTCACAAAGCGCTTAAACAATCAAAACAATATTCAATAAAGTATATACTTTAAAGGTCAAGATAAAACTGATAACACAACAGGAGTTCCAGAAAATCAAGGAAAAGCCTGAACAAATAAAAACGTCTTAAGATGTTTCTTCTCATCAAACACAGAGGGAGAGGAAGATGTTCCAAAGCTTAGGAGCACATGTGGCCTCACTTTGCATTAGTAGGATCCATTTACTCATGATATTCTATGATTTATGATACACAATTGTCATGTTATATATACATGATATACCAGCAGCAAAAGCCAAACTACAAAAAAAATAGTCATGTTGCTGTAACAAAGTAATACCTTATGTTTGAACTTGTGTTTTGAAGGAAAACTTAAAACGCAGCCGGTTCTACATGCGTGGCATAACTCATGCTGTGATCCTTCCTTGTATGTCTGAGGTTCTGGTGTTTGGATCTGAGGAGCCTCTCCAGCTCTGGACTGAAGTACTGGCTCTGTTTCCAGAGGAAGTTGGACGCAGCTCAGACACTGTCTTGTTCAGCAGAACAAGGACCTTCTCGACACTTTTAAGTGAAAGTAAACATGCAGCAGGACCCACCACAGCGAGATGCGATCTTTGGGGTAGTTGAGTCTCTCCAGGGCTCCCAGGTAGTACGGCAGAGAGTGAGCCGAGTTCCTGGCCAGGATCGCGACCACCACGGTGGGTCGCTGCATACTGGACTCCTCCGGGTACTTCTCCTCCGAGAAGTATCCGTCGGTCCGACAGAACCTCAGGAACATCGGCAGGAGGATCAGCAACATGGTGGACGTGAGATCCAGACCCTGGACGCGTCAGCACTCGGTGGAAAAAAAAGAGGGCTTTCCTTAAAAAACTTCAACCCCCCTAAACTGAGGAGCTGATCCCGGTCTGGAGGGGCTGGATGACAACTTCCGGCTTGGAGAGTTTTCAACGCTCGACATCAGTTCGTGATAAAATCCGTGATTCAGATCCAGATTTATGAGTTTAGAACCTTCAACTCCACGCACTGAGATGAATGAAGAAACATATTGAGAATGTTTCTAGATTACGTGTCTGTCCTTTATACACACTTTGGAGATTTAGATTACACTAATCATTTTTAAAACACGCCAAAAAAGAGAATTAACGACGCTTTAAATATTGTGTTTAGACAAAAGCGTTTTTTGTAAATGTGCATTTACACAACCTCACCACTAGAGAGCGACATTTAACTGAAAGAAGAGCTCTGTTTCGGTTACTTGCTCATGGATCCAACATCGACAAGTTATTGATAGTCAAAATAATATTTTATTACTATGATTAAAATTACAATTAAATGTAACAACTTAATCACTTGAACGTTAATCAAAACCGAAATATATTAAATAAACTTACCTCTCATAAAATATATTTTTTATTTAAAAATAAGTCTCTCAGTTCTTGTAGCAACTTAAATTCCACAACAAGCTTTCTTCGACTTGCAGAATTCTATCCGCTCCATCTTCTTTATTCACTTCCCTCCCTGCATTCTTCTTCTGCCACTTTTGTATCTATTCAGACTTCTTTTCCTGAAACTGATATGGTGTGACAGTAGACACAAAAACACAGGGAAGGATGAGAGGGATTATTTTCAGGCTGATTTAAAAATGCTTGTCCTGGTTTAGAGTTGGCAGGAAAGAGACGAAATCATGGAATAACTTTAGAAAAGTACTGGATTGTTAGAGAAACTAAACAGTTACATGACAGAAGAGCGTCCTCTTTTTTGTTTTCAGAAGCTGAATTTGATTCAAAGCAGAAGATGACCTCAAAGAGAGTCCATAAACGTGAGGTCAATGAAACAGAATTGAAGTGTTGGTCATATTTATTTTGTTTAAATTTTATACATTTTCACAAATGGTCGATGGAAAGCTTCTGAGAGAAAATCATGCTTAAATGTTATTCAGTTAAAATGTGAAAATTTCTAATTAAAACGTGTAACATTTTGTTAAAAAAAAGAAAAGATATTTATAATATAACATATTTAAATAGATTTCAAGAAAACCCTTCTGAGGCTCTTTGGTCAGCATCCATCATCGGCCCGATGACTGGGCCAAAGTGGCGGTTGCCTTTCGCTTTTGAATCCAAACAGGAAGTGAATCTGTCAAATGACAGCCTTTCACTGCTAAACCGGGACAAAATTGAGGGCCTCACATTCTTCTCGGGCACTCAGGAGTACCAGTCCTGAATCGAAGACCCCTCATTCTTCAGTTAGGCCCAGAAGTCGAGAGGGAGAAATGGACGTTGAACTGACACTCTTACAGAATAGCATAACTGATCCACATTCCACTGCTGCTTACGAACATTGATAGCACTTCAAGTTCAAATCCCTTTGTTTGAAAAGACTGAGAAATGTTTCCCCGAATGTTCTTAAAATATGTCTCTCTGAGCTGAGACCTTGCTCTTTTTTAGCAACAAAATTCTGCTAATAGCATCACTCTCACCGTTGACTCCTTAAAAACCTATTTTTTCAGATGTTCCCTCTGCCGGAGTGCATCTATCTGGTTTAATATCAACCTAACTGGGGTTCTAGCAGCTATTTTCTGAAGGTCCCAACCTAGAGTCTCCTCCACCAACTCGTTCATCCATCATCTCCTTTACCAGATCAAAAGTGGTCCAACTTCCTTATTCTCGGACAAAAATCTGTTTGTCCTCTAGGCTATTATTGAGGTGAGATCTCTCCTGCCTCTGGTGGGTCTGACCATGGCTTCCTCCCAGCGTGACTGATCTGTTAAATCGCATCACCTTCCAGTGAAGAATGAACTTTCTTCCTTTGGTCAGTGATTTCGTCCCATAAATTGTTTCCTGTTGTTGAGAAAAGACCAGTTTTGGTCTCAAGATGGGTCTAAGGTAAACATTTTTGGTCTCGGTCTTAAGCGACATGATGGTCATGAAGCTAGCTAGCCAGTGCTAGCTCAATGTGCATATGAAACCCAATCAGTTCTTGAAAAGGGTTGTCTTGGACCTGGTTTTGAGTCACTGTCGCCTTGGCAGTGTCATGGTGCCCGCTGAGGTGGTCTTGTCTGCAACATTACTTAAAGAATGAAAACTGAGTGTCAGTGGTAAAATATTCATAAAACAAAAATACTCAGGCTATCCAGCATGACCAGATGTCCAGGAAACACGTGGCTTCCCAAATGTCCAATGCCTAAGAAAACAAAGGAAAAATGAAGCGGTTTTCAAAACTGATGCAGATCCTTGGGTTCCCATGCTCGATCTGCCGTCCATTGAGAAGATAATTCAAAATCAGAAGTTGACAGCTCTCTGGCCGAGAAAGAAAAGGTGATGGTGGGCGAACTGGAGACAGAGCGACGGAGGAAGGGCAGAATATGAGGAAAGAAAATAATAAGCAAAGTGGTATATAATGAATTTTGACTCTTCTGGCGGGCCCCATGAATGAGAAGAAGGCAGTCACGGTGGACAATGGCCGGGCGGCGTTAAAGGGGTCGTTTGTGCGGACAGGTCAGGGGTCGAGGGTCAGATCGCTGCTATTCATGACACCCCGAGTGTTGCCACACTCTCGCACACAAACACACACTCTGATATATACACGTATGCGTGGGGCATTTTCCCAGCGTTTTAAGGAGCGACGGATCTGGCCGGGTTCAAACTCGGGCGTGCTAACTTTTCACTGTGAGGTCAAGGGTGGGCTCGCCGTTTGTGTGCGTGGGCGTGTGAAGCGAGGGACCAGGAGAGGTTGGAAAATATATATATATATATGTTTTAAAGAAGAAATTATGAGGAGGACGTATTGTTGTCTTCTCGAATGCTAACATTTGATTTTTTAGTACTGATGCACGAGTGCACTAGCCACTAGCGTGTTAGCCACTGTTACACTAGCTACTGTTGTACTAGCCACTGTTACACTAGCTACTGTTGTACTAGCCACTCATGTGTTAGTCCCTGTTACACTAACTAATGTTGTACTAGCCACTGTTACATTAGCTACTGTTGTACTAGCCACTCATGTGTTAGTCCCTGTTACACTAACTAATGTTGTACTAGCTACTCATGTGTTAGCCACTGTTACACTAACTACTGTTGTACTAGCCACTCATGTGTTAGTCCCTGTTACACTAACTAATGTTGTACTAGCTACTCATGTGTCAGCCAATGTTAAACTAGCTACTGTTGTACTAGCTACTCATGTGTTAGCCAATGTTACACTTGCTACTTTTGCACTAGCTACTCATGTGTCAGCCAATGTTACTCTAACTACTGTTGTACTAGCTACTCATGTGTCAGCCAATGTTACACTAACTACTGTTGTACTAGCCACTCATGTGTTAGCCAATGTTACACTAACTACTGTTGTACTAGCCACTCATGTGTCAGCCAATGTTACAGTATATACTGTTGTACTAGCTACTCATGTGTTAGTCCCTGTTACACTTACTAATGTTGTACTAGCTACTCATGTGTTAGCCAATTTTACACTAGCTACTGTTGTACTAGTCCCTCATGTGTTAGCCAATGTTACACTAGCTACTGTTGTACTAGCCAATAATGTGTTATCCCCTGTTACACTAACTACTGTTGTACTAGCTACTCATGTGTTAGCCAATGTTACACTAGCTACTGTTGTACTAGTCCCTCATGTGTTAGCCACTGTTACACTAGCTACTGTTGTACTAGCCAATAATGTGTTATCCCCTGTTACACTAACTACTGTTGTACTAGCTACTCATGTGTTAGCCAATGTTACACTAGCTACTGTTGTACTAGTCCCTCATGTGTTAGCCAATGTTACACTAGCTACTGTTGTACTAGCCAATAATGTGTTATCCCCTGTTACACTAACTACTGTTGTACTAGCTACTCATGTGTTAGCCAATGTTACACTAGCTACTGTTGTACTAGCCAATAATGTGTTATCCCCTGTTACACTAACTACTGTTGTACTAGCCACTCATGTGTCAGCCAATGTTACAATAGCTACAGTTGTACTAGCCACTACATTGTTAGCCACTGTTACACTAGTTACCCCGTCTAAACATCTCAGCAAACGAAAGGTTACAAGAGCGGAGAACATTATGACATAGTAATGGATTTCCTCGTCCTCCAAGCAGCTGTAATCACGCCTCGCTTTGTTTATACAACAAGTCCCTTGGGGGTGGAAAGGTCAGTAGGCGGGACTTAACCACATTTTTTTATGTAGATATTTCAACGAAAAGAGAGTTTTGTACTAGCTACTCATGTGTCAGCCAATGTTAAACTAGCTACTGTTGTACTAGCTACTCATGTGTTAGCCAATGTTACACTTGCTACTTTTGCACTAGCTACTCATGTGTCAGCCAATGTTACACTAACTACTGTTATACTAGCTACTCATGTGTCAGCCAATGTTACACTAACTACTGTTGCACTAGCCACTCATGTATTAGCCAATGTTACACTAACTACTGTTGTACTAGCCACTCATGTGTCAGCCAATGTTACAGTATATACTGTTGTACTAGCTACTCATGTGTTAGTCCCTGTTACACTTACTAATGTTGTACTAGCTACTCATGTGTTAGTCCCTGTTACACTTACTAATGTTGTACTAGCTACTCATGTGTTAGCCAATGTTACACTAGCTACTGTTGTACTAGTCCCTCATGTGTTAGCCAATGTTACACTAGCTACTGTTGTACTAGCCAATAATGTGTTATCCCCTGTTACACTAACTACTGTTGTACTAGCTACTCATGTGTTAGCCAATGTTACACTAGCTACTGTTGTACTAGCCAATAATGTGTTATCCCCTGTTACACTAACTACTGTTGTACTAGCTACTCATGTGTTAGCCAATGTTACACTAGCTACTGTTGTACTAGCCAATAATGTGTTATCCCCTGTTACACTAACTACTGTTGTACTAGCCACTCATGTGTCAGCCAATGTTACAATAGCTACAGTTGTACTAGCCACTACATTGTTAGCCACTGTTACACTAGTCACCCCGTCTAAACATCTCAGCAAACGAAAGGTTACAAGAGCGGAGAACATTATGACATAGTAATGGATTTCCTCGTCCTCCAAGCAGCTGTAATCACGCCTCGCTTTGTTTATACAACAAGTCCCTTGGGGGTGGAAAGGTCAGTAGGCGGGACTTAACCACATTTTTTTATGTAGATATTTCAACGAAAAGAGAGTTTTGTACAAACAGACACTTACTGATGATACAATAGTAGTCCAAGATCAATTTAAGTGACACTTAAGTTAAATTAATACCCACTTTTTCTAAGGCAAATATTTTAACTTGCCTAATATTTGAGGTGTTGTACTCTTAAACCTTCACTCACGAGCAGGATTTCCTTCACGCACACGTATTGATTGATTGGTAAAACATATGTTTATAAACACATATGATCCAACAATCATTCAAACACATGTTTGTTTCAAAGCTAACACATCAAGCAGTCAGTCTTTCATCTCTCCTGGTTCAGTCGGAGCACTCTGGGTGAGCGTGAGAGAATCGGGGTCTGCAGGGTCAGCGAGGTGGTCCTGGTCTTTGTGTCCTGGTCTCGGGCAAGCAAGGGAGCAGAGATTCGTGACATTCTCACAAGCTTCCGGGACCTTTATTGCAGTGGCAATAATCAATATTGTTCCCACGGAGACGTCTTTTGGCTGGGGAGGGTCAATAGCTGTCGCTCAGGGTCTAAACCCCAGACCCTCTTACGCAGCAGCTCCTGCTGGAGTTCTGCTGGCGTTCCACCGTGTCATGGAATGCATCTCTGGAAAGTCATGTCAGCACAAGCCAAGGTTTCGTGTTTATAATGGTGCTAATGTCATCAGAAATCAAGCGGGTCACACGAGTAAAGCCGGTGCTTTATGTTGTTGTTTTAACATGTATTAAGCAGGATTAACTGATGTATTATATATTACTGTATGTGTTTTGATGTAATTTCTAATATGAATTTACTTTTATTCAAACTTATTTTAACCCATGTTAAAGTCCAACATATAATTAGGACTTAACATACAAGCATTATTATCTTCTTTTTTCCACCAAAAATTCCACTGTAATTTCAAATTATTCTGATTTCTTTCTTAAAACATATATAATATATTTATTTTTTTTTACACTAAAGTATAATTCCTCATACAAAAAAAGCATGATTTATGCCCACCTTAGAGTACGACGAGGTGGAGATAGTTGACAACTATAAGTACCTCGGTGTGTGGCTGGACAGTAAACTGGTCCTGCAACACAGACCATGTGTATAAGAAAGTTCAGAGTAGACTTTACTTTCTGAGGGGGCTCCGATCAATCTATCCATCCATCCATCCATCCATCCATCCATCCATCCATCCATCCATCCATCCATCCATCCATCCATCCATCCATCCATCCATCCATCCATCCATCCATCCATCCTCTATCATCTATCATCTATCATCTATCATCCATCCATCCATCCATCCATCAATCCATCCTCTATCATCTATCATCCATCCATCCATCCATCCATCCATCCATCCATCCATCCATCCATCCATCCACCCACCCACCCACCCACCCACCCATCCATCCATCCATCCATCCATCCATCCATCCATCCATCCATCCATCCATCCATCCATCCATCCATCCATCCATCCATCCACCCATCCATCCATTCATCTCATACTCTTTTCAATTTCAAAGACACTGTTTATTTTCGTGAACGTAGAGACCGTAGTTGACGTCTGGTCAAGGTCTCAAGGAGGTTTGATGTGAATCTTTGCTCTTTTTGGTATAAAGAAAGGGTCTGTTGGATAGGTTCGGTAAACTTAACCACCCCATTACAAACAATGGATACAAACTGTTGTCGTCAACTGAAATTTTAACAAGATATAAAAAGGGGCCTTTAAAAAAAAAAAAAGAATTCAAGTTTTATTCATCAGATGAAGTGGATCTTGTCGTTTACGGGGAGGTAAAAAGATTCATCTGCTCCATAAAAAAAGAAACGTATTCATAATAAAAAGGGGAGAATATTTATAAGGCCTGTGGCGGGAATTTAGGTTATGTTTCTCACAAAAAATGAGTGTTCAAATTTTTTAAACTAGACTGAAGGGATTTCATCAATTAACCCAAATAATAATAAAGATTTAAAGAAAATTGTACAAAGTCATTCAAAATTTACGAACAAATTAGTTACATTTTTAGATAAATTTTGTCCACTCACCTCACAATGGGCATCTCTTGGATGTTACATCAAAATACATCAATAAAATCTTTAAAAACTCACGTCTTTCTAAACCATTTCCAGACATCTTCTAAACCGTGTCAGCAGATGTAGTTGGTCAGTTGAAGAAAAAAAAAGCTCTAACAGCATCTATCTTATCGATGAAGCTGATGCTAGCAATGCTAGGATTTAAGAGCCGCCAGCAACGGCTCGACATCGGAAATATTCATCACAGCGAACATCAACATAAACCCGGATCAGAAACAATGAACTCGTAACAACCCTGATGTTTCTGGCTTTAGCGTCAAATGAACGAGTGAAGAAAGGACACGGTTGCGTAGCAACAGGGTGAATTTAATTGATCACTTTTGTTCAGTTTCCCAGATGGCCATTGTTCTCTGAATTAAGCACTAAAATAGAATTGCATTCCAGTGAAAACATCAAGTGCGGACTTTAACGCAACATCACTTAGTCAGCACAATCAAACACATGCTCGGGCCGCAGTGATCGGATTACCAGCTTCCTGATGCACAAGTTATTGAATCGTCTGTTCCCAACGTTGAGGAATGAATCTTCATCAGCGGATAGGATTCTTATGACGGACTGGAAGTTTAATTTTAGCAGACAAATCAAGCGGAGGTGGATGTGTTTCAGATGATTGTTGTATTGATGAGCGAATATTGAACTTTGTATTTCACTTCTCGTCTGGTTCGCCATTTAAATAGTTTAGCCGTGAAAGATAGTCACAGGCCCAGCCCTGACTTATCATGTTCTCCCTTTAGTGTAAACACAAAATGCCAAAACTTGTTTACGCATAAAGAACAAGTAGCTTGACCTTGTGATGTTATTTCATATTATTCTTTGTGCATTTTACTTTCACTAGTATAACCTAAAATAAAATAATACATTTGATGCATATGCTGTGGGTCATTGGAAGATCCTGGACCATAAGAAGTGGGTCAGGAAAGCTCTGTAACAAGCAGAATCTGCAAAATCCAAAAGAATAAAAACTAATTTTTGTGATGATGATTCTCATTGAAACATTAATCAGTAGGAAAACGCTTCAGTTACGCTTCTGTCATCTCAGGGTCAAGTTGACCCAGAAGACTGACAACAAATGTGATTGTGGTATCCCTTGTGTTATCTCGGGGGCAAGGTGACCCGGAGGACCGAAAACAAATATGTTTGATGTATCCCTTGTGTTGTCTTTAGTTCAAGGTGAACGACCTCCCTGGCTTCCAGAAATACATATGCAGTGGTGGAGGTTCGAGATAACACAAGGGATACCTCAAACACATTTAGGCCTCTGGGTCACCTTGAAAGCAAAAGGGTTAAGAGTCTGTCCAAGATTATCTTTTCTTCCGCCAGGTTTCTCCACTTAGTTGTGCGGGTCCAGATCACCAACAGACTAAAGTTGTTCGATTTGGTTTCTTTCGATCAATACCTAAAGCTTGTGATTACAGGTGAGAGTAGAAATGTCGATTCTCCATCCTCCCCTCGCACGCTAACGAAAGAAGTGATTGCATTGATTATTTAGATGATTCAAAATAGTCTGATTTTATTATATATTAAAGCAGTAATCCAGGTCACTGGTGCTGGTACCGACCCAAACAATAGTAAGAATTCAATGAGCCCATCTATACCAACCCGTACCTGACGCCATTTGTGACATAATGTTAGATTCTACACTAGAAATGACAAGTTTGTTATTTAAATGGAAGCTTAAAGATTTAAGATTCAAATATTTAGATACGTAGATACAAAGTGTTACGAGTTGGAAACTCTCTGCTATATGTTGTCAAGTAGCTAAGCTAGCAAGTTTAGCGTTTACTATACATTTCCTTCTCTGTACAGATTAAACTTTTTTTTGTATTATAAATGTATAACTGTTATTGCATTAATGAATGAGTTTGACTTCTTAAAACACCCAAAAAAACAATTAAAGAAATGAGAATTTGTATTTGATGAATTATAGTTTTATTTTAGAATGGTAGTATCAATTGGATTTAAATCATGAAATTAATTAATGTATTAATATTTAGGTGCTAATACTACGTGGGAATTCCTCAACACAGATAAATATATTTAGAACATTTAAATGAACAGTTTTGACCCTTTTAAAATGCATTATTCTTTCTACACATTTTATTTAAGCGCTGATAAAATGTACATAAATACAGTCAATAACCACCCTTTTATGTAATGATAACGTTAAAATTAATTAAAAAAAATATGACATCTCTGTCGTCTCGTGAACGATGCTAATTTATTGATCAATTAATTCACAAGTCGGGGACAAATTGCCGTGGCGTTGTTTGGTGATTAAATATTCCCCGTGTACCGCTGACAGTTTAGATCTAGTCACCGAGATCAGTCCACAGTCTCATCCCCTCTGCTGCTCCCTGGATGACGCTGTCCGTCGCCCCGTTGCCAGGCAACAGTGCAACCAATGTCAAAGAATTCCGGGGGATATTTAGGCGGTGGCATGCTTTGAAAAGAGGACCCCTTGTGTGTGTGTGTGTGTGTGTGTGGTGGTGGTGGATAAGACGAAGAGGAGGTGAGGAGTGTGTAAACTAGACGAGTTTATACAAGCTTTTTTTTTCAATCTGCTAATCTCAGGCACTTAATAGATCTTTAAAGTGTTATTTGAGCTTTAATCTGGGAATAATCCCGATGGTTTCTCTTTCTCATGAATGTTTGCTGTTCTCTTTGTGTTCCCAGGACATTCAACTGGTTTCCAGAGAGCTTCCGCACATCCACGGAGCTTCCTACAAAAAAAAAAAAAGGGCCTGTTGGGGTCTTTGTCCGGTCCACCCCGACACGATAAATATCAGTGGCATTCTCCGGCCAGTCTCACCCCACTGCCCTCCATCGCTGTGCCCTAGCAGCGGGGAGGAGATGCCTACACCGGAGGAGGTTTATTTTAGGAATCCCCTCTCAACCCCCTTTTGTCCTCCCATCGCTTCCAACTTTCCAGCCAGGATGGTTTTCACAGCCCACCCCGGGCCCCTCGCGCTCTCCCCCGCCAGGCCTTTTAGCCAGCGGGTTAAACATTGATTTGTGAATGGAGGGGAGCACAAGTGGCCCCTGCGTGGTGCTCAGCGGCCCCCCGCTGCTAGTGTGTACACACTCACACCTCCACTATACACCACCAAGACGAACCGCCGACATGAAAGCTGCTTCGGCTAAAAGGGCCTTTTATTCGAGCACGGCTCTCGCTCGGTGGACTTTCAAATTTTTTGGTCGGGAGCGTCGCTCTCTGGCCGCGGTGATTAGATCGTCAGGTTTTTTTCCGAGGGAAGGGACGTGGAGAGGCGTGTTGTTCTGTCGTCGATGATGTCACGATGCAGTGGAGCACACAAACACAAAGTCAGGAAGTGGAAGACGGACTCCGGGGGGAACACAAAGAAGCTTTGTTGACATAAATATATCAACGACACACGAGATAGATAGTAGTTTCACTGTCGCTAGTTTTAAAAAAGCAAAAGGTTTTATGTTGTGACGCTTAATACTCACTTTTCATTCAATTCCATTTCATATAAAAACTATTTATTTGAAGTTGACATCATTTTTGTTTCCTTATGACGGGTGATGATGATTTTTAATTCAAAATAATTCTTATAAATATTATTAATAATATTTCATTCAGGTACGTCAACATATTTTTTCATTTTATAAACAATCAACGAAGGGTGTTAATATTTGTCTAGAGTCTGTTTGCAAAATCATTATCATAGTCCACTGATATTTTAATGGAACATTGATACTGTTTCAATGAACAGGTCATTACATATATGTGGTGTTCTGGAGTTTCGTGTTGATTTTTGAAGGTTTCTTGATTCACTTGTATGGCCTCTAGCTGCTGCTGCTCACGAACATGAGTATAAGAAATAGCAAGAACAGGCAAACTTGACAACAACAAAAAACAGCATACAATCAATCAATCAATCAAGTAAGTAGGTAAATTATAGTAGTAGAGCGCTTTTCCAGACCAGGGTCACAAAGCGCTTAAACAATCAAAACAATACTCAATAAAATATATACTTAAAGAACAAGATAACACAGAGAACAACATTGTTTAGGGTTGCTATAGATGGAACGTCACTGGTGGAAAATTTTGAATGAGCTTGTTTAATTTTTTTAACCGTGGATTTTATCGTATTCTGTTGTGTAATTTGATCTGAAATGAGCTCCTTGGCAGAGGTATGCTCTGCCTTAATGTCTTAACTTTACTAGTCATTTGATGTTATCTCCATTTTTTATCAGAATCAGAAAACAAATACAATTAGTAATACTGTGTAAAGTGATTCAAAGAAAAGGTAATTTTGTCTGAAAAATATCAGTTTATGTTTACAGTAAGCTGAGTGATGATGGTGTTTATTATCAGGTACAACAGCTGTTAAGTGGATTTTAAAAAGGTTGTAAAGAAGCTGTGTTGGAGGAAATTGTTGTAGGGGAGTGAGATAATGAATGAAACGTTTTTTTTTATCTTTACTCTTTTTTTGATGAGAGATAATGAAATGTGGAATTATTTATTTAAACGAAAATGTTAACCTGACCCGATCGATCAAATATGTCTCCCTAAGTTAAATTCACAAATGAGTTGTTATATGCATGACTTTATCTCATTTTCAAACAAGGAAATATATTTTTACCCTGATAAATAACCCTTTTTTATAACTTGCTTGACAACTTGAATGTACAAAAGACAGGTTGGTGGTAAATGTTAGAGACCACTGATACTCATCAAATATTTGTTGCACTTGGATTGTGTTAAACTGAATTACTTTTCATGTTAAAATGAAGGACACATTTATTTTTTTATTTATTATTAGATTTATAACATTTCAAAAAGCAAAAGAAGAATTCTTCCACATGTCTTATTTATTTTGGTGTGTTTTACAACAATGTACCGGTAGAAACAAGTATTATTATTTGAATGTATTTTATATTTAGTTATACTTTGTATAAACATTTTATTAATCTAACACATTAAGAAAATGTTCATTTTTGATAGAAGAGGAAGATTTCATTTTGGAGGTTTATGTATATCTTCATTCATAAACATTTAAAACGTTATGTCACTCTCTGTGGTGTTGAGCTGCAGCATGAGCTTCAACAACTCTTCTTCGCCTATTGTGTGTTTTTTAAATTAAGTAAATTCGCTAATGCTCACCTGCTGTCGGCCTATTGCGAACAATAATATTTCATCTGTTAAAACAGTGTTGTTGATATTGGGTAAAGAACAAATGAAAGGTATTGATACAGTATGCTTTTAAAAATAACTGCAGTTTAATTATGTATTAAAAATACACAATAGTGACGGATTAAAGGGCTTCTTGGATGTGTTTAGTTCTTTTGTAGACATGAGAATATTTAATTGCTCTTATGGTCAGAACCGTTGCCTGTGATCAGACGTTAATTCCAGCATCATCAGATCAGAAGCAGGCGTCTGCGGCAGATGGCGTGCGTGATCCACACAATATGTCGTCAGGAGGTGGAAACGTTCGCCGGAGGAAACTCTTCAGCGAGGAATGTCAAGGTGAGAGTGAGCGTGGAGCCTCTTGACTTATTCGGTTTCCCGCCTCTGAAGGAGTCAGGCCTTCAAAAAAAAAAAGCCAAAGAGAAAGTGGAGGTGGAGAGAGGAAGGGGGAGACGGAGGGGTCCCCCTTGCTTTTCAGCGCCCCCAGAAAAGAGCAATGAATGAGTGACTGGCTGAATGAATGAGAGGCGGTCCCGGGCTGAGAGGGGCTCTGGCCCTGTGGATCAGCAGAGGTTAACTTGGCTTCTTCACACACATGAAAAGGAGGAAAAAACGGATTGAGCTTTAAAGAGGAGGACCCCCTGTGCCCGGGGCGGGATCAGTCACCATGATTTATTAGAGAGAGAAGGAGAGCAGGAGAGGAGGAAGGAGGGAGGAAGGAGAGAGGAGGCGTTGAAAAGTGCTGATGTCCTCCACAGCCATCCCTCCCTCCTGCCGGAGACGCTCATGTGCTCTAAATAACGCTTAAATACGTCTCTTGGAGGTGTGAGAAAAATATCCGTATACTAAAATATAATTTTTCCACAATGATGTATCAATATCAAACAGCACTTTGTCCATTATTCTTATAATTTTCAAGTATATTGGGGTTTTCAAAATCATATTTTATATTTATAATAGTTATTCTAAGGTTTATATTTCAAAGAGTGTGTAAAATAAATGGTAGCAGTCATCATTTCCCTCGCGGCTATAAAGGAACAATGAGATCCTGCAAGATCTCGCCGATGACTGAGGACGAGAGGATACAGTCGACTCCAGAGGCTTTTGAAGCTGATGTTTGGACCTATTTTTGTTTCCAAACGAATGAAATCGGTTACGACTCAGTCAAGAGTCATGTGGTCTGTAAATCCTGCAACACCAGAGTCAAGTACTCGACAATACTACAAATATATCCTTGTTACTACAGTATCGCAATGCATCATATCAACGGCCCTGTTCAGAGGTGAGGAAGAGAGTGCAGGCAGGGTGGAGCAGGTGGTGATGACTGACAGGCTGATGGACAGTGTCAGGGACAGTAGTGAGACCTGTCATGATGATGTCACGATGATGTCATGATGTAGGGTGAAGAGACAGTAGTGCTGACAAAGACACAGGAAGAGTTGGAAGTGGCAGGAATGAAGATAATGGGGTAAAAAGAGTGTTCAGTAGGTCAGGAGGATATTTTATGTGGAGATGTTTGGAGACAAAGTTAGGGAGGCTGGTGTCAAGATGGAGACGAGGGACAAGGATGGTTGGTTGAGGTGAAGCAGGTGGACTTGTTGAGGCCAAATGTAGAAGAAGTTTGGACAGAAGAGTCACATGGAATCAATCCTTTCGTCTACAAGGCGGTATTTGCAGCAACGCATTAACTATAAAATGTGTTTATATTTCCTTTAAGTTTATTTTAATTTACACTTCAAAGTAAATAATATATGCCTCCTGAATTGATGATATTCCTACTTTTAACGTGTGTTTAAATCTCAAACTGATTCATCGCAATTGAAAATGGATCTTCTTGTGTAAATTATGTTGAGCAAATTCAAATATATCGTATATAATCATTTTTAAACGAAGATCCAGTTAGTATGTATGTATGTATGTATATATATATATATATATATATAAACATACATACATACATACTAACTGGATCTTCGTTTAAAAATGATTATATACGATATATATCTTCTATATATATATATATATATATTGTGCTTTTAACTTTTAAACTTTTTAGTTAAGTTAGATTAATTTGTTTTGGAGAATTTAGCATCCCAGCATGCATTGCAGCACTAAAAAATGACACTGGTGTATGTTGTTTTTTTTTTAAACCTTTTGTATGAGAGGTAGTAGTTTCTTTCGTAACATCTTAGTGATTTGGGGGGTAAGAAAAAGTGTTTTTTATTCACCTCTAACCACATGGTTAATCCAATTCATCTTTTTAAATGGTCTCATTTTATTTTTAAAATAAGTGTCCATCCATGACTCAATATGGTCATATTAAATGTCCACATAACTTTCAAATCCTACTTTTTATCGTCACTAAACAAGCAAATGTTGACTTATTCATTAAGATTTTTATTGTTTTCTGTGTGTTTGCTGATGTTTTTTCATGAGTTAAAACTACAATTTCACCAGTGGCTGAATAAATCTCATCAAAGAAAGTCTCTCTACATCTTTCATCAATGTTATATGAGACAACAACTCTTCTGTCATTCCTAATATACAATTACCTCTTTTTTTTCCCTCCTTCTTCTTCTTCTGAGGCCTTTTTTTTAATACAGTAGCAGGTCTTATTTCCCCCGCACACATGAACGCACCACGTTTAGTGCCTGGTTACAGAGTTGCACTGCTTTGCTCAAAGGGCCCCCAGAATCAGAACCAGAGAAACGTCACGCAGTGCGGTCAGAGAGCAAACAGGGACGGGTTTGTCATCTCTTTTGGGGGCTTGAAAATAGGGGCTGTTGTGTCTTTAAGAGGGGCTGCTGGTTCCTGATCGCAGCTGCTGGCGTGCGCGTGTGCGTGTGTGTGTGTATGTGTGTGTGTGTGTGACACAGAGGACAGCCTAGATTCATTACTTAAGCAGTACAATGGACATTTATCACCCCGTGGTGTTATTCAAATCCAGTACCAAGCGAGGCGCTGCTCCAGAGCGCGCCGCCTCGTGTATTGTTGCGCGAGCGTCAAAAAGGCAAGAGAGGCGAGCATCGCACCAGCAGTCAGTCACTCCCAGAGAGCCGGAGAGGAAGGATGGGAAAGGGAAGCTCCAGTCCGGCATCTCAGCACCATCCTCTCTCTCGCATCCTCTTCTTCCCTCGCCAGAGGGAGGAGGGAGTGCATCATCTGGACCAGCGGGGACTACCTATTCTTATTCCTTTTTTTTCTTTTTTTTTTTTTCCCTGAAAAAAAAAAGAGCACAAGAAGAAAGAACACAATGGCTGCGAGCACTTTTGAAGAAGAAGAAGAAAAAAAAAAGAGAGGGATTTCTCCAAAATAGTTTTGCGTAATAACGTTGTAGCCGGTGTGAGGTGATGACGCGGCACAGGTGCATAAAATGGCGTGTTTTTCTTTCCTTCTTTTTTTTTTTTTTGGCGACTGTTTTTTTCCTCAAGACTGTGTGAGGAGGTGACATGTCTGCTCCCACATCTGAAGGCCATTCAGCCATCTTAAAAAGGCCCGCGGATTTGGGGCGAAGGTTCGAGAGGTTTTTTTTTTTTTTCCAAAATGTCAAGAAAACCGGACAGAGAATGGCGGAGAAAATGGCAGCCTGTGAGCCGCTCACATGGAGTTTGTTTTTTGTTTTTTTTAACGATGGAGACTGCTTAAAATAAGCCAATCGATAAGAATAAGAAAGTAGCTTTAAACTGAGGGGATCGATTGAATGTTTGAGGCATTACAGTTAAGACGGGGATCTCAGGTGCTAACAATTGTGTTTCTGCATTTTCCACAACTTTTTTTTAATGTACACTTTTATATTTATCGTGAATAATTCATGTTCAATGTGGTGAAGAAATATGTGACATAACATAGTATTAATGCAAACCTAATACGTCAAACGTTGCTTTAGGATATACGGGGAAATACCATATATACCATAATGTGTGAATGTAAACGTGTGGGATATATTCATTTTTTTAAAATATTTAATCCGTATTTCTTACACTTTTCAGGAGAGTTGGTTGATAAATAAATAATTATCTGATTCGATGTTTAGGTTTAAACCTGGAAAAAACAGGAAAATACGACGCAGCAAGAATTGTAAGGTCGTTATTACATGTATTACGGCAATGCTTTAAAATGGAATCGTTGAAAAACGATGTACTTTTCTATACATTTTAGTGTTTTAAGGGGTTTATTCGAACAAAGAAATATGTACCTACGTGACACAATCATTTGCATTAACTAAGTGGTTTATTCTTCGTTGTTAAAACCTCATTATTAGGCTTTAAATGAGGATTATTTAAAGGGATCGCGTTGACGTCACTGCGTCAGCACTTAAACCGCTGTTTTTTTTTAGGGAACAATGTGTACAGATTTAGGGAACAGCAGGAAGGATGTGTGAGTCAAAGTGAAGAAGCAGATTCTAGAGTTTCTAGCGGCTGATTGTCCAAACGCAATTCTTGAGTCAAACTCCAAATCCAACCCCAAGAATTGTGTATGGACATCTGTTGCTACACACTCACACTCGTCATGTGTGTGTGGCCTCCGCACACAGGGCCTCCGTGTCAGGTAAGACACACACACACACACATAGACACACACACAAGTACACACAGCATGTTTATTTCTTCATTATATTTGCAATAAAGTGCAGCAAACGTTCCTCATCTAATGTGTTTTTTTGCCCGTGGATTGGTATTTACACTTTGTCGAAGATCTAATCAGCAGTGCTTGTTTTAAATGGCAAATATCGACGAGAGGGATTGATCTATCGACTCTGTATTGGCACGTGAAGGAAAGCTGGGAGTTGAGGCCTGCATGCTGCCCAGACACTGCACACCAGGTCAAAAAACATCCTTTCATTTTTTTTTGGAAACCAAAAGAAAAATACATTAAAAGAGAAATAAAAACGGTTTTAAAATTTTTAAATATCTGTACCGCAGCAGGAGGCCTCAAGCTGACAGTGGAAAAAAAAGGCCAAACAATTAAATTAAATTTGAATTGAATATTTTTTTGTCAGGTCAAGTAGAGTCAACAGTGACTTAAAAATAACTCAAAATTGGCTCCAAGCGTGACCCTGGCATCAGCGTGCATTGATGTTTCGTGTTGCATGCTGAGGGGCCAACGTGCGTGTGTGTCGAACATTTAAAGGCTTAACTCTCTTGATTCTACAGGCTCAGACCAACATGTTTGCTCTGGTGTTCAATCGCTGCTGCTGAAGTTACTGCTCAGAGAAAATGGCCGCCGATATCTTTACTACAATTATCACGTTTTATCCAAATTTGGAATTCGTTAAAATAATCTTAGACGCGTAAGTTATTTACACAAAAAAGCGTTTTTTAATTGCTTTTTCTAAATATTGGAAATCCTGAGGATATTTTAACCATATATATTTTTCAATACATTTTAACATTTGAAATAGAGTCGATTAAATTATTTAACATTAAAAAACATTATTTATTTATTTTAAAATAATATATTTTATTATTTAATTCGGTAGTAAAAATATTAATCACGCATTTTATTATAAACGTCTTGACTTTATTTGAATTACCCTTAAATATTTGATATAAAACAGAAGCAAAAATAAAAGATAGCAGCAAAAAAAAAACAATACAATTAAAGGATTGAAATCTGTAGGTAAATAAAGCTTCTATTTTATGTGTTAAAGGTCAGACAGTTATTATTGAAATAATATTGTTAAATTCGAGGTATAAAAAAATAAAAAGGGAAAATTAGTTTGGACTTTAAGTTAAACTAAACTATTAGTAAGAACAAAATTATAATAAAAAATAGATTAAACTGCACAGTCAAATAAGGAAAATCTTGAGTGTTCAAATTAGTCTTAAGCTAAATTATACAATAAAATAACTGATTTATTTTGGCTAAACATAAAGACAGAGATTATTTAATTCTTGTAAGTGATGTAAAGAGAATATCTTTAGAAAAACCTCTATATGTTACAAACTCAGAGTGGTTACCAATGCCAGCTGGAGCAATAACCAAAAAGTATTTAAAAAAGGTGAAGTAAAACATTAAGGACAACCAAATAAACAACTTAAAGCTCAGTTTATAAGCAGAATTAACTCTTATATAAAAATCATCATCAAATTTGTATAGTATAGCGAAAAGGGCTTATATAGAAAAATACAAACTTAATAATGAACAAAAAAAGCTGATCTTCATACTTTAAATAGTAAACAAAAATAGACTATAAATGCAGATAGATAGATATAATATAAGACAGAGATCTTATCTATTGCTAATAAGATGAACTAAAAAAAGCTAAAAAGCTATTCAGAAGATAATATAACAAAAGCTAATATAGATAAAACAAACAAACGTATATAAAATAGGAAGATAATAAAGAGGAGACTTCATATATTAACTATCTGGACAAGATGGAACCATAATCTGTTCTAAAATAATCATTATAAAGCTAATCTAGGCTAATAGTGGAAGCTAACAGAAAGATGCTAACATATAGGAAGTAAGTAAGTAAGTAATTTGTATTTATAGAGCACTTTTCCAGACCAGGGTCACAAAGCACTTAAACAATCAAAACACTCTGAACTATATACTTAAAATGAAATAACATTTAACATCAAAATAACCATTACTTCTTTTATTAACATAAAAGAAGTAATGGTTATTTCTAGAGAGCCTTTCTAAACCAAGGTCAACCTTAACAATCTCAAACAATACACAGTTAAAATATATACCATTAAGTGAGTAAAAAGGAAGCTTAAGTTAGACAGTAAGATGACTGAGGATGTGAGGATGCATCATCAGGCTAACATAAACAAGCTAACACGAAGCAAAGTTTTAAAAAAGCTAACAATGCCAAAGTAAACTTTATGGTGAAGAGTAGAAACAGGTTGACCTGATAAACAGCTTCAGAAGTTGAAAGTAGTGAAGCTTCGATGGATCAGAAATGTTAACAGAGATTGTGAAAAAAAAAGGGAAATTAGCAAACGTTTTGTAACTTAAGTTTAATTAGAGGTTCATTGTTTAACAGGTTCCTGTAGAGCGACTGAGACCCTTTGATCGCTCATTCATACACACACACACACACACACACACACTTGCACACACACCTTGAAGTGGTCCCTCATTAGCATTCCCTTTCTGGCGGACTACCTTGGTCCGTTTCCAGTTGCAAATCGGACTCTACAAGCGAGAAAAGGTTTTAGGTCGCCCCGGGCGTTCAGAGAGGGCAGCCCGCAGGCGAGAGCCGACCTCCCGCAGTGGCCCTGCACCCCCAGCCACCCACCCACCGCCACACAGGTGGAGGGCCGGTCCAGACTGATCACAGAGCAGAACTGATCAGGACAATTGAACCTTCACGCCGTCCCAACCAGAGCTGTGGAATATATCAGAACATCACAAATAATCCTCTGGTGCAAGAGATGAAGAAACAACAGTTGATAAAAATGATCATGACAGCAACTCTTCACGTATTTTAACATTTGACATCGTTATCTTCACTTATTCTTACTTACTTACTTAACTTCATTTAAAAAATTACTTTTTTTTTCCATCAACAGAGATAAAAGAATAATTTGTGTAGGCCTTCTTTTCATGTTAGTGTGCACAAATTATTGATATTAATCTTTTTTTTCTTTTATACATTTAATTAAAGATAAGAAACTTTTACTTACCACCACAATACACTGGATATAGGTATTAAAATATAATTTCTATTTTTATTTTTTAAAAACTGTACATCAATTGACTGAATTCTGACTCTTTAAAAATCTTGGACAAGAAAAGAAAATCCAACAATATGATGACATTTGTTAATCAAGGTCTTTATATGAAAAAAAAATCCCTCATAAATATCAAAATATTATTAATGTATAAAAATAACTATCAAGCAAAAAAGTATCAAGTGTTGTACACATCTAAAAAAAAAAAGGGTTAGTCACGAACAATAAAATGCAATTCCAAAAAAAATAAAATAATAATTGTCAGCTAGTGGAAAAGTGTTGAGCTTTAATCCAACAATTGAATAAAATAGAACAAATTGAAAACAACTTTATTTTTTGTGTAACCTTCATCAACTGCAACTGCATTAAAAACAAACTAAAATAACAAAGTTTTCTATTTGCCGCTTTAATAACGAAAACACGATTCAACAATAATCAGAAAACAGGACAAAAGGTGAAAAAAGAAGGAGAATGAAACCCTTCTAGATGTGTGTTATTATTAAAAATGTTCATGTGTGACCACAAAAGAGTCCAGATCCAAGCTCCTCATCCTCCCTGGCTCCCCCTCTCTCCCTCCCCCTCCTCCCCCTCCTCCCCCTCCACCATTCCGGCGGATCATCAATCACCCCCCGAGTGTCGCGGCGCTGCAGCAGCCAATGAGCTGAGCTCTTGTTGGGACGTGAGCGGAGGAGGAAGGTGCAGAGGATGCTTCTCATCCTCCGTGGAGAGTGGAGATGAACACGACGTTGTCCTGGTCCTGGAGTTGGTAGTCCAACTCCCCCTGAGGACGGGACACATGCACATGAGTTCTGATCATTGTGGCTGAGCTTCATATGAAGGTTAAAAATGTCTTTATGATCAAAAAATAAAGTGTGTGTGAAGACATGAGGCTTGTTTTTAAAGGTCCTGACGCAAACATTGCTTATTTATCAGTAGAATTTAATTGTAGATCAGTGGACTATTTAACCTTTTTCTGCATTAGATTAAAAAAAATAATAATATCAACAAATCAACTGTGATCATGGTTCAAGGTTATGGTCTTTTATCACGGTTTTACAGTCATGGTAATAACACCTTTCTTAAATGAATTGCAGCTTTAATGTTCCATTATTTACAATAACTACTGTTACCTCTTATTATAATGTAACAGTACATGTCTATAGACCATTTTATTTATGTATTACGGTGCCAGGATTCTCTCGGTACATCACAGGTAGACGGGCATCAATCCAACACGAAGGTGAAACTCGATATTAGCTCCTTTTAGCGAAGAGGCGTTAGATTTTTCGTCTCGTATCGGAGGTGTGAGCGTGTTAGTGTTGTGCAGCAGCATCAAATGATCTCACACGTGTTGTCAATCTTAAAAATAAAAAAAAAGCTTTATAATATGTGAAACGAAAAAACAACCTCTCACACACTCACCATCAGCTCCCAGTCGGCGTCGTTGATGAGCACCAGAATTCCGGGTCTCCTGGGATGAAAGGCATGTTTTTAGAGGAATATTATCCCTGGAGAATATACACACTCTCGGAGCACGAGGAATAAATATAAACAAAAACACACCTGAAATGTAAAGCTTTCAGGTTATCAAGACCATTCATTATATTCATATTATTATTTATACTCACTGTAATTCATCGATAAATCAGGAGTAATAGTTCGATTCCAAAACAACTAACATTATTTTTGATATTTTCCATGACACATCCGTTACCATTTCAACCGACAACTCAACAAATGCAATATAAAAGCATAAAAATAAGAGGAAATACTATACGATACACATGTGTGCTGCGGACCAGCCTGACTGACAAGTAATTACTAGGAAGGAAAATCCACTTTGGCCTGCTGAGCTCGTCATTTGAGGCGATGTCAGCTTCTACTACTGTGATGCATGCGAGTCATTCTGGCTCCGTAGCTACAAACACATACTTATATATAGATATTTACAGGTATAGATAGGTGTGTGGGGAAAATCTGCTTTGACGTAAAGATAGACTCTAATCAACCACATTTTTACAATATAAAATAATATCTAGCATTTAAAAATATTAAAAATATTTTTTATTCAATATTCAACATCTATAACTGACTCATCCGCTCAATAGAAAGAGCAAATATAATAAAAGACATCTAGATTGATAACTAGTGATCAAGTTAAATTCCCAGATGACTTTAAAAAAAACACACAACATTCACCATTTTCTTCGTGTTAAATTGTTAGCAGGTGAATTTAAACTAAATATTCCCACAACGTATTTTGTATTTCACACCATTTTATTAAATCTTTTAGCCGCCATGTTTTCTTGATAAAAATATGTATTTTTATCGTGTTTATAACTCCTTCCTCCTCCTTCTCTACTTCGGTTGTGTGAAATAATGTGTATTGTTGTTTAATTTCATTTATAATAGTGTTTATTTTATTATTTAATATCATTATATACATCTTATTATTGGGTTTTTCTTCACAGTTATTTTTTCATTTTGTGTTTTAATATAATGTGTAGATTTTTTTGTGACAAAAGTATATTTTATCTGAAAAGTCTCGACCAAATGTTGGACCAGAAATGTGTTTTTGTTCGACCCAAAGACAGAAATGGACGCGAGTGGCTGTATCAGACTCGTACCAGGGTGGGGGTGCCATTATAGGCAGTTCAATCTAAAGAAGGCCTCATGACCGTACGTGTGTGTGTGTGTGTGTGTGTAGAGTGTGTGTGTGTGTGTATGAGTGTGTGTGGTGTTGTTGCAGCAGAACACACACGCTGCTCAATGAGCTCGGGTCCACTTCGGACCTGCTCTGTGATGTCATGGAGAAAAAAAGGCAATAAAAATGAAGGCGGCACAAATCGGGTCGGAACAAAAGCCTTGTAAAGACACGCACACAATGAGGCGAGATCTTTAAAGAGATAATAAAGCAAACGTCCTTAATGATGGTTTCGCTCGGAACAAAACAACAAACACATCTCATCTATGGCTTCGGAGGAAGCCCAACTCTCCCTCCATTCAGCGCCGAGGTGAGGCTATAAATAGTGCGGCACAAAGGCAGCTGTAAAAGTCAGCCGCTCCAATAAGGATGCTGCCAGCGTCCGCCACACACACACACATGTGCACACACACACACGCTCACACACACACACACAGGTGATCTGACAGGGGCGTCGGTGAAGAACAGAAGCAGAGAAAGAACGCTGCAGGAAATCAACGTCGTTCCCGGTGTGTGTGTCAAGTGTGCGACGGACACTCACACCGTGTCTCCCTGGACAAAGAGCTCGGGCCGTTCCTTCAGCAGGTTCTGTCGGATCCACGCCAGCAGCTGCTTCACGTTCCCTGCGACAACACACGCACAAAAAAAAAAACACAGACAGCCAAGGTCAGAGGTCAGGGGTGGAAGGTCAAGGTGCAGGGCTTCCAGTCTCCCCCCCCCCCCCCAAATCTGATCGATATGACGCGACGGAGGCATCAGGCGGGACGAGGTTGTGTGTCTGTGTGGCGAACATGTATATGTATGAGTTAGTGTGCGTTTTTTTTTTTTTTTTTGGGGGGGTGGAAGGAGAGGACACGGGGCGGGGGAGGGGTTTGTTGGTGGGTGACACCGTTCACCTTCAGGATAAACACCAACGCTTGAAGGAGATAAACAGAGATTTGATGTTTTGAGCCTCGGAAATATGAGAACGCTCGCACACATGGAGCCTCAGACTTCAACCGTCAACCAGCGCTCAACCACCAACAGAGGATTCTACATCACAACCACATATTTATTCACAGGTTTCAGCAACATTTTATGATCTGACTGGAAAGAGTAGTTGTGTGTATCTTTTTTCTAAGTAGTGGACATTATACTAATTGTGTAGTTGTGCGAGTGTGTGTTTCCTGCGATGTATAGGTACACATCCAGTGCAAGATTTCATTGGTCGTATTGCGTTGTGTACTTGATACTTGTCATTATGTGTTTTGCTGTGTGTGGGGGTTTGTGTGTGTGCGTGTGTAGGTTTTTGCTGTGTATCCGTTAACCTTATGCTATTCAGTGTGTGTGTGTATTTCAGGCCGTTTTTTTTGCGGGTGTGAAAATGCGTGTGTGTTTTTTATTTATATTCCATTCCATTTATACATTTGTGTATCATGTGTGATCCACGAGTTTGTGTGAATTCAACACATATTTATTAATGTGTGTGTTTGTGTCACTGGCCTTTTTATCCGCATGTTCCAGTTACACTTTAACATCTGCGTGTGCGTTTTTTTGCGGCATGTTGTTCAAATGTTTTTCGCCCGTGTGCGTTCAGTGCATTTTACTGCATTAGCGTGTGTGTGTGTGTGTGTGTGTGTGTGTGTTCGCTGACCACAGAACATACGCGATGACACCTCAGATGAGTGTAGCTGCCGGCAGCATCACACAAGCCGAGCACGCTCTCACACACACACACTCACACACACAGCTATTCTTAAGAGGGATTATAAAATCTGTGGTAAACACCAACACACTTCACAGGAGTTTATAAAATAAGTCAAAGAGCAGCAGCAGATGTGCAGAGGACGGCGGCGGCGGCGGTGAGTCATCACGAGCCGCTGCAGCAGGTACGAGTTCGGCTTCATAAAGGACGACAACACTGCAGTTTCCAACTGAAACGCAGAAATATGCACCGGGAATTTATAGTGCGTTGACTTTTGTCAAAATCTAGACTAGAACTATTACAAACCTATCTCTGGGTAAAGAATGAGCTGCATTTTAACTGAGTTTTAAGATGATGCGAACAAAATCAACCATGTTTTTTTATCTACAAAATGTTTTCCTGCAACCTCGACATGTCCTCATGGGACAATATAAAATCTCAGCATCATAACACTTTTATTCAGCAACGTATAGTTGTATAGTGACCCTAACTTGCCATATTGAAATCAAATTAAACACAACAAAGCTTGTGTCTATGATAGTTATGTCATAATGCATTATTTTGTAGGAAAATAGTCTGAACTATGAGTAAATAAACGGACTCTTGCATCAGTTATCTGAATGTATCCGTCCTCTTTTTTCAGAAGGTGAGCAATCCACAGTGTAAATATGTCCCAAATTGTTCTGTTCACACCATGTTAGGTACAATCTGAAAGTGTCGAGGATGCAAAGGGAGAGTATCTGTGGATCTCTGCAGCTTCTGTAGGTCCTGAGAAAGTCTACTCTTTGATTCGGAATTTAGGAAAGAAAATAATGTCCCTTTTTTCACTCACGACTAAAAACTTGATTTCTAATTTGAAGGTTGTTTTTTTTTTATGTAGCTTCTCAGCACAGTGTTCTTTTTTTCTCAAGGCCCAGATTTGTAGTCCCATGATCCTGTACGTCATCACGGTCGACCCCCTGGCGTCACGATGACTGTAGTCCAGAAAATAAAACATACTGGTAAAAAATATCATTGGCCTAAATTCCAAATAATTTAACCAAGTTTATAAACGTATAATATGAGGATGTTTTAACCTGCAATCACAGTGGTTTTTGATATCCAAGTCCCTTTTTATTTATTTATTTACATTTCCTTCTAATCGATACTTTCATCACCACAAAAAAAATCCAGTGTCGTGTTTTAAATGATGGCAATGAACTGGTTCTGATTCTAAAAAAAAAATCATAGTGAAGCACAATAGCCTTTAACCACATATTGATACCTTTTTTTTCCTCTGCATGTTTCCATCCAAGAGCACATCCAGCACTCTAGGATTTAAAGTGCATTTCACACGGTGATATGGCAACATTAGCAATCAAACTAAATGTCCTCGGGGAATACTTATGGTAAGTGTGTCTGCACCGTATATACCTGATATCACCATCTTTTACTCTCTATTGCATACGTACGTTTCAAACACGTTCAAACAAAGATATTCTACCGAACGAAACACTTCCCTTCGTCATTATCATTTCTCAACTTATTGTTGGGTTTTTATAATAACCTATATGTTTTCCTACACTCTTCAATACATGATATAGATCATTTTTAACTCGAACAATATAGTTAGGCTTGTAGTATACATGTATGTGCAGTATATATAGTAGATACAGCTATGGTTGTAATTGATTTTACATTTTATTGTATTATACTTTATACAAAACATGTCCATATGATATTCATACATTTAAATGTTCTTGTTACGTTTACTCAAAATATAAAAGTCCTAAAAGATTGAACTATATTTAGTTTATATTATAGTTTACTTAGTGGGGGAAAGAAAAGGAAAACATTTAAACTGAAGGGGCTCTCATCATCTAAAACATTACTACATCCGTTATGCAGTTTTACTTTGACTTCAGGAGGGCAACAAATCGAGTCAAACGTCCAAAACGTTACCCAGGTCCGGTTTAAGCCACTCGAACACGGGATCTGGTGTGATGTGCCTGATCATAGACTTAAAGTGTGTACAGGCGACTGTTGTTAACTCACTTGTGTTCAAACTCACTCACACAAAGAAACACTTTACATCGTTTTTGCACGACTAGAAGCCGAACCCTCTCGGAGCGATAACTCCGTTCTTTTCCGTCTATCTGTATTTTTCTCCATCATTACCCATAGTCCACTCTTTCAGCCCTCGCCCCCTCCTCCTCCTCCTCCTCGTCACACCATAAACCTTCTTCCCTCCATCTTTTTCACTTACATCAGCCCCCCCCCCCTTCGTCTACACATATACATTAAATGCACTGACCGCTTCATTAGAAATAAACTACGAGGACATCTTAAAGTCACTCAGGAAAAAGACGCAGATTAATGAAGGAAGATAAATGAAGGAGGACATTAACGAACGATCTCAGCCATGACGCGGACGGCGGCGAGAAAATAGCCAAAAGAAGAGCAAGTGCGTCACAAGGCGGGAGTGCATCATGGGAAATCCTGGTTGCGTAGGTGGAAAAAAAAAAGAGATGGAGGAGAAGGAAAAGGCGCCATTTTGACAGATATTCAAACCGTAACCGCTTTTTCTTTTGTGCGAGGGTTTGACTTCGCCGTTTCCATGCGATTATGGTGGCGATGAGGAAGGGGGCGGGGCCAGCGATCCATCCTTCGGCACATATGTGCAGCAAAAACGTGTGTGATGCGCTGGTCAGAGGGGTTTGGTGTGTGTGTGTGTGTGTGAGTGAATGTGAGTTGGAAAAAAAAAAAAAGGGGAAAGGAAGGGGGGGCTGGGGTCTTTCAGTCGAGGGTCATCAATCACCGGCTGGGGTCAAACAGAAATAAGAAGGATTCAGAACCAATTATATCTGCCTCCACTGCACCCACACTGAAGTCAGGCACACACAGAAGGCAAAGACGCACACGGACACACCTACACACGGACGCACACACGGGTCGGCTGGAGCACCAAGGTCATATCTTCATGACATTCCCCGTTGTGGTCAACTTTTGTCTCTCCGTTGTCTCGGCAACGTCAGCGTCGTGGTGGGACAGCCATTGTTTGGTCAAACACCAAAGACACATATTTCTCCCTCATTGTCCCTTTTCATAACTGTCGCACATGTTTGTTCACACACACACACACACACTAAGGCCCGCACATACAAAATAGTCTTCTCGACTTGGTGTCATTTCCCCCTCTGGTCTCGAGCATCGATTCTGAAATACCTCGAGTTTCCTGCACTCAACATTGCCCGGGTGTGGACGGAGCAAGATTCAGATGACTTAACCTTACAGCACTTTGGTGACCCCCGGAAGCTTGAAAAAGACCCTCTTTACAAGCATTTTACTACCCCATTCACACACGTCCAGTGACGATTACCTCTGCCGCCCAAGGATGAAGCCAGTAAAACATCTAGACGTTAAACAGCTAAATGTGTTTTGAGCTGTGAACTAAACGACTCCTGTAAAAACAAAAACACAATTTTGGTTCCAATATTGATGATATTGATCGGTTAAACAGAGCTAACACCTATAGATTATCGTGTTTAAAGAAGCAACCTTAATGACGGGTAGAAAACTGAATCTATACATTTCAATGTGTCACAGATTTTACCTTCCTAGCCCTTAAAAATATCAGTCAATTCTCTTGATTTATTTTGTATAAGTATGTTGCTGCTGCTAAAAACCAAATGTTCTCATTGAAAGATTATTTATCAACTCACCAAAGCAGCAAACCTACAAAGTTTTAAATATACTTCTGGATATATTAATGTGACGCTGATTCATAAGCAAAAGCATGAGCACAAACTGTTTACTAAATCCAAATTAAAAGGGGTTGTATGTGTCATATGTAATTGCTACATGCAACAATAAAGTCAATAAACACCTAAAGGTGTGTGTGAGTGTGTCTGTGGTTTGGTGATAGAATATATTTAACACATTTTATTGACAAATAAGAATCATGAGTGACAAAAGGGAGTATATTATTGTAGAAAATGTTCCTTAGAAACTAAGACAGGATTTCAGTTCAATTACAATAACGACAGGTTACTAACACATGAATTTATAAAGGAAATAGCCACAATAGAATGTTTAACTTCAGGAAGGAGAACAGCAAGATGATGAAATAAATAATTATTTTTAATTTTCCAATTCTTATCCTTATATTATATTATTCTTAGTTCTTATATATAAAAGACATCTGCAGCCACTTACAGGACAGACAGTCAAGCATAACTAAAAACAACCAAACCTTTTGAATTTAATTAACCTTCATACAATTAACCTTCATGCAGTTTTGCACTGCACAGGAACAACAATAAAATCAAAATATCAACACAATATCAGAGCAGGTTGGCTTCAAAATTCAAAATGGCATTCACAACATCCAACTTACTCTAAATGCAAACACATTTTTATTGTTAATAAAATAGTGTCTATGTTGATGTTAATGTGTGGAAGCAAAACAATGTAATTTGTGATTGTTATGAAATATATATTCGAGCGATAAAAGATACTTACAGGGTTCTGTCTGACTTGGAAGCGTGATGTCATGTTTTTTAACGCCATCAAACAGCAGCTCTGCTCCACCGCTAGATCGAAATTCAAGAACAAAAGTAGGTGTTAAAATGGTTGTTAATAACTTTGCATGCATTTAAAATGATCACCACATTAATCCGAATTAATATTTCTGTGGTCTTTTTATGGAGGAATAAGCAATAAGTATAAGCAAGGCTTGAAGACACACACAGATGAAAGGGTGAGTGAGAGAGAAGATGATACTTTCTAGACTTGTGTACACCTTCAGTAGAAATCTCTCCGAGCTCATCTTTCGAGAAACTAACTCCAGCACAGCTGCTCTCATGTATGAGTCATGCTAACCAGAATGAAGTAAACTAGATGTGACACAATTAGAGCAATGTTGATTCGACACACACCTAGAATGTCTCTTTCATTATTTCAACCTCCAGGGACACATTTAATATGTACTGTAAGTATTTGATCATGAACAGCAATTTAACAACAACATTGTCACACTTCTTTAAATCTGCTTAAAATCCAAGCACTTGCGCAGCTTTTACTTTCATCCGGGAATAAATGGTGGTACTTTGACGGAGCGGATTATAAACACTACTTCAAAGACGGGTTTGGCTATCAATGTCAGTGTTCTGTTGAACAACTTTCCACTGGGGTTTAGGATTAGCGCAGGATTTACAATAGTCTGTACTTGAGATTGTGTTTGCTAACGATTACAGCAACATAGTGTTAAACACCCAATGGAATTGTGTTGCGGTTGTTTCATAACACAAAACACAACAACATGGTGATTATTATACCCACGAAACTACAACATAGTTTAATCTGCTTGAAATTCAAATACATTTGCATTTTTTTTTTTTTTCATCCAAGAACATATGGTGGTACTTTCACAGATCATTATATATAAAATGCTATATTATACAGTAATTATACAGTACAGGCCAAAGGTTTAGACACACCTTCTCATTCAGTGTTTTTTCTTTGTTTTTATGATTAATTCCATAATTGATTCTCACTGAATTCATTAAAACTTTGAATGAACACATGCAGAATTTTGTAGTTAAAAAAAAAGTGTGGAACTTGTGTGGAACTAACTGAAGACTTTTCTCATTATTTTGATGACCTTCAAAATATAATCACTAGACATGTTTTTTTTTTTTACTTCACAGGTTTATCTTTTCAGGGGACATTTTTGCCTTGTTAATGGCGGTGGGACCATTTGTAATGTTGTGCAGAAAACAAGTTGAAATAGCTCTATTGGACAACCTTTTAGTTAATTATATGGAAAGAACCAATTAAAGCCAAGTAAAGAGAAATGAGTGGCCATCATTACTTTAAGAAATTAAAATAATTCAGTTGCTAGGACGTTGAATGCGCCCAGAAGGTGTGTCCAAACGTTTGGCCTGTACTATATATTAAGGTAAACATTTAAATTCTAAAATGGGATAGTAAATATTACTTTAAAGACTGTTCTGGCTACCAGTGTCGGTATTCTGCTTTTCAGCAAGGTTTAGCATTAGCTTTACACTACATTAGATTTACACTAGTCTGTATTCAAAATTGTGTTCGTTAAACATCAAAATAACATAGTGTTAAACAAACCATTGCTCATTTCAAACACCATGTTTCTTTGCCAGCATAACAACATGGTGATTATATGCTATGATATTGTTGTACATGTGGTTAAGACTAGACCAGGGGTCACACATTTTTTCTTCAAATCTTCACCTACTAGGTTATTGAGTGTAAAGGGCAACCATCAGTTAGGTGTACAAAATAACTTCATATCTATTATTATAGATGATAAATGATAGTCCTCTAATACACTAATTACATTATTGAATCTTCAATAATTACCAATTGGAAAACAAATAAGGCGACACACAATCAAACATAATAAGATGGTCCATGTTTTACAAAAGTAAATAAATATAAATTAAAGACCCATGGGTTACTACCACTTTGGTGACCCCTGGGCTATATTTTAGGGAAAGAATGTTTGAATATTTTTGGCATGTTGTTGATTTAAAAATCTATTTTCTCTCGTATGGTTTTAAACAATGCAACTGAAATGTAGTTGATCCCAAACCTACACATCAATTTCAAACAACTGATCGAGAGATGTTAACAATACTTTAAACAGTTACAAACAATTGAATGCTGGTTACATACATAAAATATATAATATATAAAAATATATTACAAGCTGCATTTAACACTACTAATGGCCAGTAAATACGTTAAAAAAACAACATTATGATTATCGTACATAGTGTAGAATTTAAATTTTAAAAAAGAATAATAACATGTTCGTCTTTGGTTGGATGTTAAAACAAGCATGTTCGCTCCTCCAGACGTCAGCGCTGCTGCAGCGGTTGGACGCGCTGAGAACTACAAACATGGCTAGTCTGTTAGCTGTCAATCTCGTTCAGTCTTTTATAAAATGTAGCGAGTAGCGACACAACACAGAGATACCAAGCCCTCCATTGGACGTGTTGGTGAAACTTTCAGCAGTTTTATCACACACCTCGAAGCTAAGCGCAGTGTTTAAATAGATACTTTGCTCACTCACCTAAACTCCAGCTGTATTGCTACAGGCGCAGCCATACTGTCGTGGATTAAGCGGAAGTGACGAAAGAGGATGTGACGTCACCAACAGCGCTCTCGTCTTAAAATGAAATGTATTTTAAATTAATACTTACTTTTTACTAAACGTTTGCGTATATGTTATATGATGGGGGTGTTTATTATACATTTTGTTTAAAAAAAAAAATGACGGTCACTTCTCAAAGAAGACTATTAAAATCATTGCGTCGTCTTTTTTTTAATTTTTAAAAAAATATATTTTCAACAACAATCCGTTAATGAGGTTTATGTTTCAATTGTTCTATTTTATTCTGTTCGTTTGTGTAAATATAGATACGGTTAATATAAATAAACACTTTCTAGCATTTCTTTTACCAAGTACATTTTATTCATGACTGAAATGTTCCATGTATTATTAGTACCTAACATAGTCATTCAAATTATTTATTTTTTTAACCATTAAAAAAAAGTACAATTCATGTACTCCTGTCCTGACATCATATAATGCATTTCCCTTTTTGGTTGTTAAATATGGTCCGTTAAGTGTAACCTCACCACCAAGGAAACCTTAATACCTATTAACTGTTCACATCAGGTCTCTATTCAACTGTAATGTCCAGTAAAATAACAGTGTAAGCTGCATTTATTTTATATATTTATACATTTTGTATACATAATGTGAATTCTATTCTGTTAATTCTTCAATAAAACATTGAATATAATATTCTAATTTCTACTTTAAATATCAAATATTTGAATTGAGACATTAATATGATTATTTCTTTAGAAATAACAAATATTTATTTACATTTGATTGATTGTCTTACCGGAACTGAAAAACAAAAGTTTAAATTCCACCCAAAAAGCGTATTTTATCAAATTCACAAAGTAAACACCTCTTTATTTAGAAAAATTTTACAAAAAATATAAAAGAGATTTAAATGTGACTATTAGTGAGTGTGGGTGTTCATGTGGCGCCGCAACAGTCACAACGTGAGGCTCCACATTGATCCCCCCCCCACTTCTGTACATACATGATCCGGCATAATGCTGACACCTCCAGCCCCATGTGGGGGAGGAAGAGGGTCAGTCAGAGGTTTGAATTGCAAATCCGCTGCCTTCTGTTGGCGTCCAAACCTACACGGGCCCTTCCTCGCTCATTCATGTGGTAATGAGGAGTCAGTGCCGGGGCAGATAGACTGATGGACCAGGGGCCTGGAGGGGGTGATGGAGGGACGCGTGAGGCGGGAAATCAAGGGGACCTCTCTAGATGCGGCATCAGCCGAAGTTTTGAATGAAGACATGATGGCCGCCGCGATGAGACGTGTCCTCGCCATTTGCGATGGTTATTGAGGGAGCTCAGAGGGAGGCCGAGGGCCCGGACATGAGGCGGGAGTGTGTTAACACTTTCATGGTTACACTGCGAGTTAGCGTCACCTCGTCGCCGGCCGTTACGTCACGTTTGTTAGTCCACAATGAGCCTTATAAACAGCTTATAGATGGTATGTCACCGCCGTGTTTTGCCGCGTGGCTGCCTCACTTGTTACGACACATTCCAAAACCAGAGTGGAACCATAGAGAACCACCAGGAGCAGAAGATGACGATTATAAGATCTTATTTCTTATTGCCTAAGGACCCAAAAACTGTTGTTTTCTTGTTGATAAAAAATGTAAATATGATTGAAATAAAAATGCTCCAGAAAAGGTGACTTCCTTCACCCATGCATACATTATCTCCAGTCTCAAAAATCTGTATATTTTATCTTATTTTATTATATAAATAGTCTTAACTAAACAGCGCAAACACATTGTAAGTGTAGCATCTTGTGCTAGTGAATTGCTATTCAGCCTTCAGCAGGATCTTCTGTAGAAAATAAATCCGAACCACCATGTTTACTCTCCGTCAACACTGGTTATACTTTATTTATCATAAAGAATAAATAACAACTGTTCAGCTAAACCAGGAGTTATCAGCCTTAAAGGCATATATTATAGTTGATGCTAAGCTAACGCTGATTTCAATAATCATTTAAAGAAGTAAGTAAGTAATATTTATAAAGCGCTTTTCTAGACCAGGGTCACAAGCCGCTTAAACAATAAAAACAATACCCAATAAAATATAAACTTAAAAGGTCAACAACACAGGATATTTATATATATTATAGACCAGCTTTCATCCTTTTTTTAAATGTAATTATGATCAAACTTGTATTTTAAAATGTATCTTCAGGCCATTTGTTGATTTCTTCACCAATATTGATTTTTATATATATTTGGTAAAAAGGCCTTCACCTTAACTTATTGTAGATGCTTGTATATTTGTAATTATATTAACTTATGTAAGTATTTTTTAGTTTTGTTATCTTTATTTTGACGCATTCAATGCTTCCCTCTAATATATTTAGTGACACTGATTCATATTATCACAGCATATTTACTTTTATTTACTGTTTTTATCATATTTAAAACGTTTTAATTCAAAAAATACGGATGTGATTATTTGAAATTCCCTGATTCATATAATAAATAGAAATGCAGGTTTATATTTGGTGAATCTAATAATCTAATCTACTAAATCAAGTTACATTTTCACAATTGATTTAATAATCTTAGAATAAAATTGTTACCCCACGTCCACGTTAATGCACACTATAAATAAATGACATTGAAAAAAGTATCAATTGTGTTAGAAAAGAAAACTTAACCCTAATGAAATTTTCTTTTGGCCTAAAGAGATTGTTGAATATCTTTGGTGTGTTTTATACGTGTGTAATTGCTATTATTCTACAGATGTTGTCGCTTCTGCGGTCGACAAAGCGAGGACCCGAGGAGGTGCAAATATATATATCTAGTGTTTGTATGACGATGCAGCTGGACAGCAGAAGTCAGAGGTGGGCTGCAGCACATCCAGAGGGGCCTTGGGTCACACATGATCAGATGACAATGACCAACACAATGGATTAGCTATAAAAGAGTTGGGGGCAGAGATTAGGGGTGAATTGATGACGGTTGGATGGCGGGGCACGCTGGCTGTCTGGCGGGGCCTGCAGGCAGATCCTGGGTCTGTTTCAATGAGGAACATAAAGAGCTGAAATTAACATGTTTCATGATAGCAAGCAGGGAGAATCCTCTTAGAGATTACATCCATGACATGTTCCGCCTGTGGACTGTATGTGGAGGAAGACAAAGGCGGAGGGAATCATCTTCTCTCTCCTGTGTGGCAGATTACAGGCCGACACATTGTCTCTTTCCATGAAACTCAGCATTCTTTTTTTTTTTTTTTCTCCTTAATCAATGATCATCTACATAATTTCTCATTTGTGGGAATTATTTCACCTGGAGTAAACTTGACCACCCATCGGTAACAGCTGCAGTCCACACTGATGCTGCAGCAGGAGTGGGGGGTGCAAGAGCAACACATCTGTGCAGCCACACACACACTCACACACACTCCATCTGTCTTCACCTCCCGGAGACGTCAGAACACATCTGACAAGATGAGAGCACATGTGAGCGGCACGTATGTTCTTTGGCGGATGCAACAAATCCCAATAAAAGTCAAAATAAATTGAAATAAAAATCATTTCTGTTCAAACTGTTTTTTGGGGGGTTTCAAAACTAAAGATATTTAACAGAAAATATATTTAAAAATATATATATTTTCCTACTTAGCTTTCAATATGACGGTTTTGTGTTATGATTTGCTTGTTATTTTATAGAGTTACATTTTTAAAAAGTGGTTAAGAAAGTAGAAGCTGCGCAAACGACTCTCCTGTGTGGATTTTAAAAAGTGAATTGGCTTTAAATCTGATTTTAAAAAAAATGTCGTCTCGTGGAACAGATCAGGTAACATGTGTGTTTTAATGAAAGAATAAAAAAGATAAAACGTTCATCACAGGTTCCTGAAGAGGCCAAAGAGATCTGACAAACACCAGAAGGTTCGATGCCGCCCTCTACCGCCCAGAATGATGTAATGCAGGAGTTATACCTGGTCGTCACATAAAACAATCGCATAAATGTAAATGAGAATCTGGCATCTAGTATTATGATGACGTCATAAAATACTCAGGTATCAGCTTTTTATATTCGAGGCTTTAGGTTAATTAATGAGAACTTTAAAGTTACAGGCTGGTTATACAGTAATAGTAAGTAAGTAACTAAGTATTTTTTATTTGTATAGCGCTTTTCCAGACCAGGGTCACATAGCACTTAAACAATCAAAACAATATTCAATAAAGTATATACTTTAAAGGTCAAGATAAAACTGATAACACAACAGTAGTTCCAGAAAATCAAGGATCAATCAAGGAAAATCAAGGAAAATCAAGGAAAATAGAATCATTCAAATTGTAAATTAAAATAACTAAATATGACCGAAATGATATAGCTAAAAACGGAATTCTTATTTAAAAGTAAAATAATATTACAATATTTCAATATCAATAGAAAAAACGTGGATTTCTCCAAGTCCGAAACACGTCTTTTAAATTTATAAATCAGAATATGTTTTCAGAATATCATGTGTCAATTTTACAAAGTAAACATTTTCAAGTGAAATTACGGGGAAAAAAAGATATGTTCTGACACAAGCAATCATTTTATTTGAAAAAATGTGAATAAACAATATGTACAGTATGTAAAAAAACATGGAAACAGTTTTAAATTATTTTCAGGTCACAATCATTTGGTTTGTCGTCCAAAAGAAAACCTACACCGTGCTGCCTGTACAAGATAAAAATAATAATACAAAACAACCTTTTTCCTCCACCTAAACCAGCAGGCTCCGTCCTCCTCTCCAAAAACACAAGTATAAAAGGTTACCGATGATTGAACTGGCTTCTTCTCCCTTCAGGAAGATCAGAAATGAAAAGAGTTTGCATGGAGGATGATCTTATACACAATATCTTTTATTTTAATGTGGATTTTAGAGGAAAGGTTGTTTCTTGTGTTTTAATATTTGCAGAGCTTCGTCTCATCTTGATTTATATTGAATACAAAAAGCTCTCAGAGTTGTCTAGCATCAGCACTTACTGAACACATTATTAGGGAATACAAATTCTGCTTTAATAACAGTTAGCTTCAACTGTTGCAGTGCATTGTGGGACTTCAATGAGAGGAATGCTTTTTACTGGCCGACGTGAAATGATGGTGATAGCCATAAATATGACTTTTTCAAATTCCAGAATACGATTGTCTAAATTAAAAACCCAGAACAGACTCGGAAAAGTATTTTGAATTTTAAGAAAATATTTCAGAACAAATTGAGGAGAAATAAAATGGATTTGTTGACTTCATTTATGAATAATATCTGAGCCTCCTGAAGACAGTTTTGTCGTCTTCAAACATTGGTTTCACTTCTTAACGATCCATAACTACCTAAAAACATCAGGTTTCGTTGACGATAAGATTGAATTGATGTTACTGTTGATCCATCAAGACAGAAGGATGACGCTCATGAATGAGGTCAGGCATGTTCAGTTAAGATAAATTAACATGTACATTTCAGCCAATCAAAAAAGTGATTTCATTTATGGATCAAGAGAGGTATTTTGTGTACATTAAGTGAACTGTTAAACTTGCAGGAAGATTCATTTTATCACATTTTTAAATCCAGTTTGAGTAAAAACACAAACATGTATATATTGAACAGGGGTAAGAGCTACTGTATCTGACAATAGATCAGTAATGAGGTTTATTACGAATGTCCGGATTCACTGAAGATCCATTCTTGTCCAGCAAAAACAATATTTCTTACTGTTGAAAATGTGTTGCACATGATTCATAAGAAATCAACAAAACATTTTTTTTTCAAATAAATAGGACATAAAAGAAAGGATAAAAAAGAGGAATGTTCACACGCTCACATGTTTGACTACAGAGTGTGACAGCGGCTGCTATGAATCATGGGGGGCTGAGGGTTGACCACCGTCCTGTCCACAAAGTGAGCTTCTCTCCTCCTCTAGCTGCCTCTTCAAAGTCCCCTCAACACTTGATCCCCCCCCAGGATGGGTCACGCGACAACAGCGGGTCTTTGGTGGGTGCTATAGCTCGCTGTGACGCACCGGAGGCTCAAGCTTGTGCGACAGCGCCGTCAGGACCTTGTCGAACTTGTCGTAGCGCTCCAGCTGGCTGCCCTCCGAGCCGCGGCTCCCCCACAGGAGACGCATCTGGAACTCTGTCTGGAAGATCTCGTGGACTTCTGACCGAGCCTGGAAACCTGAAGAGGACAGAGTCAATCGAAGGGATCGTGAAAGTGGATCAACATGGTGGTTATTACTGGTTATTATTATATAACTTATTTCTGTTATGCATTTATTTTCACTGTAATCCAGTAGTGTAAATATCACCCACGACTGAGTTTATTCATGTGTTCCATATAAAAAAGCAACTTTGTTTGGTGCTTCAAGGAGTTTCAATGTATTGAGACTGAAGAGTACGTTTTAACAACATTGTTAGTGGCTACATCTGTTCATCTATTTTTATTTGAAGTCTGACGGTAGATCAAATCACTTTGATTCAATAAAAAAGAACTTCATGCAACTTTCCGTCTCAATAAAATATGATATTTACTCTTTGTTTCGTCTGTGTTGTCACTTTTTCTTTTGAACTAAAAACTTGTTTTTGATTTTTTGATGAAGCGCTAGCTGTCAAATTTGTTATAATTCACTGTGAAGAGACAACAAAGAAAAATGTAAAAAGGGTTGTATATATTATTAGTTCATTTTTTTTAGCTTTTTTCCCACTCCCTATCCACAACCACACCTCTCCTCTCATCCATGTATGAATAGAGGTTGCAAAAAACAACAATAAGAATAATATGCTCAATTGAATTCATCTCTTATATGTCAAAACGTACAGTAGCTATGTCAAAATATTATTGTGTTGTAGGCCATAATTATGTTGCTGTATTTAAACATAAAAACAATACTTTTGTAAACGCTATACAACTCCTTACACTTTAAAGACACTAATATTGTAATGCAACTAAATCTTTCTAAATGGGAGTAATAGATAGAGAATTAAGTTACTTGGCCAACAGTGGTTATTACAACAAAAAAAACGTATATCAACAAGAACTACACGCCATAAAGTGTTATCAAAAACCTGTTGAAAAAACTTCAACTGAAGAAGCTGACTAAAGTCTGTGCGATCGATAACAAGATATCAGGAACATGTGTACTGTGAGCCATCGACAGGCTGTTCAATAAAGCAGTAATGGCCTCAAACTGTGAGTCAACAGGGAGCGATTAGTGATCAATACAGTCAACATGCATCATCACACACAAGTCACATCAGTGACCATTTACTTAGCATTAATAAACAACCAAATAATCAAAGATTATTAAGACAATAGTTAACAGAATCTTAATTCTTACCCTGCAGTTTGGTCTCTGTGTTGCTTCTGTAGATTTCGCTGTGATGTGCAATGGTACGCGCCGCCTCTAGGTGGTGCATGACAACATCCACCCCAACCTCCGCACTCTCCCAGGCCTCCAGCGTCTCCCCGAGCGACAGCCCTCGCTCCAGCAGCGACAGGACGGGGATGATGTGGGGGAAGGTGGTGTTGGAGAGAGGGCTGGACTCTAAAAAAAATAGAAGCTGATGTTGAGTAAAAGCAACAAAAAAAGCAAACTTTTTTTTCTCGTACCTTTGCCATCATTTAAGTTCTTAAGAAAGGGTTTTAGCTTCTTTTCGTAGAGAATAGCGCCCTCTGTGTGTCTCTGTCGTAACGCCACCCACGTCTGCTCGAGCCGGGAAATCTGAAGCAGGGAAACATTTTTTAGAAAAAACATGTTTTTGAGTAAAGTGAAGATATCTTGAATTACCTGTGGCAGCTCCAGCGCCCTCATCACTGCAGCGAAGCCAAACATATTTCCCAGGTTACTTTTCAATTCCGCTGCCAGCTGGATGGTCTTGTGCAGCAGCACCGCTCGCTCCTCGGTGCTCCCGGTGCAGCCCAGGAGGTCCACGGCCATCATGATGGACATGGTGTAGAACCTGCTCGACAAGGTCAATGTTTATGAGGGAAATCTTAATGAAAACATCATTGTGTTGGTCTGTTAAAACTGGAAACTAAATTCAGATGAGTTACAGACAATGCCGGTCTATGACTTCCACTAGCTCATGCTACGAGAAAAAAAAAATTATTAAAAAAAAAAAAAAAAGACTACTAAAAGTAGACTTCAATGAGAAACGGGAAGGAGACCTGATTTTATTCTGCTGAAGTTAATGAAGCCCATTTTTAATTTAGCCATATTTAAGTGACTGTTTTTTTTCGCATGCATGTTTTCATATATTACAACATTATATTATCTTATGTTTAATTATGTTTAAATAACACCTAGATTTTGATGTATATCTTGACATTTATCCACTACACACGAGAACCCTTTAACATCAGCAGTTGAATTCAAACTTTACATTAATTTGTTTTGCTTTTCTCAAATATATATTTAGAATGGTTATTTCACTTTTGCTTAAGTAAAAATAAACATAGGAAATTGACACATTGCCTTTCCATACTAAGCTACCGCTGAGCTAACTGCACTGCTAACTAAATGCTTAGACAATGCTATAATGCTAGCATGGTAGGCAAACATAGCAATAGCAACATTGAGTAAAACCATCTTAAAGAATTTAGTTTAGTTTAAGTGTTGACTACAGACTTATTTGTGTTCATAAGGACATGACTTGAACATTGCAGATGATAAAACAATGGCTACATTAACTGGTTAAAACGCACCAAAATGTTGTTATCATAGCTAGCATGCTAACATAGCATGTTTGCTCAACTGGTCAGAAAAGACTTTAGAATTGTTAGAATAACTTGCTCTTGCTATAAGGTCATGCAGAGTGTATGAAAATATAAAAAAAGCTACTTTACATATTAATTTGTAACATTTTTCATTATGATTTTGAGCTATTATTTTCTTCAGTTCAAGACAGACAAAGACATTTGAATATGTCTAGTCAACTATAATCTAAAAACACAATTGAATTAAACTAGAGTCAAACTAGTTCAATGATCGATAGATGCGTCTACCTTTCCAGCAGGTCCAGTCTCAGTTGGTGTCCATGCGGAAGCGTCAGCAACTCCAGCCCTGAGGAAACTCCCATCATCCTTTGCATGTCACACGACACGCCTAATATTCTCGCCACCTGTGGAAGACAAGTGTGTCTTTATTGTGTTACCTCCACACTTGTGTGTGTTGTGTGTGTGTGTGAGGTTGTGTACCGTGCAGTCCAACATGGTGATGTGTTTGGCTGCGGCGCGAGCGTCCACCTCCGCCAGCAGCTCCTTCACCTTCTTCAGCACCGACATCTCTAGAGGTTTGTTATCGGCCGGCATGATGCACGACTCGTACCTGAGGGAGGAGACGTTTGCGTCCATGAGATCACGCTGAGGACCAGGATCCATACAGAGTCTCTCTTCTCATGTGTGTCTGAGGGTAAGATTCTTCAGGCCACTCAGCTGCTCAATGATTTTAAACATAAATTGTTTCTATTTCCATTTAAAAAAAAAAAACACCTTATTTTGCTTTTGATCAAATATCAAAATGTTTATCTGTTGTAGTCGCTCAGTTTAGTTTAGTTTATCATAAAAAAGTGTATAAAAAGATGTAGTAAGACACTGTAATTCAACGTTTTTAAAGCATTGGTAACAATAGCAATGGGTTCGCTAAGGAAGTAAATAAGTGCCGACATTTAAAATGTTGATTTGAATCGATTGCTTATTCTTTACATGCGTTTTTTAAAGCTGTAAATTATTTTTTTGAATAATTGAATTCAATAGTATGTCATGTTAACTATCTATGATGCCCTTGCTTTGACAGGCTGATTGATTGGCGGGTTCTTCCCATTCGGAAGAAGTATTTCGTCTCCTGAACTAGGTTTGTCTCCCTCGTTGTTCCTGGATCGTTCTACTGTTTTTGATGGACTGTTTTATTACGACGTTGTCAGCATCCTAAGTTCCAACGTGAGTTCTTGATCTTCATTGAGTTGTCCACGCCTGCTTCCCTTCCAAATTCCTGTACCTCCTTTTTTTCGTGTGTGGACACGTTTAGTTTTTTGCCACGTTTTGGAGTTTGTATTTTGTGATTACCTTTTGTTTTAATGGGCTGAGATGAAACCCGGAGCTCAGTTTACAGACTCCAAACTCCTGACATAGTATCTATACTGGAAGTTTGAATTCCTTTTTATTGAAAACTTTAATTCAATAATTTATGAAGCATATTGAAAGCTTTTTATTTTATTTTAATATTTATTTATTATATTATATTATTTATTTTTAAACATTTTGAAAATAAATATATTTTTGAAAGCGTTTAAATTTAATTGATATGGCATTTAGGAAATTTATATATGAATTATTGGAATTAGAATATTATAAATATATATATATATATTTTTAAAGCGTTTACATTTAATTGATAAGGCTTTTAGGAAATGTATATATGAATTATTGGAATTAGAATATTAAACTCAATGTGATAATTCAAATATTGAATAAAACAAATACCACCTTTCAATTTAGAAATTAATTAAATTATTTAAAATAAAATTAATTTAACTCATTGAATATTGTAAAGGCATTGATATATATGTTTATACTTCCATAATTCAAAACTATTCTGTAACTTTGTGGCACAACATTCACAGCCGGAGCGAAGAGAGTTTCTTCTCTTCCATATAAAGTTAATTAAAACAAAAAGTGGATCCAGATGGTAATTTTGAACGTCATCATAGTCGACAGTAAATTTGAAGGTTAAGATGATGTTGAGAAATTAATCAAAACAGGACAAAAGCACTGAATGACTGCATACTTTGAAGGCCTGAACAAGGACGAGGTCTCCACCAGTGGGGCGCTGAACATCCCCTCTCCTTCTTCCTTCGACCCCTCTTTCTTGCCCTCTTCCAGTCGCAACCTCTCCACGTAGCCTTTGGTCGGAGGTTTCGGGGGTCCGGCCGGTCTGAGGTCGCAGTAGCTCCCTCCCGTTTCCGAGGAATGCGATTGGAAGCTGGGATGGCGGGCGGACGACGAGTGCGCCGAGTGGGAGGTGAACACCGGGTGTTCAGGGGGGGTCTCGCCGGACGGGCTGAGCTGGGGGTCACTGGAGCGCCGCATCACGGGAGAGGGTGGAACCACGGCGAGGACCCGCCCCCCCGAGTGAGTTCTGTGCCTCGTGACTGAGAGAGAATCTTGTTTAGTGAATGAAACAAATAGGAGTTCAGCTTTGGACTTACTAGCCGTGTACGCCGGGGAGAGGGGGGTCTCTCCGACAGGTGAGAGGGGGCACCGGTACTCCTGGATCTGGTCCATGCTCATGGCACAGTTCCTCATGGCATCTTTATGGTGGTGGATGGTCGAGGGACTGGAAACACATGAAGCAGGAAACGTTAAAATCCCTGCACAGCAGCTCACGGCGGGTCATGAACTAGGTAGCAAGTGTGGGGGGGCGGGGGGGGGCCTTCACAAAGCGGTGCAGGTGATGATGTCACTTTGTCTAATGACAGGAAGCAGGGCCGCACTTCTATTGTTCTACTTTTGAATAATTATTTTAAATAATTATCACATTTGCTCTGTAACATTTACTTTTGTATACATTCAATATTGTTCTTGAATGATTAAATACGGGTGAACAAAAAATATAAAATACAAAATTCACCATCAAATATTTAAAAATGTAATTCAAAGACAAATGTTGTCGTTTAATGTGAGTCAGTGTTTTAAATGACAATGACACTAATGAATTAGGATTTCTTTTTAGAGGATTAAATTCATATTACATTTTAAAAACGACAAAATATTACAATATTTATTCTCTTAGTCACTATCAGATATTTAAATATTGAATTATTTAATATTTAAATATAATTTGGTTTTTATACATCGGTATATGTTATAAATAATAATCACATTTACTTTCATAACTTTTTTATGCTATAGAAATGTTACTTAAAGGATTAAATACGACCAAAAAGACAATATATTCTACAAGATCAGATATTGAAATATTGATTCTCATCAAAGACAAATTTTGTTGTTTTTATTTCTGTTCATTTTTCCTGTAATATTTACTTTTATAACTTTTTTTTGCATTCGATTTTTTTCTCGATTAATTAAATACAGATATAAAAAACGACAAAAGTCACCTTCAGATATTTAAATATTGTGGTATAAAGGTCAACAAATACTTATGGTACTTATACTTATATTTATATTTAAAACATTTTTTAATAATAATAATTTTCAACATATTTGAATACGCAAATCATCTTTACATTTGTTGTTTATTTATGATGCAGCCCAGCTGGAGTGAGGATCAAAACTGAGGGGAAATCTGGTTCACAAGAAAAGATTTTCAGGGTAAAACGTGTTTAAATATGTTCTTTGTTATTCATGAATTTAAGCCACATTTTGGACTTTGAAGAGGAAGCAGAAGATGTGCATGTTTGAAGTTATAGAATGATTATTTACGTGGTTCAAAATCCACTTTGTGGTATAACATTAAGTTGATATTCCAGCCGTATTTTCTGCTTCTTCTTCGAGGACCGGTGTTTTAAACGACGGGTTTTAAACGACAGTTTAAAACACGAACAGTGACATGAAAACTTGAGTGGTCAAGTCGGGGGTTCTACAGTGGTCAACACAAAAAGGTGTGAGACGTTAGAGGAGTGTGTGGGAATCATGAGTGAGTCTCTAGGTCGGTGCTCAAAACTGGTGTCACACACACACAACCTGGATTGAGGCACAGGTTCCAGCTCAGGTTCTGCTGGTGCCACTGGCGTCCCAGCTGGACTGGGACTATCTGAGTCACTGAGCGTGTCAGAGAGCGATGAGGAAATAACGTACAGGAGTTACTTCAAGACAACTTTACGGCATCGACCCCGGTTGGACGTCCCGACACACTGACCTGTGAGGCATCAGCTTTTCTGTGGTCAGTCCGTCCGTCATGGTGACGCTGCGTCTCTTGATGTAAGCTCCTCTCTGGCTGGACGGCGAGTAGGCGGAGCCATGTTTGCTGTGGGACAGGGAGAAAGTGGCCTCCAGGTAACGCAGCGGGAGAGTCCTGCTGACCGGACAGTAGATGTGGACGCCGCTCGACTGAGAGACGGGTTTGCGTTGACCCACGTAGAAACGCACCAGTTCCTGGACCGAGTCGAAGCTGTCCGCCTCCAATACATAATGGACCTGGGTTGGGAAGACAGGAATTCAAGTTAGGAAGCCATTTAGGATAATTTCTGTAGGACACGGGTTCAAGAACTGTAGGATAGTGAGCCTCAAAACCAGCCGAACATCCTCCCTTTTTATTATTATACTTGCTGGTATATATTGTCCATGTAAACACGTTTGTATGTATGTATATAGTATTAAGTTCTAGAACTAAAACTTTTATTTAAAACATCTTCATCAGTGTATGTGCTCAGATAATAAAAAAAATAATTATATATATATATATATATATATATAATATATAAATAATTGTTATTCACATTATAACATGTTTTTTTAAACATATTTTAAAAACACATTTTCAGATTTGCATTTGTATGCTTTTTTTAAGGATATATTTGATGATTATTATCATGATTATTATTATGATTATTATTCTTTTTTAAAATATTTGTATTTGAACATCTTTCTTTGTATGTTAACATATTTTTCAATATTTATTAATACAATTTTGGAGATGTATTTTAACATTTAGTATGTTTTAAATAATTTTTTAGGGATATATTTGAACGTCTGGGGTATATCTATTTTTAGCATATTTTGCAAAGATTTATTTGAACATCTTTGTATGTTAACATTAAATATTATATATATAAATACATTTTGAAAGATACATCTGTCTATGCAAATAATACTTTAGAAATATACTCAAACGTTAAATATATATATTTTAAACATATTTTGTATTCATTTGAACATATTTGTATAACATTTGAGAAAGTACAGTATATATTGATACATTTTTAAAGATATATTTAACATCTCCTTGTTTAAATACTTTTTTAACGGTAATTTGAAAATCTGTGTATGTTGAAATACAGTTTTAAAATATATATTAATACATTTTTAAAGATATGTCTCACGACTGTGCATGTTTTTTTTTTTAAATATTTCTTTTAAAATATATATTAAAACATCACAGTATGTTTTTTTTTTTGTTTTTTTACATTTTCCCCAAATTTTAACATTTATATTTAATCTGTGTGAATATATCGAAACAAAAACTGGAAATTGACTGAATCTTTTAAATACGTATCTATGTAAGTTTAGACTATTTTTGGTTTCTTTTTTTCTGGCGTACTCTAGCGCCCCCCAGGGGAGGAATGCCTCACGCCCCAAAAACAGATGTTATCGATACCTGGATATATACAATTTTATTGATCACGGTTGGTTTAAGGATTAAATAGTTTTTATTTTCATTCAATAAAAACGTAGCAATTTTTTTTTTTCAGAACAGGATGCTAATCCAGGGCTCGAGAGGCACCATTGGTTAATTCAAATCTACATTTATTTTACCAATAACCATAACTTACTTACTTATTGACCTAATGTGCCAGAAATATGTAACAATTTGTAACACTGCTATCAATGTTGTTGTAGTTTATTGGGGTCTCCAAGTTTCCTCGCTCGACAGTCCAGCTTACTTTTAAAAGTATTGATGGCTGCCGGTAAAATGTAAGGTCACGGTGAAGATTTATTTTTGTTGTGTAGAACAAGGCCACTGCAGCACGATGATGTCAACAGAGAACAAACATAATGCTGTTACAGACTGTTCTTTTGATAAATACTGTGGGAAAGGTGTTTTGTTTTTTGGAAATTTGATATTTTTTTCTGAAGTAACATTAGCCTGTGGCACATCAAGATGTTTGTTTCAGGCATGTTTACTCACAAAATAAAACTATAAACAAGTGAAAAAAACATGATTATAATTTATGTCTACTGTGTTAATTCGAAGGTTGGTTTGAGAATAAAGTTCTGACATCGAACCTGTCTGCGGTATCAAAAAGTTTATGGATCCCTGCACCATTTAATAATGTGTAGCAATCATCTCTCCCGGTCAGCAGGTGGCGGTAGACGCCACTAAACTGTGGTTATCGTGTGAAATTATCAACATTTCCTGAAAATTCCTCTGAAATCTGTCTTTGCGAGACACGCAGTCGTTTAAGCCAAGAAGGAAACTCTTGTTTATCACGTCAGCATGTTCCACGTATCTAAACCTGCTCGGTGGAGCGAGCAGAGATGTGAGATACGAGAGGAAGGAAGGGTGGAGATGTGTGATGGTCAACCAACATTTTCAAAGGTCCATCACGCGTTAACACGAGGCCGTTAAACCGCTTCAACGTGGTGTTGCATGTCGTCATGTGTCACGACATCCAGGATCATTTAGAGTCATTATTAGCTTCCTGACACGATAAGTGGCTCCAGGAACTTTGCCAGCAGTCCTTGAAATTGCTAACAAAGCAATAATGGAAACCCCGGAACAATCAGTTTCTGGTACGTGACGTGTACGGAGGGTCAGCAGGTTTCAAACTTAATCAAGAAGGGAGTGAGTTAAAGTATTTATTGGAGGATATGTTGATGGTTTGAGGAGAAATGAATGCATCAATAAAGTGGATACATTACAAGATGGGTTTTTTTAATGGTGAAGGATAGCTACTGATGCAAACATTGTTTTAATAAATCTAGTTTTCAACGACAACAGGGATGGAAAAATGTGGCCACACACAATATATACTGTGACTGTTCTTATGGGACGTCAAGCCATAGACATGAAGATCAAAGAAAGAATAAAATAAGTAAAAATAATTCTAATACTAATTATAGAAGCATTAAGTAAAAGCCACTGTAATTGCCTAAATTTGTCTTAAAATGATAAAAACACTATTATATAGTTTCATTTAATAAACATCATATTTAAAAAGTACTGTGGTTTTGTAAATATTAGCATTTCTTCTACTTTATTTTGTTTAATAAACAACAGATGAAACACCCACTAAAAGACAAAAAGGAACCATCAATATTGAGAATTTAACTACTTATAGGAGTAATAAAAAGTAAGTTTATATGAGTCAAAAACAGTTGAGGGCTGTATAAATACGACCAAAATAATATTTGAACCTGCCATCTGAGATTCCACCACTAGGTGTCCCCACAGCACACATAGTGCAACCTGCGAGATGGAAAAAATGAAAGGTGTTCGTTGATGACTTGATACCTTGGTTTCTGTGGACTTGACGAGAACTTTGCTGATCTTGAAATGCACGACCTCATTGTCCCACCGGCACGTGAGAACAAAATCTCCCACACTGGTCAGCGAGTCCCGCACCAGGAAGTCTCCGTTCCTCACAACAAGGGTCTCTGAAACCTGCGGGACAGTGAAAAACCAGGTGAATCTGTGACGTAAACAAGCAGCTATTTACTTAAAAAAAATAAAGAAAGTACGTTACGACTGTTTTGAATCATTTGACTAAGTTTAGAAGTGCACCATGAATGAGGACATCAAGAAAACAAGTTCACATCCAGAGCTGCTAGAAGAGCTCAGAGCCATGGATCACTCTGACGTCAGATGGAGTTTGTGACATTTAACGGGAAGAGAAATAACATTATCGATCTGCTAACAGCGAAGCCAAACACAAGCAGACTTCTAATGGCGCAATGCTTCTTTTTTAATGAACCCGCATTAGATGCTGGCGATGAAAGCTCGAGCACTTCCTTCAGCTCACTGCTGAGTCGTCGTTTCACCACACGCCTGTAGGTGGCAGTATATATTCAGATGTGTATATATGTATCTATATTATGAAATTACACTTTATATGACATTTCTTTTTAGATAAAAACTTTTTGAAAATGCACTATTTTGGCCAATATATCAATGTTTTCTCATGAGTCTTCTGGAATGATCTACCAAGCGCTGGGAGGACAGAGGCCTCCCTGAATGTCTTAAGAAGCTCTTAAGATACAGCTTAAGATCTCCAGGGAGCAACTCCCGTCCTAGCACTTGTTTGTACGTCTTCCTTGACACTTCCTGATCTTCAGCTCTGGATAGTAAATTCTTCTGTTGTGAGTCACTTTGGAGAAAAGTGTCTAAAAGCATAGATATAAATGTAGAAAGTATAACATTGACCTTTAATAATGGCAGACAATAGTTTTATTTTTGGAGAACACTGGCAACGATATCTCAAAATCACTATGAATATTGTTATAATGTGTATAAGATGGATTTATATGTTATGATTTTATTTCAGCTATTATGTTTTTAATTGTATCTAATTTAAGTACTACTCTCCTTAACCTTCAAATCACAGAAGTGTATTTTGTGGTCCTTCTCCATTTTGTTTTTTAATTTAGATTTAATAATATTAAAAACAACTTGGAATTAAAAAAAGTTCCTCCCCGTCTCTCCTCTTATCGTAATATCCAAGTAATATCGTAAGTCAACCGTTTCTCATTCATTACTTATAAACCTATTTTCAAAAAAAGCAAGTGTGGAATGGAAAATGGGAAAAGTAATTGATCGGTGAATAACAAGGTTGTTGACAATCTTAAGTTGAGAAATGCATTCCCTGAACGCACCATATGTGCAGGAGTGTTGTGTCAGCAGAAACATTCAGGATTCAATTCCAAGATGACTCCATGAAAGTAGCAGCAATGAAGTATGTAGAAACTCTGACACATGGAGAAGAAGTCGAGATAGAAGAGTCTGAGTTGAAGACGCTCAGGTGCTCCAGGAAGTCGTGATGGAGGTTTAGATTACAAATGAGTGTATCAGATGCGAGTAGAAAAGTTTGGAGACAAAGTAAGAAGCATCAGGTTTTCAGAGATGGTCGTTGGAAAATGCTGAGGGAAGAAGTTTTCGTCAAAGAGTTGCCATTACATTTTAGATGTTGGGCCACGGATGAGCTCCTCAGATAAAAACTGATGAGAAGGTGTCGTTTGCATAAATTTGCAATGCAATAGATCTTTATTGTCAGTCCACTAGGTCACAGGTTCTAGTCCCTATCCTGCTGTTTAACAATGAACTCCTTATGAGGTAGGACTCAGGGACTGCTTTAGCTGGTAGGATGGATTTTCTTTAAGCAAGCAGAAATTTTAAAGTTTGACCTGAGATGAGGCTGAAATGATCATTGGTCTTTGCACAGAACGTTGTTTTGATTTAAAGCACGGGTATCACATTTGAGGCCAAGCTAGTTGCTGGTACTCTTGAAAAAAGGAAATACTTAGGACAATCGGTAAACACTTATACTTATAATACAAAGTATACTTACAGGGTAAATTTTCTACTCACACTCATGTCAACGATGGGTTAGGATTATTTTCAGACTTAACGGTTCATTTGTAGAGTTATAGACAAAAATGCTTTTTTTCCATTTTAATGTAGCGACTGTAGCTCAGTTGTCTTCGTCTTTATCTTCCAAAAAGATGCTATAAAACATCCATATACCTCCATACTGCTCGTCTGTACAGTACCTCTTGTATTGAAGCCTCGACGAGAAGAATTGTTCCGGAAAAAAAGTCTTTATTTTACACTTTGTAGCATATGTTTAAATAAAGAGCGATATAAACAGGAAGCACTCCAGAGGTGCTCCGGGTATATACCGAGAACGGTTCCAGTGTTGACTGTATGTGGAACTGATATTTACAGAGATGAGTACTTCTTGAGTACTTCTGGTTTAGACCACTTACTATTCTTTAAACGTCTGCCACAAACTGAAAATATAGTTTTGTTTATTTTTCTGGAAAAATTCCATGTTGAGGCATCAATAAAAGATGGATGTTACTGACGAGCAGTATGGAGGTATATGGATGTTATTAAGAGTATTTCTTGACGAAGATCAATATAAGCTCCAGTCGCTTTATTAAAATGAACATACATTTTTGTCTATAACTCTGAAAATAATCCCAACGTTTATTCAACATGAGGGTGAGTAGAAAATGAGGGAAGTTTGAATTTTGGGTGAGCCAACCCTTTAACTTTGAAGCCAATTAAATCTAAATCAAATTAGTATTTTTCTACACAAACAGGGAAATCAAACTCCCAACCTGTGGGCCAGTTTTGGCCTTTAGATTGCGGCTTTGCAAGACACTCCCTCTTGTACATTGTTAATCTCTTATTTCGCATTTTCAGACATTTTTTAAATTATGAACAGCATTTTAATTCATGTTACTAGTAGTTAAGAGCTAATGAAGCTTCATGAAGCACTTGTCAATGTCATGAGAGTCCACTAGATGGCACACTCTTCTCAAGCGATTGCTTCATTGAAACATCAGGACGCCACTTCTGAATTATGACGCATCACTAGATTTCAAGTTACTTTTCTTAAGAGTAAAAAAACGACTCTAATTTTGAGTTAACCTTCTTGCTGGCTACACAAAAATGTGGCCTTTAAACTTTGAATTCATCACATGTGGACCTGAAGAGTCAATGAAACTAGTCACGTTACCTGAAGTCACACTAAGGAAAAACATGTAAACAGTGATCCACAGGAGCAAATACTGGAATCTTTAATTTCATTAGGAAGAAACAAAAGGATGGGATTTAAGGGGAGGTAGAAGAGAGCGAGAGTTTTGGATCTAGTCACTAAGTAGTGTTTTGGTAACTGGAGGGGTTCACCCGTATTTACACTGAAGCAAACCATGAATAAATGAATGTGGATGAAGAGACGCGGCGGTCGCAGATGGCTGATGTAAATCAGGCCTGGTGTGAGCGCGGAGGAGGACGAGGGGGTCCGGAGGATGAGCCGCTCGAACAAGGACCCTCCACATGTGCAGCCGCTTTAGACAGACGTGCGGGTCTGTTGTTGTGCGTCTGCGTCGCCAGCTGTGAGACTCGATCGTGGCGCGTGCAGCTGTGTGTTTGGCAAGATTTCCCTCCTTCTGAGCGCAGAAGCAATTTCTAGCGAGCCGTGACAGATGACCCGACTCATTAATCAGCCTCATTCAGCGACTAAACTGTTGTCATTGTCTGTTTGTGGCACTTTGGACAGTAACAATGAGCAAACTCTCCACACTGACACACTCGAGTCGGCAGATCTAAATACGGATCCGGATCATGTTTGTACCACTTTCGGTTTTGTTTGGTTGATTTGTCCATCGATGCTGAATCCAAATTGAATTTTCTACTTATTTTGTGTCTTTCCATGTTGTCCCAGTACTCCAGGAGCACAGGGGGCTTCAGCCAACCACAACTACATTGAAATAGACCCCGAGCAGATTGTAATGCATAGATTTTACTGTCAAACCTCCGTCTTTTCACGTATATATTTTTCATTTTTTACTGAAACTCCTTTTGTTTTTGTCAGTAACTGCTTTGAAGTACTACATTATTTTCTTTTAAATAAGTGTATCAGTCAAGAGACAGTAATACCATGAAAATGATAACACAAAGTTGTGCTACCAATTGTGATTAGCTGTGTGTATTCGCAAGAATCTGGCGATACCATACATATCACGGTATATTGTGATACTGTAGGATCAAGGATATACTTGAAGTATTGTTTGAGAAGTTGGCTCTGGTATTGCAGAATTTACCGATTACATGATGTGACTGCTGTCATTCATTTTGAAAACCAAATTTTATTGTATCCTCTCATCCTCAGTCATTTAGCTGAGGGGGAGGTAAAGATTGCTGCCATCTAGCGACCAGAAGTTTAAATGCAACACAAAAATGAACAAATTCTGTGACTGTTTGCATGTTGATTGTAAATTTTTAAAAAAAATCTAATTATTTTATACACACTTTATTGTAAGATATGATATAAATACAATTTTATATCCCAACCCAAATAAAATCAACACAGTGCTGTTGAATATTTATGTACATACTGTATATATATATATATTAATTCGATATGTATGCGTATCAATATAAACACCACTAACTGTGATGCTAACGACTATTTATAAAACTTTTTTGGTGCCATTTTATTCTGTCACAGTCACTACTGAACGATTTTACTCAGACCCCATCAAACTTCTGAGTTTTGTGAAAAGAAAAATTAAACTCATTGGGAGCATTTATAGTTTAAGTAATAGTAGTAGTAGTAGTAGTAGTAGTAGTAGTAGTAGTATTAGTAGTAGGAAGTTTTTTATTTTTGCTTTGGTCAGTGCCAGTGTTATCGCTTGGTCAAGGTGACCCGATGTTTTCTGTATCCCTTGTGTTGTCTCTGGGTCAAGATGAACGACCTCCACCACTGCATATGTATTTATGGAAGCCAGGGAGGTTGTTCACATTGACCCACAACACAAGGGATACAAAAAACACATTTTAAGGATTATGACTGACACACGTTGAAAAGATTTAATTGGGATTAATACGCATTTCCTTTTGATCAGGGCCCTCAGGGGATCTAGTCCTATCTGAAAAATCATTGAGAAAGAACTGGACAAACCAGCAGTGATGAGGTAGGATTTAGTTGCTCCTATTGACGGTGTCAAGCTAAGAAGCTACAGACAGAGTGAGCATGAAAAAAATAGGTATGATATACGGAGGTACGTTTAATATGGTGCTTTAAGAATAGAAACTTATTGGAAGTACTGGAAGTACTGTCTATATAAATGTTTTTTGACAAACTGGAAACATTTAACTGACACCTGATTTTCTTTGTGGTACCCAGTAGGATGATTTCATTTTCTTCTTGAGACTTCACCATTTACAAAGACTGTACTACGTGAAATTAGACATCTTTGAAAGTCTTGGTGCTTGGTGGTGTTTACCTCTCGGGGTAGGTGTCCATGGTACCAGCCATGACTCCTGATGTCCGCCGGGCTCAGCTTGAGTTCCTCTTCCAGTTCTTTACGAAGCTTCTCGGGCGGAGACTCCAGCAGGTACTTCTCCTTGGAGAACTGACGAGAGAGAGAGAAGAAGAAACGAGGAAGGTGAGTGGAAATGACATCACAGTGTTTTTTTCTCACGTTCACGCGGAGGGTTTTTAAAAATACATGTTTCACGGTTAACTGCACACGTGTGACTGGTGAGAGCTTTGAGGTGCGACTCCATGAGTCAGCACGTCACTCTCCTCCAGACGCTCGCTCACTCTCCTCCCAGAGACGATCCATCGACCCTGACCTGATTACTGAGAGGCAAGAAATCATCATAAGTAAGCTCTCATGGCTCAGAAGTGCCGTGAAGACGCGCGTTGACTTCTGGACACGCTACAAACACAAAGCCAATGATGTTTTTTTTCCTGATTTCTTTCGGTTTTCGCTGTGAGAACGACACCCGAGGGAAATGTGGACTGTAAAATGAATTCACTCCTAATGTTTTTTTCTTGGTTATTTATCCACAAACATTGTAATGTTTGAAGGAGTATAAAAAAAAAGTGCTTGAGGTTTACAATCCAAGATAAAAGTGAATGAAGAAGCAGAATTATACGAGAGCTTCTAGTTCTTGGAGGCAGTAGAAGGTACTCACGGGTCGTACTACGTTAGCTGCATGTGTTTCTACAGTCGCCTCCGCCCCTGACATTGTTTATTACACGGCTTATCTGAAATCCGACACAGAAAAAAAGCCTCTCAAGATTTCCATCACGCTCCTGGAAAGAGCTGCACCGTAGAGACCAGTTATCACTAGAAACACACACAACTCAGCTAGAAAACAAACAGAGAAACTAGTTTCTATGTATTATGCACAACTATTGGATGCTGTTGTAGGACACAGAGAAATTGGGCTGGGTTTTGTCCGCAGGCTGTCTGTGTTTGACCTCAAAGGTTTGCTTAGAAGGTCAACCTACACTGCAGACATACAACCGTTATTGTGAAAACATAAAGCGTATATTAAGCCGTTTAACATTAAAGATCAACTAATGTGTTCAAAGTGTGTCTTGAATAGATGTTGGACTCTATTGTATCATCAGTATGTGTCTGTTTTTTCAAAACTCTCTTTTTATTGAAATATTTACATTAGGAAAATCTTCTTAAGCCCCGCCCACTGAAAACACTTTTTCTGGATATTAAATCTTGTTTACCATAACCACGCCCACTCTGCTGTGATTGGTCAAGCTTAAAGGTTAATTTACAGAAGTCTCCACCTCCAAGTGACTTGTTGTATAAACAAAGTGGGGCGTGATTTCAGCTTGCTGGAGGAGGAGTGAGGCCATTATTACATTATATTGGACTCTGCTCTCGTAACCTCTCATTCGCTGACATTTCAGAAGGGGGAGAAAAGACTTAAAAACATCATCATGATGAGAGACTTACTGCATCTTGGAGAGGAAAACTTTAACATTTGAAACATGAGAGTAAGTGGTGAGAGTTGGGTTTTTACAGTACTTGCCCTTAAAGTATTATCAAACAACAAATCGACTTGTTTTCTTAGTCTTTAAGATGTGCTTCTAGAAAACTAACGACTACTCCAATTGTTTTATTTAATTTGGCGTTAGACAACAAGGTGAATCCTAACCCTGCACATATGGAAGTATATCAGAGCCATCAGAGATGTTAAAACTTTTTTTGTTTTGTTTTTTAAGCATTGGAATCTTTTTTTTTGGATGATTGAATTCAAATATGTGTATATTGAAAGGTTTGTAATAATTAGAAAAATATCAAATGAATGACATTTTTTAAATGAATGATTTTTGTCAAAGTTAGTGTTTATTATTTTATTTGTAATACATCCCAATAATTCATTTTTTAAAATTCATTACTTTAGATTCAATATTTAATATATACCAATATTCTTATTTTAAATGTTAAATGCTACGAGTGAACAATTATTGAATGTATCATAGATAGGTCATTTTTAAATTATTAAAATAATATATTTAAATATAATTAAAATAATGAAATTAAAAAAAAAAAGAAATCAATAAAAAGTAAGATTTCAACATTTGAAGTGTTAAATTCAGCCATTCACACACAATGCAAGGGGAACTTCGACAAATGACTTGAACAATAAAACAATACATACAACATACTATATACGTTTTTATGTTTTAAGAATGAATTGCTTAATAAGCTAAAAAATACTTCCCCAGTCGCGAAACAACTTTTAATGCAACAATTTGTAAGTTTGAGAATATTGTTACAACTGCTACTACTACCACTACCCTAGTGTTGGAAAGGTGTCACTGCAGTTTTTGTAAAATGTCTCGTGTCATTGCGGAACAAGCATGTGTATTTGTTTACAAACAAGATAAAGGTTCGTGCTCCGCGTTTTGTTTGCCTCATAGATTAGCACCTTTTAAACGACGACAATTACAGAATGCGTAAACATTCTAAACATCATCTTAACAAAGTTTAATTGCAATACATAATAAAAAAGCTTGATACAAACATTAAAGTGTGTATGAAACAGGTCAGGAATTCAAAGAGTTGATGGTCTCATGTGGAAAGAATAAAGTCTCACTTCCTCAGATATACATTGAGACACAGCAATATGGTTTCAGAAATGAAGCAAACTGTGACGTCGGTATTATTTGGGATAGAAATTGCGCTTCATTTGCGTGAAGTCAAGCAAGACAAATGGACACTGCGGGGGTTGTAACTGAGACTGAGCAGATGTGAAAGTTTATAAAGAAGAAACGAGGCAGAAAGAGGAGAGACATTCATTTAAAAACAAAAAAAAACCCCTCATGAATCAAAACAAGCTTGCAAAAATCCACACTGGGCTAAACATCCGAACTAAATGATTTGGGCTCTGATGCAGAGAGATGAGACCAAAAACGGTAAACAACATTGTCACCGATTCCTCTTCATAACGTCCTTCACCTTCTGTTCTTTAACTTCCCTCTTGAACATCATCTCTCGCTGACATTCACAGAGTTTCTATGGGTCCCACATGATTGACAGGCCGAGAGATTGTGGAAGACGTGGGATGCGAGAAGAAGAAGAAGGGGAGAAAAAAAAAAAAAGAAGGTTATTGCTGCTGGTGTTTCTGTTGAGGATCACAAGAGACCATGAGATCCAACAGCAATCGATCTTATCTTTACCAGGTCACTGCGAGATGAAATTACTCACTTCCTCTCTTTCTCTCCCCTCCGTCCCCCCCTTCTTCTGTTTTGTCTCTCAAATCCGGAGGGAAAGATGGAAGAAAATCGCCACAGAGCCTCACTCTTCTAAATTAGATTTAGGAAGTGTGTGTGTGTGTGTGTGAAAGGGAGACGAGGCCAATAAAAGAGCCGAGGGGTCAAGTGTGCAGTTATTGCTTTTCCTGGGCCGCGCTCGAGCCCAGGAGAGCCTTCGCCGGCGAAAACGATGCTCAACAATGAACCCGGTGTACACGTGGTCATCCCGGTCCGCGCGAGGGGTTGCGAGGCAAATTGAAATGTCAGCAGGGCTGCGTTTATGATACGGTTCACGGAGTAGGGGGGACATCAGAGACGACATGTTGTCTGACAGATGGATATTGCGCCGACATTAAAGCCTGCAAATATAATAACCACGGACGCCCCTGTTGACGCCGGACAACCTGATCTGGATGGAAAGGGAAACAGGCTGAAGCTACAGCTGCCGAAAGATGCTCCGATTGCTCTGGCGAGAGGTGATGCTACGGAGGAATTAGATGCAGCGGTAAATAAATAAAGTTGCACAAATCGTATTACCGTCGATTTTATTTCATTACAGAGGCTTCGGTTACTATAGCAACCTACCGATGTTCACAGGATGTGGTGCCGACTTCATTTCTCGTTCGTCTTTTGCATACAAATCTATATATTTATATATATATATTTATAAACTATGTTTGGGTGCAGTGATTGGCACGATCACCTCCCAGCAAGAAGGTTGCCGGTTCACTTCCAGGACGGGAGAGAGTCAACTTCCTGTGTGGAGTTTGTATGTTGTCCCTGTGTTGCGGGGGTTTACTCCGGTTTCCTCCCACAGTCCAAAAACATACTGAGGTTTATTGGGAACTTACAGAAATTGTCCGTAGGTATGAGTGTGTGTGTGAATGGTTGGCCGCTTTGTGTGCTGTCCAGGGTGTCCCCCGCCTCTCGCCCATGGAATCTGGTATAGTCACCATCCCCCTCGTGACCTCCATAAGGGATAAAGCGGTAAAGAAAATAAGATAAGTTACTATGTTACTATAATATACTATGTTTGTATTTAGTATATATACACCTGTATAAATATGCATCCATTACCGTATAATTATAAATATCAATTAGATCAATTTATATTATATATATTATGAGGTATTTTTTAAATATATGACTCTTGACTGAAGTCATTTGTTTTGAAACCAAAGTCGATTGTATCCTCTCATCCTCAGTCATCAACTGTGCGGGACGTATATACGGAAGAACCTTGACAACTACAAGAAGGACAATAGAAAGAAGGAATTCATTAAACAAACGAGTATATTTTTAGTGAAAGTGAAATGTTGAGTCTTTTCTTTACTTTAATTTTTTTTAAATAACCTAAACAAAACAAACAAGAACATTTAATATTTATAGGATTCATGACCACAAATTTAAATAATCATAAAGGATTTTAACTGCAACAAGGAAGAGTTCAGACAAGGGTTTTCAAACTTGAAGCCCATGGGCCATTTGCAGCCCGGGACATGATATTCTGCGGCCCGCTATTCTTTTGAGTTTAGGAAGAGCAAGGGACTCCATTTTTGTATATCGTCTTAAGATTAACAAATATAGATAATCATCTCAAATATTGTCATTTATAAATCTTTTACTTAAGAGTTAACCCTTGTTTTATCTCAGGGTCAAGGTGACCCGGTGGCCCAAAAACAAATGTGTTTGTGGTATCCCAAAGTGAGCAACCTCCACCATACGTGCATACGTTTTATTGTATTGAGATAATGCAAGGAATACCACAAACACATTTGTTCTCAGGGCTCTGTGAATGTTGCTATTTTGGTCTAATTTTACAGTCAAATCACACAAAACTCCACGACATATTAAACAAAAAAATATGAATTAAATTCAGATTTTACTGCTGGTATTGTTAGTAGATTCAAGATGGTGAATATCATTCGACAAACTTAATTTGTAAAATAGAGACAAATGTCTAGTGACACGGAAACTATTTCCTCATGAACGACATCACATATCGTGAAATAACAAAACTGTTGCGCTCGGCAGGATTTCAAAGAACTGAGAATGTTTGTCTCGCTGGGAAATCAACGCTGGTGTCGCAGGGAGAACAACAAGCGTGTTGCTGTCTGCTCAGTGTCAACACAAGCAGCTCTTTGATGGTTTATTATGGGATGTAAAACAACATCAAACATCTTGAATGCACAAACTCCTCTAGAATTATTACAAAGAAGGTTTTGACATTTAACACGCATATTTTTTATAGAATGCAACAAAATAGCTGATGTCGACTAGTCTATGAGTATTATACTCACATGAAAAAGTATTTAATATTTAATAACACTGTTTAAAAAATTGTATTTATAGTTTCTTCTATCCGACAACACCCTGCCTTTAAGATATTATGTAAACATTGTTAGTGAAACATGACAAATATAACAAAAGCGTCCTGAACTTGATATTAGACATTATAGTTTTGTTTTTATTTTATTTTATTTAATCATACATTTTCACTTCAGCTATCACAGTGATCTATAAGCTAAGCTAGCAAGTATAGCTTTCAGTTTTAAAATGTAATTTGCTTTAAATAAAAGTTAAGTAAACACCTTAATTTTGACATTTCTCTATTAAATGTTACAGTGTTAGGCTTATGCTCCACAGAATCTATTCAACTAATAATATATAGTATTTTAAAGGAATAGATATATGTAGGAACGTTTGCTTTTATTAAAAAAATAAACAAAGATATGAAAAAAATATATAATTTTCAATAAAAACATACATTGACCGATTTAAAAAATAATCCGTATAACCAACCCCATTCTAACAGATAATCAGAATGAATTTAAATGTACTTTTCAGATCTATTGACTGATTTGACACTCAATTTTTTTTTTAAACCCATACATTATAAGACATACAGTACACATATTAAAAAACAACACAAAAGGAATTATAAAAGAATATTTTATATAAAATATATATAATTAAATTATAGTTATTTTTAAATTATTCATAGTAAAAATGAATAATAATAAACAATGTAACATAAAAATGTACACAATAATAAATTAAATAATGATAAATATATCAAACAGAAGTACAAGCACACTACAAAAACAGAAAGATACAGCAAAAGGAGTCCTTTTTAAAATTCTATATTTATGTATTAAAGAATCTGAGTGCAGTGGCAGGAAGGAAGGAGCAGCGTACAAGGACAGACTAACGCTGTCGAAGGTGCTCACAGAGAAAACAAAAATAAAGCAACAATACGAACATATATAATGAGAGATTATCCCCCGAAAAAACATTCAACATTAATAAGAATCCAAACATTAAAAGAAGGCTTTCGTTCAGACGGAGCACGAACAGTGTGTGTTGGGCCCCTAAAGACCCCGACAGAAGACGGTCTCATCAAAACCCAGACCAAACAATCGACAAAAGCGGGAGGCAGACAGCGCAGCGGAAACTTAAAGGCAAAGACGGCCGACATCCGAGGAGTCAGACAACGGCGGCTCATTAATGTGGACGCAGGAACAGGTAGACCATTAGCTGCTCAGAGTTTAGGCAATTTAGCAGCTGAAGCAGAACTTTGGTTCCCCAGGGTGTGCGAGCCGAGGAGAGTGTGTTCACTCGATAGACGCTGATCATCGATCAGTCTTTTGGTGAATGTTCGGAGGGAAAGTGAACTGATAAGATAAGGTCTATTCCTGGGTGTATCGTGTGAGGTGATGATGATCTCGAAGCAAGAGTGTTTGTTTCATTGAAATAAAAGTGGGATCCATCATCTCCTTTACACCGGGACGCTCTCCCCGCCTGACCGGCCAATTAGACGGCTTCTGCTCACGCCGCACCCGAGTGCAAATTGACTCGGCCATCACTCAACATCAGAAAAAAGGGATAAAATGCGGGATCTAGAAAGGAAAATAAATGAAAGGGATGATAATGGGAAGACGTGATAACATATGCACATATTTATACATATATTATGCACACCAGTCCTTTTAAGATCAGTGTGCCGACGTGTTGTTGATCGTTTCTGCGTCTCCTTGTTTTATATACAGTATGTTATTAGTTTATACAGCCATCGAGTCATTCATTGGGCTTGTCTTTCATACACACAGATGCAGGGATGCTTAAACTATAATATATATATTTATATTGTGATTCAGCTGTTGTTTTGGTGATTATAAAGTATGACTATTTGAAAATATCTACATCCCTGTAGACCCGGCCTGCATATTATGATGAAATTAGATTCATGTGTCGATGCATGATTGGTTTGGATAAAATATCTTTAACTTTTTGAGCTGCAAAAATAAAAACATCAAATATCACAGCACTTTGTGACACACCTTCACAAATAACTATTACTTACTTACTTTTAATGAACAATATAACAAATAATGATAAATAACACCGAAATAAGGGTGAAAAAATTGATCAAAAATAGCTAACTAATAGAATAAGTAAACATATTTTTCCCACTTTTTAAATAAAAGTCATCTCTATTGTATGTTTTTTTTTGTTTTCTTTTATTCACAGCTCTTGCGATTTAATCACAATTTCAATTTCAATCCGTTGATGTGAACAATAAACTAACACACATTTTCCATCTGCAGAAAAGTAAAACAACTCAAAATAACAACTATTTTTCAACGTTGTTTTCTGGGCTGGTAGCCTAGCCTTTAACCCGGTTGTCATGGTAACACCCTAAGTGTTTATTAGAGTGGGGGGAGGAGCAAGAGAGAGCCGGGGGGTCTCACCTCCCGGTCATGCGTGCACACACACACACACACACGCATAGATAATTTGGAGAGAACGTGATGATCCGCTGTCTCTCCAACCCCCACCATCGTTCTGCTCAATTTCACCTCTTCTTTTTTTGGGGAGATAGAGCGTAGGATTAGCTAAACACCCATGAATCCCCATCTATCTCCCGTTACACACGCACATGCTCGCACTCCATGTACAGTTCCTGAGTAATATCACGGCTCTCCAGACTAATCCCTGTGTGCCCTCCAGCCCCATTTCCACTCTCGTAGTCTTACTGGTTCTCACGGGTATAATGGTGTTTAGGGCTCCTGCAATATGATATAAGCATCTGAGCGCGAGCGGCTAATGGTACCACTCCCCTCGGAGCCGTCGTCCGCGTTCCCCCGGTGGAGCGAATGTGGTTTGGAATCGGGGTTAATGAAATCAGCGAGGAAGTTAACCGAATTCAGCTGAACAGGTGGAGACTGACACACTTCTGTTTGGATATTACACTGTACTGAGGGAACGACAGGGTTTTGTTGTTGCTAAATGAAGCTTTAGTTAGAAAGGGATTGAGAATCGGAACAAAATTCCTTTATAGTCCCAGATACGACGCTCGCTGTCACTCACTACATGTCGCTGATATCAACTTTCTCTGAGAATCCAACCTGAGAGAGAAGCACTGAAGCTTAGATCACGGTTATTGAATCCTCTCTGTTCCTGAGCCCACTTTGATGAAGACGAGGACTCTTGTCCTCCTCCTTCTACTTTGGCTGAGGATCAAACATCTCCTCAGTTACAAAAGTAACTCGATGACAATCATGAGATCCAATAGAGATGATCTTTGAATGAAATTTCCTTTTTTTTCCTGTAAAACATCTCCTCAAACTCATCAGAATTGTGACAATGTGTTGGCAAGAATCATGCGATACGATAAGTATCACGATACAGTGGCAACCATACGGCATATACTGTATACTGTATATGTTATGTACATATATACATTTGTAGTAATGCTTAAGTACTAGAATTTACAGCCCATATGGCTCTTAACAGGGTCATAACTGCTTTTTTGCTAATTCCATCGAGTGGCTGGAAGTTTAATTGCAACATAAAAATGCATTTTTTTGCATGTTAATTGAAGTAAAAATATAAATATTGATACAGTACTGTTCAATATCTATACTCAGGATAATTAGGTATGTCAATATTTATTCAGGCCTCTATTTATCATCGTTTAAAAATATGATTAAGATGCTACAGTACACATTAAGTCTCCAAATTTCCTTTTCTAGACGCCTCTAAGACTATGGTACTAGGCCTACAGAAATACTTGGGTAGTACAGAGTATTGAAACATGCTTCGTCTTTTGGTACCTAAGCGTGATCGGAACTTTATGCATGGATTTCTCTGGAGAAAAACTGATCTGATCTGAAAAGTGACAACAGATTGAATTGTTGGATGGATTTTTTTTCTGTAAGAAAATAGATTGGAAACATTTCATATTAGTACTTTTTGTTGGTAAGAGTTGATATTACATCGTAATAAACCAGAAAAAGTACCGACATAAATATCAGTATCAGTCAGGGTATTGCCATATTTTGACAGATACCTAGCCCTAGTAAACTTGCATGGATAACCATGTTATAAAGTGAAGCTACCATTAGTCATTGTATTTTTATTTATCTATTCATTTCCTTATCATGGGAGTTAAATACAGCAATACATCTTAAACTCAATTCTTTAAATAGCTAATTGTATTGCATCACCATGAGTGTAAGTATCTGGCATACGACAACACAATATTTTCTGAATTCTGATTCAACCAGTGCCACGAACCAACCACTTTACAACACCTGGACAGTCACCAACAAACACAACAGAGAACACACAACACACTGAACGGATAAACCGTCACCAGACATGTAAACCATGACATGGTGACGATGAGATAAAAAACCGTCCCAGTCAGCTTAGTTTTCCTCCTCAGTACACACCACTGCACACACACACACACGAGCAGAACCCACTCGGGACATATTAACCTCTCCATGGCACATACGTTTCCTTCTCCTGAGGAAAAACACCAGCTGGGACCCTTTAGGCGTTACCATGGCAACAGCATCTTTAGGTGTGGTGATGCTGAGCTGACAGTTTTGCTGTTATTCAGCATTTATCTCGAGCTTTGGTCGTAGTATCTTCTACTACAAGACGGTGTTTTCTGTTGATATCTTTTAAGTTGAATCTTTCAGGTTCTCCTGCACACCGTCATCGCTCTGTTTTCCCTCGTGGAGTTAAATATTACATGAGTTAGCAAAGACCAGTCCAGTTGTTTTTCTACACCGAGAGAACATAAGGTAGTTTACAGCAGCTGCTTTTTTTTTACTGATACAAACCTTCTCCTCACCGAGTCTTTTCCAACTCACAAGGTTTTTTTTCTTCTCCAATATAAAACTCTATGAAGTGTCTAATCGTGGCATCAATGGGAGAATTAGGTTGAAGAAGGATCTACTAACTGGTAAATTGAATGTTTGTAATCTGTAATCAGCATCTTGTCTGATCCTCGAGGCGATATCACCGGCCCAATTTATCTCCTTAATGTCAACGCTTCCTTAACCGGATCAGAATTCATCGCCTCCTCCGTCTGAATATCCTCTTCTGCTCATGCTTTGAACATTTTCCCTCTTGTTTCATGTGTGTGTTTGTGAGTTTGTGAGTGTGTGTGTGAGTGTGTGTTTTTCAGCCCGTGGCCCTGTTTGACAGAGAGATCACTGATTATAGGGTCGGGGAGCTACGATCCATCCGAGGTCGAACACAGCCGTCAAACATCATTCAAATCTCTTCCATTGTAACCATTTTTTTTTTTACACCATTATTCAACGGTTTCTTCTTTTTTGAATCATGTTTACACTACAATCACTCAAACGATTACAACTCTTCGCTCCAGTCCGACAATGGTTTTTATTGCGTTGCACGTTTGTTCTCTCGAGTAGTGTGTAGCCGGCGACCGTGCAGAGCGACACATATTGTTGAATTATAAATCCGTTGGCACCGCGAGTCACTGGTGTTTCACTCACAATAACAACTGGTCCTGTCGACGCTGACGGATGCCGTTGGTCAGGTTGATTAGAAAGTAACGGCGCCGGAGCTGCTCACGCTCACAAAGAGAAGGAATGAATCACAGAGGAAGGTGAATTATAATATGAATGATGGTGGGAGATGTGAAAGAAAGTGAACGCTTGAGTCCACAAGGAGGGGGGGAGGGGGGTTCGGGGGTTAGATGTAATACTAAGTGTAGCGGTGGAGACGGATCACTTGTCATTCAGATCAGACACACGTTTCAAGATGTCTATTTCTTGTGGTAATCGTACCAAAATAACAATTATGGTCTCGGTCTGTTGGTCTGAAATATTGCTTACTTTGAAAAGGTTTTGAAATCCCTTTCCTGGAATATGTTTCCACACAACGATGGACTCCTAACAATATGTATCAAATGTTTCTTGTATTTAATGTGTAAATGCATTGTTTTTTATTTTCGTGAGTCCTGTGTATTTTCTTGTTTTAGTTTTTTTTTTACTAAATGTGTGGTTTTTTTTGTGTAGGCAGCTTAAACTATATTATGGATGCTTTTTAGAGCTTTCAAATAAGCTGTAAATCTACTATAAAATCATGTATATATAAAAGGTTTTGAGGGAATCATCATTGACTCGTATGGCTTATAACTGCTGCCGCTCAAACATTAAAAAAATAAAATAAAACTTTGAAAGCTCGACAAAAAATAATCTTTCATATTTTCTTCCTGTCTTTATTCATCATTAACTTAACTTTAATCAGGACAATGCAAACTTTACACGGTTGTGTCACCCATGTGAAGACTGAGGAAGGTGAGGTCCAGAGAGAAGGAGAGATTAACTTGAAGGGGGAGAAATTACGACATGAACTGTCAAAGGTTTGAGATTATTTCCAACTCGACAATGTTACCTGAGACACACAGTTTATTGATCACAATCGTATAAAGACATACAGATCAAGTCAAGTCAGGAAAACCATTGATATTGAATATGGCTTTCTAATATAACACTAGTTTGCTAATACTGTCAAATACGTGGCTTTTTTTTTTTTTTTACAATGGTGATAAAATGAATTAATTCCTGTTGCCTTATTTACACTGGTTATATGTCTGGTTCTGCTCGAGGTTTCTGCCTGTCAAAAGGAAGTTTTTACTTCCCACTAACACTCTCATTGTGATATGCTGGGACCTGTTTTTCTATTCTCTTATACAGATTTAGTGACTAAATGTGTTGTCATAGTTCGTTCAACATTGTTTTAGGGTTGCTACACAAGTTTCCTATCATTCTGATATCTGTGGAATAATGTCAAGCTGACATCACTGGTGGCTACTGGTTCTGGTCAATGTACTTTTTCCCCCTTGATTCAAAACTATCGTCGTTGTTAAATCAAATTGATGCCACTGCTGACACCATTTGTCACAGGTTCATGAAGAAGACCTGACAATGACCAGGTTTTAAACAATAGTCTTGAAAAAGACTGAAAAAAAACCCTACAGAAAAAATGTTGCCGGTGGAATAAGAAGCTAAGAAAATATATTTATTTTTATTGGAATATAATCTAGAACTTATTTTCATAGACTTCTTCTCCTCCAGCCTGTAATGAAATGTAGGGTCACCAAATGTCAGATATTGAATTGTGAAATATGCCTCGGACAGACCGAGCAACTGTGTGGAGAGCGAGTGGAGATGAGTTCCACAGTATCAGTGTTTCCTCTGCAGGCTCTGTGGGGTTGTAGCTGCGTGTCATATCCTGTCCACCAGCTGTCAGTCAATGCATGAGCTCTTTCAAAGTGTTCTGACACCAGTGCTGTGTGTGTGTGTGAGTTACTCCACTTAGATATCTACAGACATCCTGATGCCTTGGAGAGATGTGTTTTAGTGGATCCGCGCCGATGTGTGCAGCAGACATTGATTCATAACGACGGTAGAAGGTCACGTCTTATATTCTCTCCACCCGTTGTTGCTCTTCTGTCTCTCCTGAAGGTTCCACCTGATCCTGTTTGATCGTCGGACATGAATGCAGCTGTCAGAATCTGTGTTTCAAGTTCTTTTTCATTATTGATCCACCGGGCTGCTCTTTTTTTTTGTTTGGTGCTGCGTCAAGAAACCAATTTCAGAGGAAAAGCTCAACTCCTCAGATGTCAGCATCACACGTTTAGAGTTATTTAAACTACATATGTGGAATTATACTCTGTTGTGCAATATTTTCTACACGAATTAGGTCATTCAAAACCCTATGTTGTGATGTGGGAAAAGAAAAACTTTTAGAAGAAATAGAATTTTGAATTTTTAAAGCATCAAAAATGTTTAAACTTGTTTGTTTAAATAAATAAAAAAAAAATTGAATTGAATCGTTTGTTTTTATTTTATAACGTCAACCCGTTTCAACATAAACTGTCCCTCCATTACTTTTGAAAATGTTCAAAATCTAACTAGGTTCAAGGAAACACTGGGATTTAAAACAGTATAGATAATAGGTTTATTTTTTATGGTTTCAAAAAACAGTTTTTAGTTTACAGCAGTAAAGTAAAGACCTTTTGTTCTTGAATTACAGCACAAAATCAAATTAAACCCCTTTTTTCTAGTAGAACAGCTTTATTCGCATCATACTTGGAAAGGAAATGACCGCCATATTTAAAGATGAGATTTCACAAGATATCCAAGACACAGAATAACCTTTAGTAGAATAGATTCAGGCCAAAGCTGAATTGTTCTATAAACAACTATAGCAACAGTACCGGCACCACCATCTTGATTAAGAGACCCCAACGGACCAAAAACTGCCCCCAACCGGTCCCCCGTCTGACCTGGACCTCCCGCCCCCCTCATCCACGCCATCCATTTTTCATAGAACCCCGTGAACTTTGCATTGTCCCTCCTCTCGCCTTAGACCTCGGTCGTGAGGCGCCGCCCTGGGACCACCGAGCTCCAGACACCACAGCTCTTAGCATTATTAACACCAGAAAATAACACACCTGACCTTTGACACACAAATATCGGGATATATTTCCATTTGTGAAATTAATACCACATCTTGACACGTCGAAATGAATAAAATATGAAATAAGTACAAGTTTACTGCTGTTACAATGACACACAAGGTTAGATGAGGTATATATATATAAATAAATGTAATAAAGGTTGACTGTTTTGTGTGGCTGTCATAACCAACATGGGACAAAGTAAAAGAAAACAACTAATTTTCAACTCACCCTCATGTCGACTAAGGATTGGGAAAATTTTCAGCGTAATCTGTTCCTTTTTCCAGAGTTAAAGTATGTTGTTACACCAACTTGTCTTGCACAAACCGTCATAGTTCTTTTTTTCAGATTATTGGGTAAACAAAGTTTACAATTTACCTGTATTTTCTATTTGTTCCCTAAATGCTGGTAAACATTCAAAGACTATTTATTAAAATAAATATCACCATTGTAATTCTATATACAGTATAGTACTTTTATGCTTTTTTATTTAAAAAAAAAAGCATGACCAGTGATATATTACAGTAGGGCAAGAAAGTTTAAGCTGAGTTATCAGTATCGGGAACATAAAAGTCAGATCAGTGCCTCCATATTAAATACAGCAGAAACTATATAAATCGTTTTTTTTCTTACTGTGGAGTTACAAATCCCTCACAGACACACAGTGAGTATTGTATAAATTGTCTTATGATTTTATTTTGAAACTTGTTTTGCCTTTCTGTTTAAGTTCCACAGCGCCTGTTGCTTAAACGGCAGCAGTGGCTCATCACACAATCAACACCTCAGCAGCAGAGTTTAAAGCCACCTCTCCTGCAGCAACAGGCGCCAGATTATAATAGTCACTCCCTCTCTCCCTTATGTTTTATTCTTTCTCTTCGTGGATTACATTTTCCTCATTTGTAGTGTTTTCCTTTCCTAATGGCTAAGCCTACCTTTTGTCATTTTATGCAACGTGTTTTGATTCATTCGTATATTTGGTTGTTTGCGTCTGCACTCGGGTCCGGCTCTAAACCTCACATAAATGTTGGTGTTCGATGTGAGCAGTGTTGATGCTACGAATCCTAATCTGACAGTCGTAATCTTTCAACGTAAAAACGGCAGCGATTCCGGTTGAAGATAAAGTGTCACGAAGGACAGGAAGCAGAATATAAATAATATTTTTCAATAGTTCAAGCTAAGATGAATTGACTCTGAATCCTTTAAGAAAGATAAAACCTTATCTTTTAACTTTGTAGAACACGATCGGTCACCTCTGCTCCTGGCACGCTTCCCTGCACATGACTTAAACATGCCTCGTGATGTTGAATCATGATTATTTCAACACGTTAATTAACCCTCGCCTGCCCGGCGGAGCCTCCGCATCCATAACTTCTGCCTGGAGTCGCATCATTTCCGCTCTGGCTTCACCTCTCACACTTCCGTCCTTCTGCAGAGCAATTTATAGAAGCGCTCGGATATAGACGCCGGAGTTTGACGGACAGCGCCGGCTCCTCCATCCACTCATTATATCGCAGCCTTAACACTTTATTTGTCTCCATCTTGGTGTTTACTCAAAAACACAGATGAATAAATGGAGGGAAGACCAATGTCTCCTTCTTTAATAGAGCATCAATTGATCCGCCTGCTACTTTATCATTCTTTTTTTTTCCCTTTCTCCTCTGCCATCACTTCATACCTCCACTGGACGTCCTCCACCATCTATTTTCAGCAAATCATCTCTCTTTCCATCTCTGGCCTGTCAGCTCATCTCTCACTGCAGCCCACTCTAACCTGCCGTCTCTGCACATACAGTATCATTCCTCTGTCTCCCTCTCTCTTTCTCTCCCTCTCTTTCTCCTTCTCTCTCTCCACTCAGTCTGAGTCTGAGAGCAGGATACTTGCTGGCGAGGGAATGTGTGGGAGTGTGTGTGTGTGTGTGTTCATGTCAGCAGAATCATCCGTTTGTTTCAAGACAAACACCAAGAACAAGTGCAGCACAAAGAAAGGGAAAAGAAAAGTAACAACATTTTAGGATAGAGGTGTGTTGGGAAGAATGTGGTGATATGATATGTAACGCGATACAGAGTAAACTATACGATATATTGTGATGACTTGAGTTTCTTTTATACGATTTAACTGCGATTTAGGTAAACTATCGTAGAATAATAATCAAGATCTTTCCTAAACAGCAACTAAAGAGTTGATTTAAGTGTGTCTTAAATAGATGTTGGACTCTATTGTACTCATCAGCATGTTTCTGTTTGTACAAAACTAAATAAAGATTTTTGAATTAGATAATGTCTTTAGGCCCCGCCCACTGAAAACACTGTTTTTCTGGAGATTCAATCTTGTTTAACATAACCACACCCACTCTGCTGCAGTTGGTCAAGCATCAAGGTTTTTCACGCGCGCCATCTACCTCCGATGGACTTGTTGTATAAACAAAGCGGGTGTGATTACAGATGTCTGGAGGTGCTCTCATAACCTCTCGTTCGCCAAGATTTCAGACTGTGAAGAACTTTATAAAGTAATAGCTTCAAAACATTGTCCTGATGAGGGACTTACTATATCTTGGAGAGGAAAACTTCAACATTTGAAACATGCAAGTAAGTCAGGGGAGTTGGAGTTAGTTGTTCTTTAAGTGTATCAATAGTTTTTACACCCATATTTTAGGATGCAGTCCTCAAAGATAAACATATTAAAAAAAAAGGCTAATAAATTGGCTTGAAACACTATGCAAATGCAAAAAAAAACAACCCAAATCAGATTCAATGACACAGAAAGTAAACCATGTGGTTCACTAACTTGCAGATCCAGATTTAAGGATTGCTGACCCCCGCTGTCTCTCCCTACATCCACTTCTAATGAGGTTCTCCACTTTACAACTGGCTGGCGTCCCAGGCCTCACAGCAGGATTGATTTTTAAAGACTAATTGTTGCCTTGAAAAACCCAAATTCACATCACAACAGCGGCGCTTGAACCCCTTGTTTGTCACACTTGACAGCTACTAACTAGTTCGTAAGACAAATATCTGCAGGTGCTACTTTGTCGGGCGATACACTTTAAAAATTAATTCAAAATTAAATGGAATTTAATGGTGAAACCTTTTTTGATTGAGTTCTTTAACAACCGCTGCCACACTGACATCATTGAATATATCACCTCAAAGCCCGAAGCTTAATTTGATAGTCTTTCAAAAATTAATGTTCTAACTAAAATCAATAATTCTTCCTGATGGGGGGCAATAAATATTTCATTTCTGTAGCTCACAGAGAAGAAAAAGGGCATTTATTCAGTTCCCGATTGTGCGTCTTAATGTTACATCTTGAATAAAAGTTTTTCTCTTGGAAAAAAAAACGTTTTTTTGCTTTTAACAAATTATTACTTCATAGGGGCCCAAATAACCACATTATTTCATTTCATATATTTTTCGTTTAAAGCCGTTTTAACTTAAGGTTATTATTATTTAGTTAGACTGAGTTAGGTTTGAAGGCACAGTCAGAAGGATTTCAGATGAAGCACATGTGTGAGAATATCAGGGTGGCACAGTGAGACAAAAACTCCTAAAAATAGCCCAATGTGCACAAATGAAGGGGAAATAAGAGGTCGAATGAAAGTCACGACATGCTAATGATGCCTCGTTCAAAGCAGGTTGGATGATTTTTCGCTCGCAGCAGATACAGTTCAGGAGAAAGCGCACACAAAGACGCACACTCGTGCTCTGGGCCACGAGCCGTCATCTCGCCTGCTCCCGGTTGAACCATTAATAGCTAATTTGCAGGCTTTTAGGGGTAAAAGGTCAGGAAACTGATGGATGGAAGGTCACAGTACTCATCAATACCAACCTCCCGTCGTCTTTTTTTTACTGCACCACACACACACACAGACAGACACACACACACACTTGGACCCAGGTGCCAGTAATCGTGCATACATCAGGGAATAAATTGCTGGCAATCCCGTGAACACACGCACACAAATAATTACCTTCCATAGGAGAACCATCTATCTTAACAGTGACATTTGTAAAAGGCAGGTCCAGAAACCCACAATGCACCTCTGCTGGACAGTTAAACAGGGGGGGGGACATAATGGGGCGACAGGCGAGTGACAGAAGCTGGACGGTCTCGTCCAAATCTCCACTATAGAGGACGAGAGAATAAAAGAATACAATCATAAATCAATGTAAATAATTAACGGCAGGAAATAAATCAACCGGACAGGAGGCAAACAAAGCAGAGAAAAAACAACAATAAGCTGGAAGACACGGCTCTAGTGGACGGAAATAAAGAGTTCTTAGACACCAGCACTTCAGCGGAGGAGATAAGAAGAGTTACATTGTGGTGTGGAAAATCCCCGGACAAACACATTGTGACAACATTACTTTTATCAGGCTAGGCTGTCTGTGAAGCTTAACAGCTCAGCATTCACTTTCCCTTGAGGTTTCCTTTTCTCTCCGTCGCCTGAATGGATGCGGGAGGAGTGGGATCGCTGCTGTTTGTTTGTTTTCTAATGGGAAGAGTAAAAGGAGAATGGAAATATTATGACTGTTGTTTCATTGGCAGAAGGGGAGGGGCTTCAGAGAGAAGTTGAGACGGAATGACTTGTTTGACTGAGACATTTTTATGAAGATCCATCCCACACTCGGCTTCATAGTAAAGTTTCATGATTTGAAACAGCACTATGGATGATTTGGGTTGTTTTTTTTGTTTCTTTTAATGGTTGGGGTTAGTTTTCTTCAACTGGAAAATGAATGCAAGTGCCGTCTCTGACCCACTGACATTAAGCAGTTTGGGGCTCAAGTTGTTGTCAATAATGCCCGGCCTGGTTCCCCCAAGGAAAGAGTTACATGGGGAGCAAGTTAAAATATGTATATACAGTTTGATCACTACAAAATGTAACTAATCAACTTAGAAAATATATTAAAAAAAAAAGATGCTGTGATGCTTTAATCCTAATCGTCACCTAATAAACTTATCCTGAATCCACCAAAACAGTGGTTTCAAAAGAAGAAAAAAAAAAAATTATTGACGAGCTACATCACATGTGTCAAACTCACCGGTGCGAGGGCCAATCGCGGCCTGCCTAGTCATTTTATATGGCCTGTCAGACCGTTATCTCAAGAACAAGGAAGATTCACGTTTGTGTGGATTATGGTGACCTATGTAGATGCCAGTGTTTAAGATAAAAACAAGGAACAGAGACTATTGATGTCAATAGTTACAGTAAAACTGATGTTGAAGGAAAGGAATTTGTTTGAAGAAGCTTAAACACAAGATAAATAAAGTCTCAAACAATGAAATGAGGAGAAAGAACATCAAAACCTCACTCAAACTTCCTTTCAGGTAAAAAATACATTTTGTTTGTCCCACAGCTATAATATTATGATTAAGTTTAACACCACTGATCTACTGTACAGTATAATTGTCAGGAGGTCTACACATCTTCTCGTAACTGAAGAGCACACGACATCCTTGTGGTTCACGACTCATTCCAGGCGTTTTTTCTGGCCCCCAGGTCTTGTGTTTGGTGCATTTTTTTTTTAAGACGGGGGTCCCCCAACCTTTGCACCACATACTGGTTAAATTTTAAAATAAAATAGCACATTAAGTACATAAAAAATTCTAACCTTTAGAGGTATGCATTGGTAATAACCGGGTGACAAAAAAGTATCAGGATACTGGGGCAACGATACGGTATAATGCAATACTGTAGGGACAAGGATATACTTGTAGTATTTGACTCTGACGTTACAGACCACATGGCTCTCGATAGTATCCTCTTATCCTCAGTCATCGCCAGGATCTTAGAAGATTTCAGAGAGAGAGATACATCAGGAAGAGCTCTAAGATGGTTTAATGTAGATATGTTTTTGTCATTTTCAGTAGTTTAAAGGATCATCATTTTGGTAAACTTGACTGAAACAAGCATCTTGACGTATCAAGGCATCACAGGCTAATATTATTTTTTTAAATCCCATCTATTTTCAAAATAAAACACCTTTCAGCCTTGTAATGAAATGAACAGGAATTATCTTAATACTTTTTTTCTGTTTGGACCGGTATCAAATGCTCAAGGACCAGTACATTGTTGTGAACCACTGATCTAAAAGATAAAGAAATTAAAAGTTCTAAATGCTGTCGCATCTTTTCCACGATGTCATCAGTACAGGACGGAGATATATTCAGATGCCGGTGCGCGTTCATGTTGTGGCAAAGTCATTAAGATGGAAGGTCGCGACACGAAAGGTCGTCATTGATATGTGCCGTCACGGTGACAGCAGACTCACTGCCACGTCAGTACACACTCTGCTTAGTCACAGAACAAACAATGACGTATCGACCGGCCTTGGTACTTGACACACAAACTCGCCGCGGAGGAGGAGGAGGCGCTCGGGAAACGGTTGTGAGGAAACTGACGGGGATTAAAAAAAGAAGAGAAGAAACAGCAAAGATAATCATTCATGGGCGTCTGCTTTAGGTTGAGTTTTAGTATTCAGTGTACACGAGTAAACACTTCCTGGTCTCGTCGTGAAGACCAGAAGAGAGAGCCGCACACCCTGGAGCTGTGCTGCCATTGGTTGTTGATGATGTCATCTTCTGCTGGAGGCTGAGCAGGGAGCTCTATGATTGGCTGGTTGAGTCAGCGCTGCTGAGGTATCACTTCCATTCATACAGAGACAGTGTGTGTGTGTGTGTATGTGTGTGTCCACTCGTCTCTGAGCTCCTGGGGTTCTGTCCATCACACAGAGGACCTGCTGGGTTGCCATTTAATGGACCTGCTTCTCGCCAAAAACGCAACACGCAGCACACACACATACATCAAACGTGAACGTAATGAAGCGTGCACGTCTGCACACACAGCTGATGGGGGGTTGGGTAAGTTACGATGGGTGTTGTCTGCTTGTTGTTATCGGGCGGTTGTCATGGTGATGCAGATGGACCTTTAAGTGCAAGCTGGGACTCTCAAATGCAATAAACATCACAGACACACACACACACACACCGCTGAAGAGTATTTTTCAGTTCTTCACACAGTGTTAGGAAGGGCCTTGCCCTCTCGCTAGCTTCCAGACAGCCACATAAAGAAAGCAGGAAGAAGATGCATGAAGGTGCGAGAGTAAACACTCCCAGGGGAGATGCCCAGCAGGCTCTTCCTAAGTGAGGCTCATGGGAAATTTTGACTGGCGTGTCAAAATACTGCACGTTCGCTCTCGTTAGTCTGGATCTGTTCCTCCCCCGATGACACCCACACCTTCTTCCATCGCTCCGATAATCTAGTGTCGTTCCTCAGACGCTCGACACACTGTGTGTACGTGTATTATCATCCTACACAGATGTTGTGTACTTCCAGTTCATGGTGTTAGAAATTATCTTTACACTTCGAATATTCTGATATTATTTTCACAACCGCTATGTATCAATTAAATTCAAAAAAACATTTGCTTTTCAAATCATATTTCATTATTATTTCAATTAAGTGTCAATCAAATAATTATAGATTTTATGTTATTATAGAAATAACATGCCTCTGCAGCTAAAGGAACTATTTTAACCCTGCCAGATCCTGGCAATGACTGGGGACGAGAGGATACAGTCGACTCCAGCAGCTTTTTTTTCAGCTGATGGTTGGACATATTGTGGTTTCAAACAAATGGAAGAAGTTACGACTTACTCAAGTGGTCTTTAAATTCTGCAACAACAGAGTCATGCATTTGAACAATACTACACATAAATCCTGGTTCTTGAAGTATCGCAAAATACCGAATCGTTTTCCAGTGATCCACAACTAGGGTTGGCTGTTAAGATTTTACTCTTTTGTGGCACAAACCAAAATCCTTCTGTAGTACCAAGTATCAAAAAATGCTCCGTCTTTCTCTGCAGAGTTTTTGTACCCTCATGTGAGCAAAACTATAATAACGTGTGGATTTTTCTGAAGAAAACTGACAAAAGCGGGTTAGATCAATTACATTTTTCGCTTCTTAGAAAGTGTTTCAAAATGTATTTTTTGATAGAAATTACTTGTTGAATTGGAATCAAAAAAAGTACAATTGTATCACCGGTTTGCAAGTGAAGATATCAGTATCAGTACTGGTATCGAAAATGTTCGAATCGATACCCATTCGTATCTGCTAAACTGCTAAGAATGTTTTTTTTCCCCCATTTTAACCTTTCTATTATGTTCCATGTGTAATAACCTCAGCCTCTATTTGCACATCCAGCACCTGTACACAACTGTTGGGGATTAACCGATCAACAGTAGTTTCGCCATTTACTTTATTACAACAAAAAAAAATGCATCCAAGTCTAAAGTTCTGGTGAATTTGCCCTGATCCAACAGTTTCAGAGACGAAACAAAACCTGTCCGACACTTTTGAAATAACAGTAAAGCAGACAGGACTTACTGGTTGTAAACAGTAACACTTCCCACCTCAGCTTCACACTCGACAATATGTGTCACACAAACAGCCTGTTCCATGTGCGAGCGAGCTACTCTTGACCCGAACACTTCTGACTCGGTACAGTCACTGGTTTATGCACGCTCAGCACTCGTGAGCTAGTGTTAACTTTCCTGTCCTAAAGCTTTTCTCAGAAAGTTTTGGATTGTTTCACAACAGTCTTGACATTCATGAAGCGATCCATGTTTCAAATCCTATCTGAACTGACGTCCTCTGGTCTTTAGCTAAAGCCTCACTGTTGTACAGGTAATTAAAAAAAAAACCTTGACAATATTATAAAAATAAAACTGTACTAGTATTTTAAAACAAAGTTTTGGAGACGACAGAATAAAGGAGAACATTGTGAAATATGTCGGAAATTAAGTCTTTCTGCAACAGGAACTTTTTTCATTAAAAAATGCCTTAATATAACCCTGTTTGATGTGACTTATGTGTCTTTATTTACTACCAGAAGAAATGCCACAAACAATACAACACAGAGATGATTCATGTCTAAAATAAGAGTAAAACAGATATTGAAGGAAAGACATTTGTTCGCTGACAGAGAACACATGGCAAACTGGGTTTCCCTCTCTTTTTTGTGTATACTTTTATCAAGTGCATAATATCTATAAAATGTAATACAATCCATAAGAATTTAGCTGAAAATAGATTGTTTTTTTTCAATTATAATGTTGGGTACTAATTCTATGTAGGATTTGTAAGAATTTGTAAGAAATTGACCATGTTCTTGGTAAAAATACTTTATGAATTGTGTTTTTTTTTTTAATAACAATGACACTTGACTTGCATTTAAACACTAATAAGATTCTATTGCACACTTTTTATTTTTTAGAACAACCATGCAACAAGATTTAAAAGCCAATATATTTTTGTAATCACTCGTGTGAATAAAACTGACTCAAAATATTTCTCATTAATACATTGAATCGGATCATCTTCACTTTGCGCAGCTGGTTAAGCAATGATTTCATGCTAGCATGAATTTTGTTGTTAATGTGTTGCATTATTCTCACATTAAACCATACGTCTCCTTGTATAAATGAAGCCTCTGTCTGTGGTTCTTCATTCAATAGAAACTCAAACGTCTCTCCTGACATTCATTTCTAGGCTAAAACTAAATAATCATGTGCATGCATGAGTTCCAAACACTGCGGCGCATGATCAATGACTGCACGCCGCATGAGTCCAATCTTATTACGGCGAGTGTTGATCTGATTTGAATTGAGTTACATCCAGCACAACCATCTCATTTCATTCAATTAGATCGGTTTTATCTTCTCACCAGCGTCTTCATCTGGTTCCCATCAGCACGAGAGCCCGAGTCGTTAACAAGTCTGCAGACTTTAATTCTGCCTCAATCACACGCTCGCTTTAGCTTTAAAAAGAGCTCGACTGAAAAAAAACCCATCATCCAGCCTCATCCAGATCTGTGGATCCAGGTATGTTGGTATGTATGGATTCATGGAAGTCCTGGGGAAGTGTGTGATTGAAGCAGCCACGGGGAGGGAGTTCGTGCTCATCGCAATTCTCAGCTGCTCGCTGCAAATCATCCAGAGACGCTTTAACAACCCTGGCTCTTTTCAAAAAGAAAACCTCGCATTAAAATCCCCCAGCAGAGGTCGACGACCTTCATAACTTCCAGTCGATCTCAAAATCCCAGCGGGATCAGTAATAACACCGACTACAACGGGAGAAATAGGAGGCTGGAATTTTCTCGCACGAAATGACTCTCCTGAAAAAGCTAAAAAACTGCATGACATGACGGTTTTGCCAAATGATGCGGCTGAAGGAGTGAGAAGATTAACTTTTTCAAATCCTACGTGACTACATCCAGCTTTCCAGATACGTATTTAACCATCATGACAAACGGATTCATTTATACATCACAATACATCCAATTAAAGTTGAAATGAATGTTCAATGGATCAATATTGCTGCTTCATCTTAGATCATCTTCAAGCAGATAATTTTACCTTTTGTGTCAAACAATGAAAGACCCACACAGGCCAGAGAGAAAGAAAAAAAATCTTTTGTTTCATCTGTGAAAAAGTCTAGACCCTGAAGGTGCAGCCCGTGACCCCCTGCATTCCCCAAGGTCAGCACAGGTCGAAAGATTAAAAAGCGCCAACAATTGCCGAACTGCTGCTTCGAATCCCTTCACTATGTTCCCCACCCCGTCAGCTGCGTCTTTCTCACCACGTGCCAGGCTGGAAGTGTGTATCCACGAGACTCCGGAGAGTGAGTCAACGCATGCCAACACCACCCCAATGCTTTCGTTGTTTCATTTCGGGATTGGCAGCTGACGTTTTTTTTTTTAATCTGACTGAAGTTTTTTTGTTTCTTTACTTTCATGTACACCGTATTACGAGTTGACTTACACCCAAGCTTTTTACACCACGGATCAGGAAGTAACATTTTATTTGGACAAATTATTTTATTTGTAGTTGCCTTATGTAATCATATGGCACACAAGATTCAGCACAATAATAACATGGCTATTTAAAGCAGCACTATGTAACATTCTTAAAAATATATATTTTTATCAGTGATGGTGCTTTTAAACTATGCAACTCTGCCTTAGTGACCCAACCCTTTACCCATAAAAACAGTGGGAGGTGGCAGTTGCGTTCATTTCTCCTTAACTTTGGAACTTTCTTCCACCAGACCTCCGCCGTCGTGACTCTCTCTTTAAATCTGAACTCAAACCCCACCTGTTCCGACCCCTCATGACCCCTCTCACCTGCTGCTACCACCTTGTTTTATTATGTTGTTTTTATCCTCCACCACATTGTTTTATGGTATTGTACTGAAAGGTGCTTTAAATAAACGTTATTATTATTATTTTAATAATGGCTCTTTTTTTTTAATCTTCTACGAAGATAAAATGACCAAAAAATGGTTATTTTTCTATTGTTTTTGGTTGAGAAAATGTATTTTTTTGTGGGTAAATTAGTTAAACCCACATTTATCAAGATCAAGATGGTCTTATTTCTGCAAACTCACATAATTTGTTATATAAATATGAATAAGAAATGAATGAAAGACTTACACAAGGTTTCACATCACAACATATACATATACTGTGTATTTATTCATTAATGGAAAGAATGAAAGTGTACAGAGTCCATGTGACACCTCAGATAAATTTATTTTTCAATTAAGTATTTCACAGCAATACTATACGAACTAACTTTTCTGTACCTGGTAACTTGGTAAGGACTCACTACACAGAGGTTAATGAGCGTGGACTGTCGATGCACGGTCAACACAACCGATTAAGTCGAATGCAAACGAGCAGAAGATAAAGAGAACCATGGCCAAAGGGCGACGTTATCTAAACCTGCGGTTGTTATCTCTTTTTTTTTTTCAAAGCCGGCAGCAGTTTAAAAAGTGCTGCGGCTCTAATGTACCAGCATGTGTGTACGTGGAAGGTTATTATATTTCAAAGCTCTGGTCATTCATGTCGCGCAGAGGAGCCGATGATTACGACGCACTGACGTGGAAAATCTTAACCTTGCCTGCGGCTCCAGAAAAGACCCTCCCTCTGCAGTTTCACTTGTTTGATCCACGCGTGTGTTGATGGAGTCTCTGAATAATGACTTCATCACAGCTCCGGGTTCTCTTATTAAATAGACTTGAGGGAACTTTATATGGCTTTGGAATGTTATTAAATTATTGTAATGTGATTATTAGCATAAGCAAATGGGGAAACTTTCGGCTCTTTATATGGTTGGACCGCCTCGGAGGAAATATATGGCTGCTTCAAATCCTCCGAGTGCGTTATGTATGGAGCGTGTACGCTCTCAATCCGCTTAGGTTTGTTCAGCCATGAAACTTGTGGACCTCGGAGACAAAAGTAAAACTGATACAATTTAAAAAAGTTAATATAGATCCAGACAACACTGATGTCACATAGACAAGGGATCAATACAAATGTTCTATATAGCGAGTGTGTGTGGGCGTGGCTTTACGGTTGTCTGGGCAATCTGTCAAAAGGTCAAAAGGTCATATGAAAACGATTGAATGAAGGCTTCATACATATGATTCATGATTCATTATTGGATCAGCAGCAGCAGCAGAGTTTGAGAAGCGACGTTTAAACTAAATCCGATTCATGACGACGGATTAAAGCAGATGATGTCTTCGCACCATCAATCACGCTTATTCCTTAAAAATACTATTTTTGCTTTAAAAGAAAAATGACTCTTCTCCGTGGGAAAGTAAACACACTTAAAAACTTGTTTTTGCATTTTGGGATGTTATTGGAACCAGTTTATGACGCATCACTTTTTGTGGTCGTCTATTTTTTTCTCCAAAAAAACCAAAACCACACGTTTTTCCCTGACAAGTCACCAGGACGTCACCACAGACAGGTCACAAATACTCATTTAGCATCTCAAGCAATCATCGGCCTAACAGGATTTATGGATGATTTTTGGACGTGCACTGCAGGACAAAACAGAAATCAAAACAAATTCTAAATGAATACTTGTATGGGTCAGATTTCATCTGCCTGTAGGCTCGACTCAGGATTCAAGACTCAAGATCTTTCACCCTAATTTTATTAGAATTCTTGATATATTTAATTTATTTGTTTGTCTAAAGGGAGATGACTCACAAAAACTGTGCTGTGGAAAATGTTTTCCCCAATTCTAACTGTATATTTCCGATGGTCACAGATGAAGCCACCAACTGAAACCTGCAACTTCTTAATACCGGCTTCCAAAGTGGGAAAGTTTGGTGCGAACGATGTGTCAACACTGTAATTGGTAGTGGGGATGAGTTCGGGCAGGTTTGAAAAAAAAAACGACTGTGCAAGAGGATTCAACAAAAGAAAACATCTTCTCCTTCGACAGCTTCTACATCGACTCGTTTACGCCGAGCATCGGTGGAGAAAATAACATCGAAACAACAACTTCGTCGTCAGCAAATCTGCAAATGTGGAGCGCGAGATTGTGAATAGATGTTGGAATTACTGAGAATAAAGAAGCTTTATGTAAAGCCTAAAACAAAATAAAACATTAACAATGATGGTTCCATTTTGTAAATAAAGTGAACTAAATAGACGATACCAATGCAGACACTTGACAGCGCTTTTTGTCAATTGAAACAAGTTATTAAGTAGTGTTTTTTGTGTTGTTGTTGTGTTGTTTTGTGGTAAAATTAGTGTTTTCTCAAGACATTTCTGTGATATCTTCCCCGATGACGTGTCATCAGTGACATAGCTTCAGTTTAGCGTCATCTACGTCACTAAGATGGCGGCCGTTAAGGATGGAAAGTGTCCATTGAAACACACTTAATTTTCTTGCCGTTTAAGTGCACCAATTGAGTGCTCATTGCGCACTAGATTCTTGCACACTGCTCATTGGGATGCACTTGTGCACTGAAAATATTAAGTCTAAATGCAGAAGTGCGCGATTTGGGGTTTTGATTGTTTAAGCGCTTTGTGACCCTGTTCTGGAAAAGCGCTCTACAACTATAATTTACTTACTCACTTACATCCATTGTCTTGTAATGTGCTTTATTCTTGGCACTTAAAGTACAAAACTGTCACTCAAAAAGGTTCGGGAAACTGTCAAATAAATCACTAACATTTTAAGCCTAAACACAAGTAAGATTATTTCCCTCCAAGTTTATCATCTGCCATTGTAAGCCTTAAACACAATATGAACAAGTCAAACGATTTTCACACACACACACACACACACACACTTTCTGGCGTAAAAGTGTGTACACATGTGAAATACATAACTGGCACGGTGCGGGCTTGTCCCTCATTACTGCCAGAAAATGTCGCAGCGCTCTAATGAGGATGTGCGCCCACAAACACACACACACACACACACACCCCCCCACACACACACACACAGCTGCCCTTCACACTATGAGCCTGCAGGGTGTGACAGGCAGGCACGCCAAAAGAGGATTTGTGGTGAAAAGCTCTGGGGAGGGAGGGAGGGGGGTAGGAAGGGGTGAGGGCGATAGGAGGTGCAGGAGAGGGGATTACATGGTGAATATTTCAATACTGAAAACAGCGCAATTGGCTGCATTTCTGGCTCGGACACACAGACACACATAACGGCATTAGTGCGAGCGGATCTTCCACGCCACGGTCGAGCCCGACACGACACACACACGGAGAAGCCCGAGCGAAGGGTCGACCACCGGGGCCCCCCGAGGAGCCCGCTGACAATATGATTGCCGGTTAACCTGCTGTGACGGGGTGGGATAAACCCAACAAAAGCTCCAGCCGTTATTACAATTCTGCTACTTTCTCCGGAAAAGTGCCACATCACCGCGAAGTTGTTTCACTCATTGCCGCTAGTTTTTATCAGACGAAATCCAATAAATCCCGAGTACAGGCCGTGGAGCTTATAGACACGGTATATGGAACGGGCACCGGGCCAAGGTGACAAGCTTCGACGTCTTTTTAATAAATGTTATTATCTGACCCGCTTCTGGGAGTTAAACCCGCGTACAGACGAGACGTAAAGGCAATAAAGCAGACGGTTCCCCCCCCCCTGTAGCTGCTCCAGGATATCAAGACCCCATCTAACGCTTGATAATCTCTGTGTTATGATACACACTTTTAATTATTCATGTTTCATTGTCACGTGAAGGACGATGAAGGTATATATCGCTGCCATCAGAATATTGAAGGCTTGAATTTAATTGTTTTTTTTAGGAATTTTCTGACTAATTGAATCAAATCACTTCTATATTGGAAGGTGATTGGCTGAAGGTTCGATCAAGTAGCTCGGTACTCCATTGGTATTGTCTGGTGGCACTGTTATGCCAACATTTTTATATTGAATGTAAAAGGCTACGAATTTAAAAAACATATTTTTTTGAATTACAGGAATATCAAACTTAATGTTATAAAAATAGGAAAATTTCAATTTACAAATTATTGAAATCAATTAGTCAAACCAATTGCTAACAAATGACTAACATTTCAATAAATAATCTCAACATTTGAAATGTTAAATATAATCTAATATATGTCATCTAATATTTTTGATGGCACCGATATATGACTGACAGGATAGAAAGAATGGAAAGGATTCTAAAAGCGTTCCCTGAATAGAAACTACTAAACTTGATTTAAACCACTTCCCAAACAGCGCGTGGACTATATTTATTCGAGTATGATTAAAATGCCCCGACCCTGGTGGTGATAAGGTGATAAAATGTCATCTTATTTCTTGCAGTTGGCCTCGGTGGATGCAAATGAGGAACGCGATGGTGCCAGGATGTGCTTCAGGCCAGATACGTGGAGCGCTTCTGGGACCTCTTGGCACCGCTAAGGTTTCAACGCTATATATTCATTTAGAATCTCAGTGACGCCTCAGTTTGGTATATGACGGGCAAACAAGTACATTCCATACATTTGTGGTCGAGGAGACAAAAGATTAAACATAACTAATTGTATATTTATGAATGTTGGTAAATAACTGGAGAGTACTTTTAGCATACAGTATTAACCGAAGTAACTCAATGTTTTTTCCTGGAAAAAGCATGAACATAAATCAACGCCCTTCATTCACTGCCACGTCTTCAACCTTTCAGTTTAAAGAGCTTTTCTGTTGGAATACGTCATCTCGGTTTACTAGAAAACAACCTGTCAAAGGGTAGAGCTTGTACACCTTAATACTTGTCACTATGGTTGTGTATTGGTAAGGATCTGACGATAAGATACGCATCACGATAAAGAGGCAACGATACGATATATTGCAATACTGTAGGAACAAGGGTATGTTTGTAGTATTGTCCGAGTACTTGACTCTGGTGTTGCAGAATTCACAGACCACACGAGTCTTGACGAAGTTGTAACTATACATTTGTTTTGAAACCAAAATATGTTGTAACATCATCTTTAAAATCATCTGAAGTCTAATGTATCTTCTCGTCCTCAGCTGTCGCCAGGATCTAGTGGGATTGCCTTGTTTCTTTAGCTTCTTAGGACAAAATTAGTGCAGCCATCTAGTGACCACAAATGAACTAATATAAAAAGTAATGTGATTAAAAAGCCAAATAAAAATATATTTTTCATATATAATATATTAATACAGTGTGTAGATTTTCTCCACATGTGAGCCACAACTTGATGCTTTCGGGGTTACTTTTTAATGAAATTATGCGCCAATAGTACATCTTTAAAGCTCTTAGAGGACGCATTAAATGACAGGGTTGACCAATCGGAATCCCAAATGTTGGAATTAAATAGGATTTGGAAACGATTAACGTAGAATTAACAGATTCAGAGATTCAGGTTTATTCTTTGTTTTCTGTAAAAAAAAAAAAATTAAAAAGAAAAACGTGTGTGGTGTTTTGGGTGAAATTTGATCCTTTTTCTTTTGAGGAAAAAAAAAGAAGTGGATGTGATTCGTCATAAGGGTGAGGAACTCGGTCATTTACAAGAGGGAGGGCACTAGTAACTGATTTTCCAAGACCACAAAGTAGAAAAGTGGATAAGTCATACTTCTCTTTTAGAAAGTCTTTGCCAGCTGACTGAAGATGCCAGTAAATTGCCAGAGTAAACTTGATATATTAGGCTACACATGAAATATTTATTAACACGTCTTTCGTGTTGATCCTTCAGGAACATCCACTACTCGATCCATCTCCAGCAGCGACGGTCGTCTGGTGTAAAGTTGCAGACGTTACAAGCCACCGACTGAACCCTCTAAACTCAGTTTGCCTCGGAGACAGTCGAGCAGGGAGGTGCCATGTTGGGAGGTTGGGAGGTTGGACGGTAACCTTCCACGGTCAGGCTGCAGGAATGCTTAAGGACAGAAGGGCCGGTCGCTGGCTGGCATGATGATGGCCGACACATGCTGGCCGGGTCAGCAGGGAGTCGGAGCTACAGTGAGGAGGAGGAGGAGGAGGAGAAAGAGGGATGGGGGTGGAGGAGTAACGTGGCTGGTAGAAAGAAAGGATTAACTTCAAAATAATCAAAGGGCAGGAGAAGGGACGGCTTTATTTATTTGTGTGCCCATGCATCTGTTTATGCGAGTGTGTGTGTTGGTGTGTGTGTGTGTCGAGGGTATTAGAGCGGGGGGTACTGCAGGGGGACCAGAGGGCAGCTACTACTGTCCCAGTTACAGACTGGAAGCTCTGGGCGTAATGCAGACACAATGGCAAAGTAGCATGACTGAGTGCATGTGTGTGTGTCCATGTGTGTGTGTTCTTCTCTGCGCATGTGTGTGTTTTTACAGTGAAAAACGCCGCTGTCTAGACCAGGGGATCAAATGTAATCTCCCTCCACCGATACAGCCGATGATGATGAGCCGAGGTCGCCGACACCGTCAGGGATGGAAACAGTGGAATTGTTTTTCTATTTAGTTTGTTGTCGTTATTGTTGCACAACTGTTAGTGACTCAGCAGCGATACGGCAACAAGAGGGGACGAGAGAAGACGGATTAACTTCAGCCACCGGCAGGGAGGGAAGATAATCTGGGTTACTTATGAAGAATTAAATAAAAGAATAAACATTTAAGAGTGAAAACGTTAGAGATCCTTTAAAAAAAAAAAAAGCATTTTCCTCAAACATGTTTTCAAATTATCCAGATGTTCCAGATTGTAGCCGACTTTCGCAAACTTTAAAATCCCTTGGAAAACCCGACAAGCTTCGTTTGTAATCAAAATTAATTGGTTTAAACAAGCAAACTGTTGGTGCGTGTGACAGTAAAGTCATAAATCACACCCGGCAGACAAAGAGAAAACATCAATAAGGCGGCGGATGTGCCGACTAAGTAACGATTACGGCACTTCTTCTCTGGAAAACACACACACACACACACCACTTGCGTTACCTGACACACATGATCGTGCTCGACAGACCATCTTTAATTAGAATGGATTGAGAGAATCAATATTGGTCGACTGACTAAAATAAGACAGTTTGTAAACAAACCCATGTCACAGAGAATTAGCCGATTATTTATTTATTTTTTCACAAATGAAAGACTCCGTCTTCTGTCTCACTCTCATTCTGAAAGAGCTAATTAATTCAACCCCCACTCACTCGACTAAAACCCTTTGACAACAACACCACACTTGACGCCCGTGACAGATTTAATTAGAAGAACTTTATGACTTAGTCGCTTTCAAGCGCTTCAATCTAAAGCAAAAGCAGATGCCTTCACATGCTTGACGAAGAGCTATCTAGGGAAGGAAAGAGTCAGGAAGTCAATCAGAATCCACTGTTTCTTGTGTGTTTATTTTAGATAGTATAACTAGGGATCAGCAATAATCTGGCGATACGTATCACGATACAGGTGCAACGATATATATCGATACGATATGAACAAGAATATATTTGTAGTTTTGTACTTTGGTGTTTGCAGAATTTACAGACCAAATGTCTATTGAGGGAAATAGTATTAAAACTGAAAGATCGGCTTTCTGAAGTCGACTGTATCCTCTCGTCCTCAGTTATCGAAGGATTCCATTGTTCCTTTAGCTGTGATGCATGTAATGACTTTTGCCATCAAATTGCCAGAAGTTTAATTGAAAAAAAGAAATAAAAGTTTTATTTTATACACACTTCATTAAAATATAAACCATAAAACTTTCATAAAAAATAAATTATGATTTGAAGGCCAAAGGAAAATACTTTAAGTGCTGTTGAGAGTTAATATGGTACCATGAAAAAGAATATCATGATATGTTAGTATATTGATTTTTTTACACCCCTAAATATAACATTCATTTAATTGTATCCCGGGGTCTGGGTCCCGGGGAGACTGGAGCCTTTCCCAGTAGGCAAGGGACACCCTGGACAGGACCCCAGTCTGTCACAGGGCTCTAAATATAAGATGTATAAGTTAAATAATCAGTCAAAAATCAAGCTATATGCTCACAGTATGTCACATAGACAATTCAACACACATCACAATCTCCAAACAGAAGTACAACTACAGTCCAGTGGAGTATAACAACCTCAGGCAACACATATTCGGTTCCTCAAATGTCACATTCAGTCTCCAATAACCCTGTGTTCTCCAGTCCCTGTGGCGAAGTCATTCCATGTGCCGTCCTAGCAAAAACCCTCCGGTCACGACCGGTGAAACAAGACACAAGTTCTTGAAAGGTTGACAGCAAGAGAAAACGTTGTTCTTGAAGGAAATCCACTGTAAATGTCACATTGTTCCAGATATAAAGTCCGATATTGGGTTTCAGGCACAAGTCCAGAATTAGACTGAAACTGGAACTGTACACTGGATCGCGTCACCATCACTCGCTTTCTCAGACGAAAACATACACCCATCATCTTAGATAAAGAACGACTTTCTCCGTCCATCTATTCCCATGCCGTCCACCTGACACCCACACCTATGATATCATCCCTCTGTCTACAGCGAGAAGGTGCCGCACAAATCTGCTCTAAACGTGTGCAAAACTATATGTTAGCAAACTTTACATTTATATCACTTAAACGAGAAAAAGTTGAGAGCAGATGATCCTGTTTCAAGACAGTATATACAGATATATTGTCCATTTATGGCAATTAGAAGTTCCAACTTGCAATCTAAGGTCTTGACACTTGACATTTAAGACACTTTAGGGAAATCAAAAATGTATTAAAAGTCAAGACTCCACTTATAAAATATGCAAACAGACATCTTCGCTTAAAACTTGAATGTAATGAAATGGAAGTTTTCTCGACTCCAATTGATAGAACCTTATTCTATTGGAAGTATGACCACATAATACGAGTAAGTATACATGACACATGTGGAAGTTTTCCTTTAAAACTTACTTAAGATCAGATACCATGATACCATGATACCAAGCTTTTGAAATCACTGTAGCTAATGCCGTCTTTTTAAATAATGGCAGTAAAGTTTTTAACATCAAAACAAAAATTGAAGTTAAATAAAAGTACTTAAGGCGTATTAATAATTCACATTTTCAAACTAATTCAACATATTAAATTAATCTCATATATTACAACAATATTCCTTTGGCTCTACTACATATATATTTAAAAATCTATCATTTTAACACGTACAGATCAAGCAAACAAACAGATAATAATGTAGTATATTTTAAATAAAACACTCAGTGACACAGAGAGGATTTGAAGTTGCTGGTTCCCCAGAAGCAGACTCACCTGGACCTGCATGAAGGAGCCCCGGTAGAAGCAGCATGCTGCAGCCGACAGCGCACTCCAGAGACTACACCTCTCAGTCATGGTGAACACACACCTTTCCCTGCTCCAAGCTTCTTCTTCTTCTTCTTCTTCACCCCCCGGTTTTTCCTCGCCTCGCAGTCTTCACCCCACCCAGGACAGTCCAATCTAACCCCTCCGAGCCCCCTTTTTTTTTGCTTGGGGATGAGCCGGTCGCACCCCTGGAGCTCTCAGCAGCCCCTCATCCCTCCAGGATGAAACCCTGCTTGGAAAGCTTCTCGGCGGACAGTCAACGCCGGGAACCGCATGAGCTTCTGGCTCTACTGGCTCCGCTCACTGCTGCTGCTGCTGCTGCTGCTGCTACTGACTCCAGCCGGTGATGTTCCTGCTCCTGATGTTCCTGCTCCTGATGTTCCTGCTCCTGACATCTTCTGTCGCTGCTGCTCTCGCTGCACTTGCTGCACTTCACGAGGCTGCGAGGGATTACCTCATTGCTGATGAAAAGGAGAGTGGGTGGGGGGAGGGTGGACCAGTGGGAGCGATGGTGGGAGGGATGGATGGAGGGAGGAGGGAGGAGGGAGGAGGGTAAGGAGGGAGGGGGGGTCGCTAGAAGTAGAGAGGAGTGCTTCTTTTTTTTTTTTCGAACTGCAAACAAGACCCCACCCACAACCACCGACGACCCCACTGAGTACGAGTTTATATTTCCTGATCCTGCTCTTGGCTTCTCGAGACCCTCGGAGTTCACTGTTGATGGTCTTTATTGTTGGATTGAAAACTTTTATTTATATATATAGATATAGTATATATATATATGTTTATACATATGTAGATGAGTCATTTTATTTCCAACAAATCCATATATACTAAAATGTATTTAACAAGTATTTACAATTAACATCCTTATATTCAAGGCTTTTGTTCACTTTTGTGTTGCAATTAGACTTCCGGCCGCTAGATGGCAGCAGTCATTACAAGAAGATATCGATACAGCAATATATATTAATGTTTTTTTTGTACTGTATCAGTATAGGCACAGGGTTTTTTTTTGTGCCTTTTTCATGGTTTACAGTTCAATACACTTAACAATAGACAGAATTTACTGTTTATTTAGAATAATTCGATGTTGTATGTTAAATTAACATGCAAATATTCACTCATTCCTCGAACATTCAACATGCTATGTGTACTTGTGATCGTCAACCTGCAGTTGAAACCAATATATTGTGTGTATTTCCAGTTAGTGGTGTCAATAACACGATATTTTTTCCATGAAAAATGAAAATCTAAGCTTTCAAATCAGATTTTATATTCATCACTACTCTGTTCTGATTCTAATATTTCGATAAAGTGTGTATAAAATAAAATAATACGACAATTAGCATGCAAATATTCACTCATTCCTCAAACATTCAACATGTTATGTGTACTTGTGATCGTCATCCTGCAGTTGACACCAATATAATGTGTATTTTCAGTTAGTAGTGTCAATATCGCAATATTTTTTCCATGAAAAAAAAAATCAAGCTTTAAAATCATATTTTTATATTCAAATATTCTCGACGTTCATTTTTGTGTTGCAAATACACTTCCGGCCACTAGGTGGCAGCAGCCATTATGTCCTCCGCAGCTATAGAAACAATGAAATCTCCAGATCCAGGTTGGCTGTGGACGAGAGGATACAGTCGACTCCAGCGGCTTTTAAAGCTGATGTTTGGACATATTTTTGGTTTCAAAACAAAAGAAAGGAGATACAACTTGTGTGAGTCACTGGGTCTGTAAATCCTGCCAACACCAGAGTCAAGTATTCAGAACATTACTACAAATATATCCTTGAGTATCGCTAAATATTACTATATATATATTATCGCCTCTGTATCCTGACACACATTGTATCTCCACATGTCATGGTATTTTCCACCGTGTTGCCGGGGCAGGGTAGCGCCGGCCACAGCCTGTGGAGGCATCTGCGGTGGTGACGCGAAGTGACAGAAGACGACAGGAATCGCTGATAATTAACAGATAAGACCATTAAACAAAGAGGACGGAGGCTGCAGGAGGCGCAGGAGGAGCAGGAGGAGCAGGAGGGGCACAAGAAAAAGGGAGGAGGTGCAGCCTCCCAAAGGAATCCAACCTTTCTTAACCCATGAAAGAAACCCACCAGGGGAGTCCCCCACCACACTCTCTCTCTCTCTCTTTTCCACACACACATGCTTCAATCCAGACCCACACACACACACACACAAACGCACAATATATTCGTAGGGAAGGCGACAAAGCTCCGGTGCTGTAGTGAAATAATGACTGCAGCGAGACAGCTCATTACAGGCTGAAACACACAGGCAGGTGTTTCAAGGATAACAGTGTGTTTCTCACCGGACCATTTCACACACACATACCCACACACACACACACACACACTCACACACACTCACACATGCCAGCAGAGGGAGGGAGCTTTCTCTCTCTCTCTCTCTCTCTCTCTCTCTCTCCAGGCGGGTGACATCATCAAGGACGCTTCACCATGGCAACACAAAGCCTCCCCAGCATCTCAGATTCTGACGGGGCGTAGAATTCTTCCAGCAGCAGCAGACGCACTGACTGTGGACCGTCGTGACGGCTGATCACAAATGAACACAATTAGTCAACGTCGGAGAAAATGAATATATCGATCCACTAATTGACGCTTTAAGTCTGCGCTTGTCTTTCTCAGTTTGCCGTCACGCTCGTCTCGTGGATGTCAGAGATGTGGAGCAGAAGAAGAAGAAGAAGCAATGAGGAAGCAGCTCATGTTGGAGAAGAAATAATGACATTTAATCCCTTTACACTGTTTTAATTTATTTACTTTGTCCAACAAAACCTATTATACTTTCTCTCTTCAATCCTTTTTGTTGTATATACCGTACGAAATATTCAATACTACTGATTACAGTTGTATTTACCAAGAAGTTGAAAACATATTTGTGATTGTTCTAGTTAAATTTATGCCAATACCTGGTCTGGAAAAGCGCTATACAAATAAAAATGACTTACTTACTTACTTACTTTACTAACATGCTAACTAGCTTAGCATTCCAGGAGTCGTGTAACAACAAAGCAATTCCATTGAAATATTAATAATAATCTTGAACACATGATGAGTTTATTTCACACTTTCTTATGTCATGACATTAACACTTCTTATAGATGAAGAAACTACTCGACCAAATTCTCTGGTTCTCTGAAAGGGAAAATACTACAGGCTGGTATTTATTAACTTTTTTTTTAGTAATGGAATACAAATTAAAATCACCCTTTGTACCTTAGACGTTGTCAAAAGTGCTCTTTTTCAAGTACTACTAAATTAACTTTCTATTACTACTATATTCATTTTACAGTTCTACCATATTCATTTTCAAGTACTCATTTTTATCATTTTCTAGTACTACTATACAGTACTACTTTTTCATTTTCTGGTACTACTATATTAATTTGCAAGTACTACTATTTTTTATTTTCTAGTACTACTATATTTATTTTCTATTACTACTTTATTCTTTTTCTAGTACTATTATATTAATTTTCAATTTCTACTTTATTTATTTTCTAGTACTACCTTATTCATTTTCAAGTACTACTTTATTTGTTTTGTAGTAATACTATAATCATTTTATAGTTCACCTTTTTTCATTTAATAGTACTATTATATTTATTTTCAAGTACTACGTTTTTTCATTTTATAGTACCACTATATTCACTTTCTAGTACTACTATATTTATTACTTTTATTATTGCTATTAATATAATAATTATGTCTCTGTTGTATGTTGTGGACATTCTATACTGTGTATTTCTGACATGATTAATTAATAAATATATTGTTCATTAGTCTTGTTATCATCTAAATTCATGATTGATTAACAGACCCTCACCATCATCACTAGAATATAATTAAAATCATTCTTCAACATTACAAGACATGAAATAATTGTTCTCAAAACGAAATAATAGTTTAAACATCGTCCTAAATGTAAAAAGTGACTTTTAAAGGCAAACCGTGTGTTTTGAAGATCACAGAGAACTGAGTGAAAAACCCTAAGATCAGTATGTAATGATGCATTATTAACTATTTTATATTTGAAGGGGCCTCAAAGGCAATATAAATAAACCCACTTATACATGACTTCCAATACTACTTTGACTTCAGCGGAGTTTATAAATCTTGAGGCAGAACGATTGTGACAAGAACAAATGACCCAAATACATGAAGTACGGATCATAAGGAACACGACAAAACACAAAAAAAAACATGCTCCGTTTTCACCCACTTTCTCCAGCTTCTCCGCGACTCTGACTCCGAGGTCACGTCTGAACTACACAAGCCAGTAATCGCTGATAATCTCCCTCAGGATTGGCAGCCAGTGGGTGATCGGCGCAGAGAAAACATCAGATTGATAAGAACCTGGGAGTCGGAGGCTGGATTCATTAACTGTAGCATCTCTTCTTAATGTAATCTCAGCCGGTCCTGTGCGGATTAGACAGATTACACTGAAGGGAAACAAATGATCTCATTACTGGAGCCCTCCGATTCCCTTCCCACAATCCTCTGTAATACCCCAAAACAATCGCGACGTACAGCTCCACATCTGGATCACGAGCCACACACACATACACACAAAGACACACACACACATATACACAAATGACAAAATGATGGATGAAAAGTTTAAAAAATAGACGGCACGATACGACCTGTAGGTGACCTTCAGGATGGCTATCATTAGTGATGTCATGCAGGTGAATAAATGATGAATTTAATGCATGGAATTTTCGCTCTCTACCTTCTCGTAAAATAGCAGTATTAAAAATGTATACAGCAGCAGCTACACAACTCTGTGCACTTAACTCTGGTCTTTCCTCTTGGATGAATGATTTGGTTAATAAGTGAGCTAATGACATTCCCCTGCCAGAGCAGAAACGATATCCCAATATGTCCTTCGTAGTGACAGACAATTTTACCGAAATTGTGTCGCTGAAATGAATACTACTTGTTGTGTGGTACTCATGAATAAAGTAACATCCTGTTTATATTGTTTGCTAGATGTCACGATTTAAATGTGGTGAAGTGTGAGTGAGAAGCTAATAAAAAACAATAATCAAGAGTCCAATATCTCGACAGAAAATCAAGAGTCCAATATGTCCACAGAGAATCAAAAGTCCAGTATCTCGACAGAGAATCAAGAGTCCAATATGTCCACAGAGAATCAAGAGTCCAATATCTCCACAGAGAATCAAGACACTAATATGTCCACAGAGAATCAAGAGTCCAATATCTCCACAGAGAATCAAGAGTCCAACATCTCCAAAGAGAATCTAGAGTCCAATATCTCGACAGAGAATCAAGAGTCCAATATCTCGACAGAGAATCTAGAGTCCAATATCTCGACAGAGAATCAAGAGTCAAATATCTCGACAGAAAATCTAGAGTCCAATATGTCCACAGAGAATCAAGAGTCCAATATCTCGACAGAGAATCAAGAGTCCAATATCGCGACAGAGAATCAAGAGTCCAATATCTCGACAGAGAATCAAGAGTCCAATATGTTCACAGAGAATCAAGAGTCCAATATCTCCACAGAGAATCAAGAGTCCAACATCTCCAAAGAGAATCTAGAGTCCAATATCTCGACAGAGAATCAAGAGTCCAATATCTCGACAGAGAATCTAGAGTCCAATATCTCGACAGAGAATCAAGAGTCAAATATCTCGACAGAAAATCTAGAGTCCAATATGTCCACAGAGAATCAAGAGTCCAATATCTCGACAGAGAATCAAGAGTCCAATATCGCGACAGAGAATCAAGAGTCCAATATCTCGACAGAGAATCAAGAGTCCAATATGTTCACAGAGAATCAAGAGTCCAATATCTCCACAGAGAATCAAGAGTCCAATATGTCCACAGAGAATCAAGAGTCTAATATCTCCACAGAGAACCAAGAGTCCAATATCTCCACAGAATATCAAGAGGCCAATATCTCGACAGAGAATCAAGAGTCCAATATCGCAACAGAGAATCAAGAGTCAAATATTTTCACAGAGAATCAAGAGTCCAACATCTCAACAGAGAATCAAGAGTCCAATATATTCACAGAGAATTAAGAGTCCAACATCTCCACAGAGAATCAAGAGTCCAATATATTCACAGAGAATCAAGAGTCCAATATCTCCACAGAGAATCAAGAGTCCAATATCTCCACAGAGAATCAAGAGTCTAATATCTCCACAGAGAACCAAGAGTCCAATATCTCCACAGAATATCAAGAGGCCAATATCTCGACAGAGAATCAAGAGTCCAATATCGCAACAGAGAATCAAGAGTCCAATATTTTCACAGAGAATCAAGAGTCCAACATCTCAACAGAGAATCAAGAGTCCAATATATCCACAGAGAATCAAGAGTCCAATATCGCGACAGAGAATCAAGATTCCAATATCTCGACAGAGAATCAAGAGTCCAATATGTTCACAGAGAATCAAGAGTCCAACATGTCCACAGAGAATCAAGATTCTAATATCTCCACAGAAAACCAAGAGTCCAATATCTCCACAGAATATCAAGAGGCCAATATCTCGACAGAGAATCAAGAGTCCAATATCTCCACAGAATATCAAGAGGCCAATATCTCGACAGAGAATCAAGAGTCCAATATCGCAACACAGAATCAAGAGTCCAATATTTTCACAGAGAATCAAGAGTCCAACATCTCAACAGAGAATCAAGAGTCCAACATCTCCACAGAGAATCAAGAGTCCAATATATTCACAGAGAATTAAGAGTCCAACATCTCCACAGAGAATCAAGAGTCCAATATCTCCACAGAGAAGCAAGAGTCCAATATCTAGCGAAACATGAACGAGGCATCAATGCCAGGAAACCTTTTGTCAGGCAGAAATAGTTCATGTCAGATTGCTTGATCAGTTCAATGATCAGTTCATTGATCGGTTCATCGATCAGTTCAATGATCAGTTCATCGATCTGTCGTGTGCTGTTCTTTAAGTTCATGGGCAGACAGAAGAGAAAACAGAAAGAAACACCAAAGTTGAAATCTAGAGGAAAAATAACATAAAACCTCTGTTGCTATTCAAACCAGCTGAAGTATTTTTAGAAAATAAAAATATTGAAAATTAAAAGGCAAAGACCATGTAATTAATTTTTGATTAGTTTTTATTACCTTGCTTGGATTTAAGGGACTGCAGGCTTGATTTTATGGCCGATCGTGTCAGTTTCGAAGAAGGCTTAAAAAAGGACAAAAAAGTTGGAGACATGAGCTGTAACTTTTTAATTTTCCTACAGTGGGATTAATAAAGTGTCTAATAAAAAAGACTAAGTTGTTGAATATTGTGTTAGTTTCAATGGATTCAATCAAAGATACATAAAATAGGATCTTTAATAGTTAATGTATTTTCTATCTTTATTTTCTGTTGAATAATAAATGGGCGAGTGTTGCAGTTACCTGAGGTTCATGAAGGAGGTGAGTGAGGACATGAAGAAGAAGGTGTGACTTCAAGGTTAAAGTGGAGGTGGTTGTTCATGTGATAGAGCTGGTTTTTATGCATTTTCATGATTCATATAAACCATTCATAGGGCCAGCAGGCTTCTAGTGTGCCTCCTAGATGGTAGAAAAGTCTATACCACTTACAGGAATACTAAAAAAAGGATGAAGAAGACATTTTTTAATTTAGTTATTAAATAAGCATTGATTTCGTTATTCCCTTCAAATAGAAAAACGATCATTGTCAATAACGTCTCGTCCTGCCTCTCGTCACAACAGCCACTCCTTCTCAGTCGCCTCCTATCTCTTCATCTCGCCCACGCTCGGAGGCGGTCTTCAGTTAAATATTAATTAGAGGGTCCCGTCCTGCCGGCAGATAGGGAGCACAATGCTGCATCCCAGCGTGAGCCTGGAAGCATGTCTCTAATGAAAGTGTGTGTGTCTCTCACACACACACACACACACACACACAAAGAGACCACTATAGGACAGTCTACGAGTGCAGATGAAAAGAGGGCTCTGCGGGCTGATCAAGATTACATGTGCAAACATACGTGTGCATGTGTGCGCACACGTGCACCTCTTAAAACAAAGAGTGGGATCCACTGGGGGTTCGGTGTGTGAAGCTAATGATCCGTGTGTGTCTGATGGTTATCGTGCAGCCACTACATCATCCGTATCAAAGCCTAGTGTGCGATAACAGCGCGTATTAAAAGCTGCGTACGTCAATGATAAATGGAGATTACAAGTAGGAATTATGGGGGGAAAATCAAAATGATTTAAAACGATCAATAAATTAAACCTACATTCAAGCTTCATTGGCTCTTTAACTGTATTTAAAAGTCAACAATTGGACTAAGAAACTGTGAATCTAACTTGAGGTGTGTTACAAATGTGATTTTAGTTGACAAACGTAAGAGTCCAGGTTCATATTTATCTCCTCTTTGTCAAGCTGGTGCTTTCACTGTTTCCGCTCGCTAACACGACAACTCAGCTGATGTCTTTATTTGATTGTGACCAAGTGCAGAAGAAGAAGCCGAGACAAAAGCAGAACCAGATAATAAGATGATGATTCGGCAGCGACGAAACTGCAGCATGAAGGTTATTGTTTGAGCAGGAGATGAGTCAGTAAAACAACCTCTAATAACAACTATGATGGTGTCGGATTCATAGCCAAAGAAGCTGCAACAAGGGAACTTTACTGAATGTGTGTTTATAAAAAAGTTATGAATTAAATAGAATTTTAATAAGTAAGTAAGTAAAGGTTTTTGTTTAAGCGCCTTTCTAGACCAGGGTCACAAAGCGCTTTAATAAAATAAAGCTAAAATATATACTTTAAAAGCCAAGACAAAAAAGACAAACAAAGGAGTCCCAGAAAATCAGGGAAAATCCTGTACAAATAAGAACGTCTTAAGATGTTTCTTGAAGGAGTCAGTAGATCATCAAACACAGAGAGAGAGGAAGATCGTTCCAAAGCTTAGGAGCAACAGCCTGGAAGGATTTCTCTCCTCTGGTCCTGAACCGTGTTCAGGAACCATCAGTAGATTCTGATCCACAGACCTCAGAGCCCGAGCTGGGGTGTAAGGCTGGATCAGATCACTGATGTAAGGAGAAGTCTGACAATGAATAGATCTGAAAGTAAGAACCAAAATTTTAAAGTTGATCCTAAAAGAAACTGGCAGCAATGAAGAGTTTTAAGGATCGGGAGAATGTGAGTTCTTCTACTAGAACGGGTCAGAATTCTTGCTACCGAGTTTTGTACTAACTGCAGGCGAGACAGATCCTTCTTGTTTAGACACAAAAACAAACTGTTACAATAGTCTAAACGAGAAGACAGAAAAGCATGGATTACAAGCTCCAGATCGTGTTGTGAGATCATTTTCCAGAGATTAGAGATTTTACTCAGTTGGTCAGTTTTCTGCAGTATTGAACTAGGGACACATCTTTGTCAAATACAACACCCAGGTTTCTCACAGAACATTTGGGGAAATTTCCTAACACAGTCTTAGTGACAAAACAAACAAAATGTCCAATCATTAAATTCTCTCTCATTCTCTCATCTATCTACGAGTATATTGAAAAACGGTACCTCTACTCTTTTGACAAGAACACTCTGAAATATTTATGACATTCAAATACTTTAACCAGTATTTTTGAAAAAGGTAGAGGTTACCCATTTTTAAAGAGCATCAGGAAATATAAATTTGATTTAATTTTGTGTCTGTAGTCTTATTTAAAGCGTTATCAGGCCACATAAAATGACTCGACGGACTTGAGGTGGCCCCCGAGCCAGGAGTTATGGCTAACTTATTTTTTATTAAAAAATTGACATGATATTCATCACAAATCCCGGAGTAAATAAGCGCACGTGTGCCCTGTTGTGCTGTGCATGTGACGAGAGTCGCTGGCCTGGTGTTCTCCATTATAAAAAGCACCTCCTGATTTAAACATCAGCCGTCATAAATGTTTCAGGGAGATGGAAGTGGGATGGAGGGATGGAGGGATAGAGGGATGCTTGGCAGCCTTCTGGAGCGAGTGCAGCGGCGAGAGGTGTTGCAGTGAGGAGGAGATAAGAGGTTATCAGATAAAAATGGAGGACAATATTCTTCTTTTTGTTCAAAATGGCATTTGTTTCAATAAAAAAGTGTTAATTTATCTATATTTTACAGTGGATTACAATTAAATTATGATTAATACACCAACAACGATTTTGTAATATAAAAAAAACACAATTTTTATTGAGTTATTGATTTATTTTTATTTATTGTTGTGCTTTGGTTTCGATCTTTCAAATGAAGCCCCCGGTGAGAACACACATCAGTCGATCTGCTGTGGTCAGAGGACGTTAAAAGTGTTTGTTTCTACAAAAGAATCGAGGTCAGGGTCATCGCAGGGGCTTTAAGCAGCTCGTGTCTGATGTTTAATCGATCAGAAAAAAAATCCCTGGCGATCAACAGTTCACTTCAAACCACCTCATGTTTCATCCCTCCATCTTTACCCTGAGAAGACAAGCTTGTGGAGGTCGAATACATAAAGTTATTTAATCAGTGTTTACTTGTTTTATTTTATTGTATTTTTCTTTGGCGAGCCTAGACTACAACACACACGTTATTATTGCTGAAGAACACGCTAGAATCTCTAGCTCCACCTAGTGACACAACAGTCTGAGTGCATATGTTAACAATGCTTATCAGTACAAACCAGGACATAAATAATAAACAATACACGTGTAAAGTAAACACTTTAAGAATAGTTTGTCATCTCAATAGCAGATGAAAAACTATTGGATGATTTGTTAACATACTTTTCTTTTGCCTCTATGGGTCATGGCGGGTTGCAAGATTTCTTAGAAACATTCTCAAGCATTTAAATATGTGTAATCTGATCTATTTAATTTATAAAGAACATTTAAAAGTTGAAAGAGTTTAGAGGTCTAACAACTAAGAACACATTAGAAGACAAAACATCTTTTAATAAACGGAAAAAAAAAGAAACCAAGGTCAATATTGGGTCTGACAAAAGAACCACAAGGACAAAGCTGCCCCAGAGAGAGTGTTTTTATCTAAGCAACAATTCCAGACTGTTATAAACTGATGTTTTTCTTCCCCAAAACCATGATTTTCACATATTTGTATACTGTCATTTTGGGTAGAAATGGACAAAGTATGTTAAGTTTAACTGACAGAAACATTTGCATCAATAAAAAACTACAAAAGCGCATATGTCACAAAAACAAGTTTCAATCCAAAAAAAAAACAAGACTGATATAAAACATATATCTAATCTTATTGAGACTTCTATGACACTGAGACTCACTGAGAGTACTAGCATTTCACCAGTCATGTTTGATATCATTCCATTACTAAGTGTTTCGCAAAGTCATGTGAAGTTTTTGATGTAATTTGCTTATTAAATTTCTATTTAATTAATCATTAGATGATTCAAACTGTGAATGCTGATCTAATGTATGAGTCACTTTATTTATTTTAATTCATTTAATATATTTTATTTTTTAATCTATACATATCACAAAAAGACCTTGTGGTTGTTTTTTTGAATGTCAAAGCGTGTTTTTTTAACTGACTCTAATTATGTGTCATACTGATAAATTTGATTAAAAATAAATGAAAACAAATTTATACTTTCTAAGACACAAGGACGATAACCTAATTCTATTTTCAACAGAAAGGGTCCAAGGATTGTACCATGAGGAACTCCACACGTGATAAATGATGTAGATTTCTGATAGATGTGAGCATTTGAGGCTGTATTGTTTAATTGTAACAAAAGAATAACAAAGTCAACGTCATGAAACGCTGTTGTCGAGCTGGTCTGGTCTTTTTCAAGACGGATTTGTTTTGGTTTAATAAAGAGAAATAACACAATAAAACCGGCTTACAATTCCAGACGAACAAAAGGGAAATGAAAAAATGTCAAAACTCACCTGCAGGTTGTTGTCGGCTGGTTTCATGGAGCTGAGGAGGGGGAAAAAAAAAGGGAGAACGAGTTAGATGGAAAATGGAAAGATTGGAAAGTGTGACGCTTCGGACAGTGTGTGTGTACACAGGTGTGTCTTTGATCAGGTTACAGTGTGTTTTCACTTTCCAGTCACAGGACTCTCTAAGCCTGATGGTGGATGGACAGATAAGAAGCCGGGGAGTCAGTGATTCTCCACATGTATGAAAGCCTCCTAAATATCACCACGGATCACGTGTCTTCTGCACGGATCCTGGACTCTTCAGGAACCCAGGGACCCCCCTGTGCCGCGGTCCTACTGCGATCATGGGTGTGCAGCTTTGTGATGCAGAGCGGGATCTGGCCGTCGGGCAATTACAGCTATAAGATCTCTGTGGCAGCACCGAGGGTCTCGGTGGGTCGGAGCGAGAGCGTGTAACACAGGACCACGGGAGGCGGATCAAAGGTTCCTGACATGGCAGTAAGCTGGGGAATGCTAATGGGTCCCATGACGGCGGAGCTCTGCGCTCTCCGCCCAGCTGAGCCTGCGAGAGGAGAGTTTCTCTTTGATCCCTTTGCACCGATGACATCAGATATTTAAGTTTTTTTTTTAAAATGTGATGCACTTGTCAAGTCAAGGTCACTGAGAAGCCATGCCGGGAGTCATCAGCACCACCAGTTAAAAAGAGTGTGTCGACCCGTTCACTGCCTTTTCGTTCTCTCAGGTCAAACACAGTATTCATTAAACCCCAGTTTGTGTGGATTCTCTCTGGTATGTTTCTTACTTCAAACATGAATTCACTGATAATTTGGGCTTGTTTTGTCTAATGTGTGTTATTTTATTTCAAGTAGGGATTGTTTGATGAAGCTTCATGAAGCAGTGTCATAACTGTCAAAGCCCACTAGATGGCGGTGTCTGCACTATTATTGTTTATTTTGAACTACAACAACAAGAATCATGATGAAGCATCATTTTTAAACTAACAGCGCCACCTACTGAGCTCTAAATAACATGACACTGCTTCATGAAGCTTCATCCCTTTAACTCTATAATCAAGTTATATTATGATGACATTTTATTTCATGATATTTAATTATTAACCATCTAAACAAATAAATGGAGGGCTTCAGAATATCATGCCATGGGCCACAAATGACTCTGCAGTGAGCTCATGCAAGTAGAAACGTTTTGTCTTTGTATTTTATATCTCAACCAACAAAAACAATCGCTATATATTTTTTTTATTTTTACGATCATATTGTAGTATTGAAGAGAAACAGTTTGATGTTAAATCACACTGGCTTCAAGGACTTCTCATCATAAATCATAGCACGATCAATTCAGTCTCTTGAAGTTTTTGAATTATTGCGTTCACACCTACAGTTTTCAAGAGTGACAGAAAACTGGAAAAGCACATTGACAGAGCATATCTCCGCCAAGGAGTTCAGGTAACACTACTTTACCAAACACAGCATCTTGTCAAAATGATAGAACATCATTCATTATTTAAAATGTTTTTTGGCTCACTTTAAATTAAAACTCTTAACGACTCAATCGCCACTGACTGTATTAGCACTGGATATAGATCTTAAATATACCATAAACCTTAGACATATAGGCTCACATGAAGGTTCATTTATTCAAGTTAAATGTGTGCTTAAGTCACACAAATGAATGACATTAATTCAAGTAAAAGCCTTAAAAGTCGTTATTTAATGAACAGATGAGCCATTCTAAATTAGCACCTTTAAATATATATATATATATATATATATATATATATATATATACATAAAACTCTGCCCCTTAAAAAACATATGCGAAATAGTTTTTTGTCTCATCTTAAAAAGGAGATTGATAAGAAGAACAGACTGATGGCTGCAACAGCACAGAACGTTCATGGCAGAATCTCAAGGACCAGTTCGAAAACCTACCCACACACACGCACGCACGCACGCACTCGCACACACACAAGTGTCATTTCAAACCACAAACTTCTGCAACAAACACTTATAACAACCACCTTGTATTTTATCTAAATGAGGGTATTTCTATCCAAATATTGAACAGGTTTAAATGGATTTACCTGTTTTGTATCAGCCCCAGACTCTGCTCTGTTCTCCTCAAACAGCCAGAGAAGTGAACACTTGAAGGTCGTTTAACCAGCAGATTAAACATGTCATGTGGGCTCGGAGAACCGTCGGGCTCAACACTGCCACCCTCTGGGAAAACGGGGCTACTACCGAAACGACCAGGTCAGTGATAACTTAACTTCTTTTCAAATTCACAAGGTTTCATCGTGATTTTCCCAACATCCTTGTCGTTCAACTAAACGTTTTACATCATGTACATTTGGATTTTTAAACGTTGATTTTCACGTCGTTCTGTGACAAGAATCCATCGGTTTATTGTCTACAAGTTAATGAAGTATCTATAGTGTTGATGACGTCACAGTGACTTCAGAGTGCGCAGAGTCCAATTCACAGTAGAGTTGTTTGTTTTAGAGATGTTTATAACATTATATGTGCATATTGTCAGTAATTGTTATTATACTGGTTGACGTTGCTGACTTTCAGACACACATTTATTCTTTATATATTATTGTTTGGGTTCAAGTTAAGATTAGGTTTTGACAAATAATAATAATATTAAAATAATAATAATCGTATTGCAGTTCATAAGATAATGGATTAAAATGTTCTTGAAAAGTGTATAAATATTTATTTTAGTGAATCAATATAATGTACTAACAAATTGGAGTAAAATGTAAAATATGATTATTTTAAAATTTGAAGTGACGAAAAATAAAAACAATTTAATTCATTATGTTTGAGGTTAGTGTTTGGAATTAAATTTAAAAATAAACCAATAAACAAACAAATCTTTTAACGATGGGTAAGATTTCTTTTAAAGTTCCAACTGCTCATATATATGTCTGTTGTTTTGTTGTAAGAGCAAACAAAAAATCCTACCTGTGAGTCTCGTCTTCTGCTGTCATCTCCTCTTCGCTCTTCTTCTCCTGCTCAGTGTGTTTGTCATCACTTGTGTGTAGAAGAACGTGTGTCTCCTCGTGAGGTGACGAGGGTCTCATCATCTCCTGTTGACTCGCGTCTCCAGCGGGCCGCTCTGCTTGTATGTCTGGTCCGCAGCCACTAGAGGGCGACACACTCTTAACGGCCGATGCAGGTGTGGCGTCCAAGATGGTGGTGCTGGAGGTGAGTTCATGTGGGTCACTGACTTTCATCAGACGCTGGCTCTGACTTCTGAAAATCCCCCTTTCTTTACCCTTCTTTTTCTCTGTTGTGGAAGAAACATGTATAGATATATTTACAATAACACAACATGTTATTATTATAATTATCATTATTATTATGTCGGTGAGTTGTTACCTTTCTTGCTCTTGCTCTTGAGCAGCATCCGGGGCAGAGTTCCCACATGTGTGTAGTCCTCACTGGAGCGGACATAGCTGGAGGTCCGAGGACGAAGACCCTCCAGGTCGTCCATGGAGGTCTCGAGGACTGGGGACAGCATCGCCGTGGCAACCGGTCCATCATTGATGCAGTCGTCAGGCTCGGCCCTGTTAGAGGATTTGTCGGAGGAACGTCGGAAGGAGAGGTTGGTGAGGCTGCCGAACCATTTGCATGCTGGGAAAAGAAACAAGTTTCAAAATGTTATCGTTGTGAGGTCGATGGTTGTGGTTGTCCAAGAGTGACCAAAGTAACGCAAACTTCATATGCAAGAGTATTACAATAATTAATAATATTTAATTCTACCTTTTATAATAAAACATATTCTCATAAGCATTACTTTAGTTTTTAAATGCAATCATAAACGTATATATCATAATCATTTGATTATGACGCAATACTTAATTTGTATTAATAATAATGAATTCATTTGAAACAAATTTGTTTTATTTTTAATGTATTTAACTGTAAAAAATAATGCAAGTACAATTTATTTTGACATCACTTTATTTGCACATTAACACTAATAACTGAATATATAGAATATACATGATTTATTCTGAATAAAGACGTGTGTGTTGGTATCTATTCATTTATTATTACCATTGTTATTTTTTTAAAATTATTATTGTTATATTTGTAAACTCTTTTTAAATAATCTGCCAAATAATGAAAACTTTAAAAGAAAATACAAGTCGTAAATATGATTAATTTGGTTAACATTGCTATTATACAATAATAACAACAATAGTAATAATAATAATTATGATTATCATAGGATCAGAACCATCACAATAATCTTAATAATAATCTTGTTTTTAAACATCACATTGAAGATACAAATTATTAAATGAATGACTTTAATATATTTACATTCCTAAAAAAATGTTTGATTCAATTTGTTTTATTTTATTCATTTTCATTTTCATTCTGCAAATATATCACAGGAGACAAAATTATGAATTATTATGAATTATTATCATATTATTAAATATTTTACTATTATAGCCAAATGTGACCCAAAGACACACAAAATGACAATTGATTTTGCCTTAAATTTGTTCTTTCCTGCCATTTAATTACAGTCGAATCCATCACTGTGATTCCTTCAAAGTTCAAACAATCCATCGGCAACATGATTGTTTCATGATAATTCAAACAAGGAGTGTAATCAGGCTCCTCTGTGAGCGATAAGGTCGTCCGCTCTCCTACCCGGGGGCCGTTTGATTAATGGATTTGGGAAAAGACAGATTAAATCCACTCCTTGTATCAACCCTGGGAGGTCAAAAGGTCAAAAACTACAGTCGCCAATCGATTGAAAATGTTTTCTTCCTGGAGAAATGAAAGACGTGTGATGGAGAAAGTCGACGCAGGTTCATCTTGGGTGAAGATATTATTGACTCAAAATAACACAAAAACTACAAGTTAAGAACCACAAACACATGGAGTACTCACTCAGTTTGCGTAAAGTCATGTTGAGGTCGACGAGCGACGTGAGGAAGCAACGATAGTTCCTCAAAAGCTGCACATCATTGAAGGATGACACGCAGAGATAGGCGGCGACGTAACGAGCGAGGGTGGTTTCTTTCACTTCCTGTGTGAGGCTGAGTGGACCGGCGGCGACACGAAACCGAGAGAGGAGGAGAGATGACAGGAGGCGACAGGTGGAGATGTGAAACTTGATGCTCTTCATTAAAAGGTGCTGACGGAGCTCCAGTGTCGTCGGGTCGACAAAAAGCTGAATGATGTTTGATTACGACTCCAGGCGTTTGGCGTGTTATCTGGATTTAAATCGAAACAATGCTTCTGACAGAAAAAAAACCTCACTCGCAAATAAACAATTCAAAGAAGTAAAGCCTCAATTATTTATATCTCAGTGCACTTCCTGTTTACCGCACCCACTTCCTTCCTGCCTCTGAAGTTCAAAACAACATGAACATCTCAACCTGTTTTCCTTTAAAACATGACAGAAACAAACATATGTTTTTTTTAATTTCTCAACCTGATGTTAAATATTTTTGTATTAGAATCATCAAAAATACTGTCAGGGTCTGTGTTACAGTGATTCTCATCGTAACTTTCAGGGCCCAGAAGTTTCTGTTTTCGGCTGTTTTCGTTCCTGGTTCAGAGCGACATCCATGAGAAGTTTCGGTCTTGCTTCCGCAAACATCACTCTACAAAGACAGCCTTACTGAAGGTGTCCTGCTGAGAAGACTGAGGGATGAAGTGGGACTGTCTGTATCTGCCAATCAAATGAGGTCTGAATCAGTGGATTTGTTGTGTGGAGTCCCTCAAGGTTCTGTTTTGGGTCCTTTATTGTTTTTGCTGTACTTGATTCCCCTCGGTAAAATCATTCAGAGATTTTCCTGATGTTTCTTATTACATTTTTGCTGATGACATCCAGCTCTACTGCTCTTTTGATCCAACAGAGGCTGAACAGTTTAGTCAATTGTTTGCTAGAAATCAAACAATGGCTGAGTGAAAACACTTTGCGGGTAAATGTGGTCAAAACTGAAACACTGGTGATTGCTCCTGATGATAAGGTTCCAGGGTTGAGTCAGTACTTGGGTGACTTAGGTCAGTCTGTCAAACTGAGCCTGAGAAACCTGGGTGTTGTATTTAACAAAGACATGTCTCTTGTTCAACACTGCAGGAAATTGACCAGAAACTGTTTCCTTCAACTGAGAAAAATCTCTAAACTCAGGAAAATGTTGTCACAACACGATGGAGTTTATAATCCATGTGTTTGTGTCTTCTCGTTTAGACTATTGTAACATTATTTTCGTGTCTAAACAAGAAGGATCTGTCTCGCCTGCTGTTAATACAAAACTCTGCAGCAAGAATTCTGACCCGCTCTAGTAGAAGAACTCACATTTCTCCGATTCTTCTTCACTGGCTGCCAGTTTATTTCAGGATCAACTTTAAAATTCTGGTTCTTACTTTCAGATCTATTCATGGTCAGACTCCTTACATCAGTGATCTGATCCAGCCTTACACCCCAGCTCGGGCTCTGAGGTCTGTGGATCAGAATCTACAGATGGTTCCTGAACATGCTTCCGGACCAGAGGAGAGAAATCCTTCCAGGCTGTTGCTTGGATGTATTAATAAATTCCCTTTTTTCTAAAAATTGTATTTCCTGTAATGTGTTTAAGATGAAGGTGTTCACGAACTCAAACCTGCCGATGATAACTTTACGCTACATAGTCAGGTGACGCGTGAAGTGGAAAACGCTTGATTTTGGAACAATTGCTGATAAATGAAGTTAACAGGTTTGTAATTAAGGGTCATTAGCGTTATTGACACTTCATGACGGCGGAGTGATGGAGCCTCATTAACTCGTTAGCAGTGTAATGGTTCATGTCATTCATCTTAACTGGAGAACTCCTGCTTTAGGTTCAAGAAAAGAAAAACTGATCTAACGTGAACTCTCTGCTAAAAATGTTGTTTAAATCAGTAAGAAATGTAATGAACGGGACCAGAAGGTCTTCTTGGGTTAAATCACGTCTAGGGGATTCATTTACATAAAAATGAAATACATTGAAAAAAAAACTTAAGATGCATCATTGACTATTATTTTAAATAATATAATGATATGTAAAAGAGGAATCATTCAGTGTGTTATGTTTTACGGTTAAGGCCAGGACTAGGGTTTGTAGAGTTGTGGTTATGGTTTGTGTTAGACTGTGGGTTGGGGTTAGGGATAGTGCTAGAGCTAGGGTAAGAGTTGGGTTAAGGGTTAGGGCTAGACTAAGGGTAAGTGTAAGAGTTAGGGTAAGGGCTACAGTTGGGGCGAGGGTAAGGGCTAGAGATAGGGTTAGGGTTCGGGTAAGTTGTAGGGTTAGGGTAAGTGTTGAAGTTAGGGTCGGGAGGGGTAGGGTTAGGGTTTGAATTAGGGTAAGAGTTGGGGTAATGGTTAGGGCTAGAGTAAGGGTTAGGGCTAGTCTAAGGGTACGTGTAAGAGTTATGGTATGGGCTACAGTTAGGGCGAGGGAAAGGGTTAAAGATAGGGTTAGGGTTAGGGTTAGGGTTTGGTATCGGGTTAGGGTAAGTTGTAGGGTTAGGGTTATGGTAGGTGTTGAAGTTGGGGTCAGGGTCAGGAGGCGTAGGGTTAGAGCTAGAGTAAGAGTTGGGGTTAGGGTGACGGTAAGGGCGAGAGCAAGGGCCCAACCCTAGGGTATGTTACAGCGATAATGTTAAGGGTAAGGGTTATGGCTAAAGTAAGGGTTAGAGTTGGGTTTAGGGCTTATGCTAGTGCTAGGGTAAGTTTGGGAATAGGTTTAGGGTTAAGGTTAGGGTTAGGGTTAGATTTATATAGGTATTATAATAAAATGTAATTAACAAAATAAACAAAATAAAATTACAAATAATTGTTTTGGTTTGTGTCTGGGTCCACAAAAGCAATTTCCCAGTGTGTGTGTGTGTGTGTGTGCGTGTGCGCTCATGTGTGTATGTTTACTGCTCCACCTCGATGAAAAACAAGGCTTCAATAATTCAGCTTTTTCTCTTCCTCCATTTCTACAACAAATATGAGTAACTGTGACCAGAGGCCACGTTCATCTCCTCGCTGCTGCCAAAGAACAAACTTAATATTATTATATTATTTTCACAAATATAAATATAACATTTAACACCAAAATGAAACGTTTCACTCGACACATCTTTATTGTCGGTAAAAAAAAATGGCTCAAAAGTATCGTATCCTCGACAGCCTCTGTTAACTCGTTTCTAATTTAGATTTCATTCTGTTCGATTTTGAGTGAAGTCCCAGTCACATGGCAGAGAACCATGTCAGTCATCACTTGTTTCTCTTCACAGTCAATCAAACCTTCACCTTCTCTTGTGACACCAACACACGAGGACAAAGCAGCGGTAAACCTCACAACAGCGGGGCCAGTGAGGAGACAAAAATACTCTGAAATGAAGTGAAGGTGGAGAAAAGGTCAACGCAGTTTCAAATTGTGTTGTCATCAGGTTCTGGCACTTTGTATTGATGTGGCCTCGATTTGTTGCAACACGAGCGAAGCGGCTGAATTATTGAAGCCTTGTTTGTCATCAAGGTAGGAATTAAAGGAGTGCACACACACACGAACACACACACACACACACACACACACACACACACACACACACACACACACACACACACGCGCACACACACTCACACACACACACACACGAACACACACACGCACACACACACACACCCACACACCCACACACACCCCCACACACACACTCATGCACACATACACACTCTCACGCACACACACGCAAACACACACATACAAGCACACACACTCACGCACACACACAAGCACAAACACGCACACGCATACACAACACATGGACACACACACACACACACGCACACATACACACACACATACACACACTCACGCACACATACACACACGCACACATACACACACACACGCACACATACACACACACATACACACACTCACGCACACATACACACACTCACGCACACACACGCAAACACACACACACATACAAGCACACTCACTCACACACACAAGCACAAACACGCACACGCATACACAACACATGGACACACACACGCACTCACATACACGCACACATGCTCACACACAACACATACACACACTAACACACCCTCAGGCAGACACACTCAGGCGCAGACTCATGTGCACATACAAACACACACACGCAGATACACACACATACTCACTCACGTGCACATATACTGTACACACACTCACGTACACACACACATACACACGCACACAACACAACACAACACAACACTTACACACAGATCACATACACACACAACACGTACACGCGCACACACACAAACTCAGGCAGACACACTCAGGCGCACACACTCATGTGCACATACACACATGAAGATATATACACTCAAGCACACACACATGGACATACAAACATACACGCATATACACACGCATACTCACTCACGTGCACACATACAGTACACACACTCACATGCACATACACGTACACACTCAAGCACACACATTCAGACACAAGCACACACTCAGATACACACACACACACGACCATTGCACAGTTACAACGTTTATATAAACAGATTAATACGTATCGATGAAAACTAAAAGTAAACAATGAAGGAGATTAAAAGTATTTTAACATCAATCATTTTCATCCAACATCTATGTAGTTCTCGTTTCAACCACTGGGGGGCTGTATCGAGTCGCGATTTCAATGTAGCTAAAATGTCGAGAACAAGCAGATGTATTTTGTGTAAAAAAAAATTAATTGCTGCTACCACTAGAGCTGGAAGGACATTAGATTGTTATGAAAGGTGTGTTAGCTAAACTAAGACGTCACTGATGTTATATGAGATTCATTTGTTATCAACTGTTCAGTTGTCAACCGAACTCATGGAAGTCGATCGATTCATTGTATGGGAATTAAATAAATGATCTTTATCTCCATATTTCTTCTAGAACGGTCTTTGAACAAGCTACATCTAAATGGAACATTTTTAACGTTGACAGATATTTCTACTTATGCCTTCATAAAAAAAAAAACCCATCACAAAAACATAAAGTGATCTGAAGAAGACACTAGTATTGGAAGAACCATAAATGCAAATGGGAGACATTAGCATCCGTGAGAGAGGCGGAAAGTTCAGATGAAATGCCAGTGTGAAGAGATGTGTTTTGGGAAGGTGAATTGTTCACTGGATTAATGGAGGTGCTCAGGTAATGAGTTCCAGAGATGGAGGGCAACAGAGCTTTTCTCTCCCCGCCGTGGTTCGACATGGGTTCACATGACGACTGTGTGTGTCCTCCAGGTGAGATTAGAGCCTGTGAGGCTTCGAGAGGGTTGGTGTGTGAGCTCTGTCGAGCAGGAGATGGATGTGAGACCACAGCGAAACCACTAAAACATTAAAAGTACAAAACAAATAATGGAAAAGTTAGAATAACCTAGTTGCATAATGAGTGAAGAAGAAAATATGCAATGTTTTATTGTAGGGATGGCGTTACTTTGGTGATGATCAGTGTTTTCCTGCTAAATATACCTTTAAGAATTATGGCTAAAAAGTCCAACTTGGTTTCATAAGACATTTTCCTTTGTGTGTTTGAGAGTTTTCCATGTCTTTTTGCTAAACGAATCTTCTCAAGATAAGCCTGGACAGATAAAGAAGACAGGAAACTGTTTAGTACCAGTTTTCTTCTTCTACTATCATCAGTTTCGTACAGACATCCTGTTCTTGGTGTTGTCACTGTTAATGATGACGGCTGTCTTCCATAGTGTTTTTCAATTCCTTGGGAATACTTTTGTACCCACGTGCTGGAAAAGCCTCCTAGACCAGCTCAACTATAACTGGGGTTAATTGGAGGCACTTTAAATGGTGAAGGTCGCGCTGACTAAAATGAGTTTGAGTGTGTTGCGCAATCTTGAAACTTCATTATCTTCATACTCTGTATGGTTTTGTCTTGTTTGTTTTTTCAATTGCATTCATATAGTGTTCAGGTCACATTGACAGTGGAATTTGCAGAAATATTTATTTTGGTGTATTATTTTTACATTAAAAATCCCTGGTATTTAAACAGGGGTGTGTAGTCTCTTTAGTAAACACTTGTGATATCTTAGGGTCAAGGTGACCCGGTGGCCTGAAAATAAATGTGTTTGTGGTAACAACCTCCACCACTGCATATGTGTTCATGGAAGCCAGGGAGGGCGTTCACCTTGACCCAGAGACAACACAAGGGATACCACAAACACATTTGTTTTCAGGCCACCTGGTCACCTTGACCCAGAGACCGCTTGGGGGTAAAGTGCAAGAGACCAAGTGGTACAGCCAATCAAAAATGTAGAGTTTACAATTTGTTTACACAAGCAAATGTTTTTTGTCCACTAAGATTACAGCAACGGTCTAAGGATTGATCCCTGAGGAACCTCATTTCTGAAGTTGCATTTTCTTGACACACTCTGATACTTGATACTTTTATAAAATTCCTACAAAACCAGGGTATTGTGTAATTCAAACAAAGGTTAAACTAGAAAGAAAAAGCACAGCTTAACAAAGACAAATATTATCTTGCACAAAGAGTTTTTGAGTTGTATTTGACATTTTGTATTCCCATAAAAATATTTTAAAGTTTTCTCGCACTTGGGACTTGAGGACACAGTTAGCTTGGCATCAGAAAACCAATTTTGTAATATAAATATATTTATATATAGAGAGAGAGCATAGCACAGCATTATTTTACTTTAAATATTTTACATTTCTTCCCTTTAATTCAAAATATCTTTACTAGTTAAAGACAAAATAAATTGTTACAACCATGTATGACATACATAAAAGAAAGAGAGGAACATTTCCATTAAAAAAATTGAAAATATAAATAAGGAACCACAACAAAAAAAAAATAATTAATTAATAAAATAAAGATGATAATAATAACTAACCCTTCCCTTAATTAGTCATACGATGAAGAACGGGTTATTATGATTATATTTGAATACAATTCTTTTTATTCCTGGGACGCTGGAGTATTCCTACAGCGCGGCATCAGAGGGGACTCCCCACTGAGCGTAATAAAGTACAAATCAAATTACTTCCTGCTAATATGAACTACTATGTATGATAATATGAACCATGATTCACGTAATCCTCCCTCAGACCTCCAGCATCCACTAAGCTGACATCATCCTTTACCCGCAGACATGCCACCGTCATGGTAACACGCTAACTGCTAATTCTATTAGGGACTCGTGGAGGAACATGTCGCCCGATTGAGTCCATAAACATTTCAGCCCCGGATGAGCACGATCAGGAAATCCATCCAACTGTCAACGATATGCTGAACGTCAGACGTGACGAGCCAGTAGCGCGCAAGCTAACAACCAAATATTCATTTTATGGCGGCAATATTGATCCACCAACACTTACACTAACAAGGTCACATTTGACCAGAGGAGAGAAATTCTTCCAGGCTGTTGCTCCTAAGCTTTAGAACGATCTTCCTCTGTGTTTGATGATCTACTGACTCCTTCAAGAAACATCTTAAGACATTCTTATTCGTGCAGGATTTTCCCTGATTTTCTGGAACTTCTGTTTGTCTTATTTCTTGGCCTTTTAGAGTTTTTAAATGTGTAAGCATTTTTAACTGTGTATTGCTTTTGATTGTTCAAGCGCTTTGTGACCCTGGTCCAGAAAGGCGATTTACAAATAACCATTACTTACTTACTTACTTAACCATCTGTATCTTCCTCTCTAGTCACACCTTCATCTTCCTTCCCTCTCTAACCGCAACCATCTCCTTCTTCTTCATTTTTCTTGCAGAATTTTTTTCTTTCTCTTTACTCTCTGTGTCTAAACCAGATCTGTGACTGTGGTCCATAACTTTATCAATTATTCATTGCTAGTTTAATTCTGAACAAACCATGTTACGGTTATTTGTGTTTCGGTCAGTCACAGAAAATTGAAAGAATCAGGTTTTGCACATTTGTTGATTTTTATTTCATTAAAATAAAATAACATGTTAATTAAATACTTATTCTTTGGATTTTAAAATGTATGTTGTGCAATTATTGCATTTTCTTTCATCGTACACACAAACACACACACAAACGCAAACTCATACACAACGCACACACACACACCTGACACACACACGCACACACACTCACACACAACACATACACGCACGTATCTACGTATTACGTATACATCCTTCTTACTAGGTGTTTCTAACCCTTGTGTTACCTCAGGGTCAAGGTGACCCGAAGGCTACAAAAACACTTGTGTTTGTGGTATCCCTTGTGTTATCTCAAGGTCAAGGAGATATTATTCCATTAATTACGATTCTCGCGATTGATTTTGAAAATAAAACCAAAACGTTTGTCCAATAAAGCAGGTGGTCATAATGTTATGGCCTTGTATGTAATTATTTTATGGTCCTTACGATTGCTTCAATTCATCCACACGAACACATCAGCCCCCGCAGGTGCCGAACCACGCGGGCGATGAAGCTCCACTTGAGTATTTATTGCTCGTAGATGTGAGTGATGGTTCCCGGCCTGCGACCATATGTGCAGCATCTCGCTGCGTAACCTTCGGCGTCCTTGGCTGCGAGAGCGAAAGGTTGTGAGAGCAGGGGGAGGTGCAAAGTCATCAATTATTTATGCTGGAATCTAATAAGAGGCCATCGGATGGAGCGCCGGCGCCGCCGTGGTTTCAACGTCACTTCGTTGAGATTCAAATCTGACGAAGTGTATGGAGATCGTTTTTTTTTTATTCTTTCCTAAATATTCAAGAAGTAATTTAATGATTTACTCAGATGCTGACGCAGCCGTTAAAAACATGTGCACACAAATGAAGATCAACTTTCTATATATGCATTTGTAATAGTACGTTTATTCAATTGGGCTGTATTGGCAAGAATCTGGCTATCGATACGTATCACGATACATGTGTTGCAATGCTGTAGTAACAACGATATATTGTGATATATTGTGATACTGTAGTAACAACGATACATTGCCATATATTGTGATACTGTAGTAACAACAATACATCGGTATATATTGCGATACTGTATGTCAACAATATATTGCGATATATTGAGATACCGTAGTAACTACGATATAGTGCCATATATTGAGATACTGTAGTAGCAATGATATATTGCGATATATTGCGATACTGTAGTAACAACAATACATTGCCATATATTGTGATATGTAGTAACAACGATATATTGGGATATATTGCAATGCTGTAGTAACAACGATATATTGTGATATATTGTGATACTGTAGTAACAACGATACATTGCCATATATTGTGATACTGTAGTAACAACGATACATTGCCATATATTGTGATACTGTAGTAACAACAATACATCGGTATATATTGCGATACTGTATGTCAACAATATATTGCGATATATTGAGATACCGTAGTAACAACGATATAGTGCCATATATTGAGATACTGTAGTAGCAATGATATATTGCGATATATTGCGATACTGTAGTAACAACAATACATCGGTATATATTGCGATACTGTATGTCAACAATATATTGCGATATATTGAGATACCGTAGTAACAACGATATAGTGCCATATATTGAGATACTGTAGTAGCAATGATATATTGCGATATATTGTGATACTGTAGTAACAACAATACATCGGTATATATTGCGATACTGTATGTCAACAATATATTGCGATATATTGAGATACCGTAGTAACAACGATATAGTGCCATATATTGAGATACTGTAGTAGCAATGATATATTGCGATATATTGCGATACTGTAGTAACAACGATACATTGCCATATATTGTGATATGTAGTAACAACGATATATTGGGATATATTGCAATGCTGTAGTAACAACGATATATTGTGATATATTGTGATACTGTAGTAACAACGATACATTGCCATATATTGTGATACTGTAGTAACAACAATACATCGGTATATATTGCGATACTGTATGTCAACAATATATTGCGATATATTGAGATACCGTAGTAACAACGATATAGTGCCATATATTGAGATACTGTAGTAGCAATGATATATTGCGATATATTGCGATACTGTAGTAACAACGATACATTGCCATATATTGTGATATGTAGTAACAACGATATATTGGGATATATTGCAATGCTGTAGTAACAACGATATATTGTGATATATTGTGATACTGTAGTAACAACGATACATTGCCATATATTGTGATACTGTAGTAACAACGATACATTGCCATATATTGTGATACTGTAGTAACAACAATACATCGGTATATATTGCGATACTGTATGTCAACAATATATTGCGATATATTGAGATACCGTAGTAACAACGATATAGTGCCATATATTGAGATACTGTAGTAGCAATGATATATTGCGATATATTGCGATACTGTAGTAACAACGATACATTGCCATATATTGTGATATGTAGTAACAACGATATATTGTGATTTATTTCCATACTGTATGTCAACAATATATTGCGATATATTGAAATACCGTAGTAACAACGATATATTGCGATACTGCAGTAAAACCAATATAGTGCCATATATTGAGATACTGTAGTAGCAATGATATATTACGATATATTGCGATATATTGCGATACTGTAGTAACAACGATACATTGCCATATATTGTGATACTGTAGTAACAACAGTATATCGGTATATATTGCGATACTGTATGTCAACAATATATTGCGATATATTGCGATGTTGTAGTAACAACGATATATTGTGATATATTGCAATACTGTATGTCAACAATATATTGCGATATATTGAGATACCGTAGTAACACCGATATATTGTGATACTGTAGTAACAACGATATATTGCAATATATTGCGATACTGTAGTTACAACGATATATTGCGATTTGATGGGATACTGTAGTAACAACAATTTAATGCTATATATTGCCATTCTGTATGTCAACAATATTTTGCGATATATTAAGATCCTGTACTAACAACGATATATTGCCATATATTGCGATACTGTAGTAACAACAATACATTGCAATATATTTAGATACTGTATGTCAACAAAATATTGCGATATATTGAGATACTGTAGTAGCAACGATATATTCATATATTATTCATATATACTGTATAAATATATATATTCAATATTTCATGTACTTATTTAAAACTTGAAAAATCATTGTATTCTTTTTCTTTGTCAGTTTTCTCCTCGATGCAAGTGTAACAAGTATCAGTTAACATCTGCTCCATCTCACACACTACAGGTATTTGGTTCGTGGTCACGACTGGTCACAGAAGGTGGACCCAGGTGTGCTCTAGAGGTCCAGAGTACAGGCGTGTTAAACAAAGATCGCTGGCTGCTCTGAACCAGGAGGCCTCGACGTCCACCTTCAGTTACAACTGTGTTGTGTTCGTCATGTCTGACTCTTGACAGCGAGCAGACACACAGTCAAAAATAGACGTCTTATTAGACCCAACCTTCCTCTGAGGTCTTCACCTCACCTTAACCTTTCCCCTGATCTACTCCCTTAAAAAAAAAAACGTGTGCAGCCTCGGGAACCTTAGCCTCGGTGCTAATGATGCCGCAGCTGTCTGACAAATAATGGAACGAACGACTCCATCTCAACTTCAAGAGGCGTCAGAAGAGAATCGTTGTTCTTTTGTCTCTTTCAAACAGAAGATATGAGCAAGAAAAAGTAGTTTTTCGGTTGCGAAAAAGTTGATTCTATAAAAGAAAATGACGATTAAACTTAAAAGTAACAATTGAATGACTGAACTACACATGTTTTGTTGTCACACCCGACACTTGAGTGTCTGAGCAGCAACGCAGCCTCAGATGTTTCGTTTTCATTCAAGAAAACCTGTGTAGATCCTTCGCTCATCCATCCCTTCACCTTCTCCCCTTGTTAGCTCGAGGCCATGTTGCTTCCACTTCACATAATCTCATTTCCGCATGCACGTTGTTTTCCTTCCTCTTCCTCCTGTCGTCTGCCCACCTGTCATTTTTTCTCTCTGGTTTCCACTAAATGTGCTCTCGCTTTATGCAGGTCGACACACTCCGGTGGCTCTGAAGCGAGAGAGGCGACCTGGATGAAGTCAGGTGGATCACCACGGTCTTTAAAAAGAAAAGAGCCAAGAAAACATTTAGTTGATGTCATAATAGTAAACATTGATTTATCTCAGAAAATACTGAAATACTTTTCGCCGTTTCATAACTAACTAAGTCTGTTTTAATCAATCATCATTTCAAAAACAAATGATTTTACTTCACCTCCTCTAGATCTAAACAATTTCCCGAAGGAGACCTCCTGAGGGATCAATAAAGTTTTACCTTACCTTACCTTAGATGATCATTTAAAGCGACTATATCATCCGGAAACATCAGTTTCCATTGAGATGATCCCTGACTTAATCCTCTGAAGGAATTCACTCTTTTCTTACTTCTTCTCTGTACTTCTTCACCATCCAAGTCCTCCACTATTGTACCTGTTTCTCTCTGAAACTTTACTCATACTGACTGAATTTTTCCAGGTTTTCCGTTAGGATTGGTATATTTTGAACATCATCAAAACATAATTTGAGACGACTTGTTTATTCTGGTTTTATCCAATTAATCCGGAGTAAAATGCCAACAATGTAAATATGGTTGAGGACCCCTCCTTTTTTTTACGTTTTTAACAATGCTATTTAGTGTATAACTTAGTTTTGGAAACCAAAACATAGAACAGAACCGGAAGGTTACCACAGGTAATACTTATCCTGTGCGAATCGGGCTTAAGCAAATAAGATGCAATATAAATGAACATGACAGAACTGTAGACTTTTGAAGTCGTATAGAAGAAACGAACATAAACTTTTGACCCAACAAGAACCTTTATCTCTTAGAAAAAACAAAACCAAATTGAAACACAGTAAATGGTGTTTTAAAAAATTGCAGTTACACTATTCTGTCACTATTTGGAGCCAGAAACACAATTTTAAATTCTACTGTTTGGACCTTTTTAAGGGCACTATCAATACGGGCGCAGTACTGTATAAGTTTCGCTACAATATGATAGTTTTACATGCAACACTTTAAGATAATTCTTATGACTCGACATCTGTTGTAGCACACACTTACAAGTTAAAGTGCATGGACCAATCATAGGCCAGATTACATGGTGACGTGTGCAGAGACACCAATTCAACAACAATACATTCCTCCTATAGAAAAATCTGTGTGAAACATCTACACAGAATGCGAGCTGCGAGAAAAACGTTCTCGAAGTTCAACAGACGTCAAGTACAATACTGACACATTTTCACCCTCTTTACAAAAAGTTTGGTCTCTTTTCAATCACCAGCGGTCGATCAATAACCACTTCTCTTCTCAGACGGGTTGTTTGGCCAGGGTTACTCGTTACGTGAGGAACAAAACAAAAGATTTACTTTCAAAAGAAAAGTGACTTCTCTGCTTACACGCCTGAAAACATCTACGCTAGTGTTAGGAGAACTTCTTGTTCACAGTGTTAACTTCTTCAGGGATGAACTTTGTTCGTATGAAAACACTAATGGAAGAAATTCTATGAGCAATATTAAAATAGGTCAAAGCAGATTCTCAGCCATGTTTCCTCCCAGACACTCCAGGATCTAAACAGCGTGTCCTACTTACAGCGTTCCCCATTATTTAGACATTTGTACGACTATGTTCCTTGTAACGATACTGCATCATCAGGCAGGAGGTCGTCATCATGCTGGAGAAACTGCTAATCCAATGTTTCCTCACAGATGCTTGACCTTACTGCTGACCACCATTTCTGAGAAAAGAACCCCCCACTAACCTAATTAGAGCGAGTGTATTGATCCGGGTCAATTATGCTGGGGCGTCCCCGCTGCCACCCCCACGTTCCTGAGGGCCGAGGATCAATGAGCACGATCATTGATGACTCGAACGGCATCGATTTATCTGAGAAACTATCTATCTATCTATCTATCTATCTATCTATCTATCTATCTATCTATCTATCTATCTATCTATCTATCTATCTATCTATCTATCTATCTATCTATCTATCTATCTATCTATCTATCTATCTATCTATCTATCTATCTATCTATCTATCTATCTATCTATCCACTTATCCATCCATCCATCCATCCATCCATCCATCCATCCATCCATCCATCCATCCATCCATCCATCCATCCATCCATCCATCCATCCATCCATCCATCCATCCATCCATCCATCCATCCATCCATCCATCCATCCATCCATCCATCCATCCATCCATCCATCCATCCATCCATCCATCTATCTACCATCCTTCCATCCATCCATCTATCTACTATCCACCCATCCATCTATCTATCCATCCATCCATCTACCTACCATCCATCCATCTATCTACTATCCATCTATCTACCAACCATTCATCTATCTACCATCCATCCATCCATCCATCCATCCACCCCCAGCTACATCCATCCATAATCCATATAACATACATTACACTTTAAATCAGGCAGAAACAGAAGGTTAACATTAATTTATTTCACTTATTTAAATGGAGATTTGCTCAATTTAGATTGTAACTTTCAAATTATCCAGGTTACAGGATAATCATTTTCATCTTTGACTGACTGCAGTCAGCACTCTTGAACTAGTTAACGTTGCAAGTGTAACATTTAGTTTCAGAGTGCAGATATTTACCCTCTACCGTTCCAGCCGCGGGCCCATCAATCTGGTCTGTCAAAAGTCAGTCTCAATCTTATTAGTTCATAAATTGGTTGAAAAAACTCTGTATATAAGGCACAGTCTTGACACTTTGACACTTGTGTCTTGTTAAATAGCGGTCGTGTTTCAGCCTCACTTTCCTTGCCGGTGTATCTGCACACGAAACAACTTGTACTTCAGGGCGCTCCAGGTTGATGTGGAATATGACAGCACTAGATGTAAATGTGTTCCTGGTAGCTTCACTTTTGATTCTTGTCAAATCCTGGGAGGTAAATTCCTGCCTTTTTTCTTCCCTCAACACTTTACGTTTAATCTTGTTGCATGGAAATGTTTAATGGTTTTGTTTAATATGTCTCAATGTAACGAGAATTTGGTTATAAAAAATGTTTAAATCAAAGTTTTAGTTGTTTATTCTTTCGCGAAATAGTCCATCTCTCTGTGTAGATTGTAAGATGGCGGCGTCCTGTCTGGCTGTGGCTGCATTGGCTCGCGACAAAGTCACAGACTATATTTAAATGAACAATGTCATTTAATATAATTCATTGATCGATTGGTCTACCTGTATTGTTCCCACACTGGTTATATTTGTGTCGTAACACTGGTTCACCACTCTTTTTTGTTTTTTGTCACTTCCTGTTCCCTTCTCCTGCCCTGTGTTTCTTTGTTGACAGTTTTTTAATTTTTTCAAAATTTGGACATATATTAAATGACTGAATTTTAACACATTTAGTTATTTCTAAACTCACAAACTGGCTGGTTTATAATGTTTTTTGCTAAAGGTGTAGAGGGTACATTTTATTTTATTTTCATGTAACCAGGTTAGTTTCATTGAGATTCAAATCTCTTTTACAAGAGAGCCTGGCAAGAATAGAAAGAAAAAAAAAGGTTGCACATAAAAACAAGTTCAATATTAAGTGCAATAGTACAACATAAGAAAAAAATCAACAAGATTACTGACTTAGAACATTCACAATTGCCAATGGAGTCAGATGACAACAGCCTTAAATTCGTTAAAAGTCAGTAGATCCTGAAGCTTGAGTTGCTTCTGCAGAAAAGTTATAAGCTGTTTAATCCAGCTCTGTATGAGCTTGAGGAACAGTCGTGAGCACCATGTCCTGAGATCTTAATGCATGGGGGACACATTTCCCGAGACATATACAATGATAAATAACAAGGGAGTTCACCTCAAATCGCCTTGTAGATAAAAAGTTGTTGCATAAAGAGAGTAGGCCAGTGTACTCTCAAGTACAGCGTACAGTGATGTGTTTAGGACAGTGGCCTTCCTCAACGGAAACATAATGAAAAACAACCTGATATTGTTGATCATCACTGTTACCCAATCACAATACACCAAATTATTAAATGAAAAACTATCGGAAAATGATTAAAACCTTTCTATGCACCAGGAAATAAGAGATCATTTCTACCAACCAATGAATCAAACACAAGGACACTGCAAAAACTAAATTGAATTTAAAAAAAAGGAAAATTGTCCTTTGGATTAACATGTTTAGCGGAGTACCAAGTAATCTAATTGTTCTGGTGAAATAGGGTGAACGTTTACGCTTATGTATTCCAACCATAGGGGCCGCTTTTTCCAGCGTCCGAAATCATACCTAGAGATGACACTTCTTCGTCACTTTTTTTCGCGATATATGATCGGCTGAGTTACATAAACGTGATGTCACTGATGGGCTATTCTAAAAGCAACCCCACACACCCCAGATAGACAGGATATGACGAATGACGACGCAAACCATTATTCTTATCAGAACCGGAATCAATGCAAATATAGTTGATCAGTGTGAATAATTCTACAAACATAAAGACTCATCACTGCTGAGGATTATTTTAAAACTGAAAAAGAATAAATAATAGTAAATAAAATAAAATATTATAAAGATTAGAAAATAAAAAACACAACGCCCAAGCCGCCCTCCCGCCGTTTTCCTGCCACTGGTTAAGGGTCGGCTGCTCATTTTGAACATCAAGGCTCCATGATATACAGAGTCCAACATACGAAGACAGTGAGCTGATGAATGTATGGACAGAAGATCACCAGGATCAAGAACCAGCAAGAAGGAAGCTTCGACTAGTCGTCGTCGAGCCTCAAGAGAAAAACATTATAAATGTATTCTTGGTCGACATTAATCTCCCTTAATGCCTATTTTAACACCGCTGTCACCGCCCTCGTCTCAGACTCCCTATTTTAAGGATGAATTTTCCTGTTGTTGACGTCGCACTTGTTGTCTCTCGGACCAAACAACGGAACAGGTGTTCGGGCTCTTGTTACTTATCGCCCAAAAAACTGTGATAAATAAAACTGCATTGCCTCGCAGTTTCTCAAGTATACATGGAACTAATCGGCGACATTCCACGCAGTGCCGGGAATTCCAGAAGCGATATACATCTGGGCAGAAAAACAAAAGCGTCCGTCTATTGCGGCGCTGGTGTCCTACGTCTTATTAATCTAATTAGGCTGATAAACGACCCTGCTGGCAGCGACAAAGCCTGGTGAAGCCCTCATTAAACTATTCCTAGATGCTCGTGCCTTTTTGTTTTGCTTGTGCACTTGCTCGCCGCAAATATCCACTCGCTGATGTACACACCATCCAAACACAAGTGTGGTATGCATGACAGACATTCCACTTCAGATGTTTTTTTTCTTCCTTTTATCTTTGAAGGGACAGCAACTGCTCCTTGGAACAAATGTGTGTGTGTGTGTTTGTAGTGAATGTGTGGAAAAAATGTTTGGTGTGTTCATGATTTCATCCGCTTTCATACATATTGATTTATTATCTGTTTGCTGATACTTGTTCCTGCTGACATCAAGGGATGTTCAAGAACACGGCAGGTTCTATTTTTGCAAGCAAATATTTTACATCTTTGAAGAGGTCTTCGGCTATTTATAGAAAATGTGCTGAAAGGAAGTTAGACCATAATTCTGTCTGCTGTGATTATTGGATTGTTCTCACCGGTGGAGCTTATAGATTCATTTCACTTCAGGGGGCAAATTGTTTTTTTTCCCCGAACATTTTATTTAGAACTAAACTAACAAAATGAACAACATATTTTGCATTGTTTTAATTTTACTGTTGTTGCTCGTGGGCCCACCTGGTGGGCTAGAGAGTGTTTTAGAGGGCCCCCTGCAGGCCGTTGTGTAAAGCTCCCACCAGTGCTCACAATTTGCTATTTAGGATTGGTTACATACTCTTTCCAGGAAATCAATCGGACATATCGTGGAGCAGCGAAGGCCCACCAGCCAGTGTGCCACCACATTTGAGGCTGGTCTAAGATACAGCCACAATCTTGTTTGTTTGTTCTTGTTTAAGGACGAAAGTCTTTGAAGTTAAAGTGAATCTCATTTGTGAGTCTGACTCCTTCTTCATGCATTTACAATTTCATATTTAATATTTTCTTTTTCTACTGCATAGGCCATCAACTTTGTTGCAGCTGCCTCTTCTGAAATAACTTAATATATATTATAAAGGATAATAAATATTATTTCTCTAATAAACCAATCAAATAATTCATTATAATTACTGATTGTGCAAGAACTAGAAAGGAACCACAATATCAATTCAATTCCTGTTCTACATCAACCCAGGTGTTACAAATTAAGGATGATTAACAGAAAATTACAATTTTTTTAAATAAAAAAATAACTCTCCCATCGGTGGATTGCAACAAGCAGCCATGAGAAAGTGAGATTATAAACCTAAAGCTGGGACTAGTGTAAGATGCGGCTCGAACCAAAGGACAGATGGAATTATATTAAGGACTCTTAAAACTAGTGAATACAAAATATGGAAGAAGGTACATAGTTAATAATTATAATATATTTATGTTTATGTCCGTGTTAAATTCAGATTAAAAATTCAAATAAATAAATATTTTTCTACGTGGGTTGAAAAACCTATTGGCAAAAGAGTCTTATTAATAATAAGATACATAAATTGAACTACCACACACATGTTTTTGGGTCATGGTGTTTTCCAAAAAAGTTAAATTCATGAAAATATGAGTTATCTTAATACACTTAGTACAATTAAATGAGTTGTGCTTGGAATTTTTATTTTTGGAAGTCTAAATTCCCAATTTTTGTAATTACATGACTACAAATAGTAAATTAAATGAAGGATTTGGGGTTTTAAGCAAGACATTTCTGAGGGATCAGTTAAATAGTTTCCACTTGACTTACCGAGGGCCACATAAACAAAGGCAGGTCTGTGATAAAGGTGTTTTCTACTGCAACCTTGATGAGTGCAGATAGTAGTTGTAAAACAACTTTTTTGACTTCTTTTGCTGTTAAAAAACACATTTAAATGCAATATTGAGACATGAAAACGTTCAATATACATTCCTGCTTGTGTTTAAAGATGTGGAATCATTTCAATTTTCCACAAAAAAAGTTGCATCTTAGAAAGAAAACACGCTGCAGGGGAGCCGTTTTGAAGAAATACAAAGGTTTGGAGGTGATTATTTTTATTGTATTATTTGCTTCCCAGATGTATTGTTTATCAGCAACGGGCGATAAAAGGCAAAAAGAAAATGTCTTCCCTCCATGTGTGAGAGTGTGTGTAATAACTTTTGAGCCCACACACACGCCCTCAGATCCAGAGACACACCGTCAGACGATCGCCGGGGAATAGACAGCTGCTTCGCTAAAACTGAAGAGTAATTAGCACCTTGAAGTCCGACATGCCAGGCTCATAAATAAAACATGGTGATTAAGAGCTCCAGACACATTAAGAGAAGATTAGCGGCAAAGATGTAAATATCTTGTGGTCATTTTCATCTCAAGCCAGATTCTCTTGATGCATATGTGGAATTGTTTTGGAGGGAGAATAACTGCGTAAAACTGTTATTCAATGAGCAGCAACATGACTGAATATGACTTTTAAGAAATGATGGACGAAATTCTCAATCACATAGTTGATGTTGGATAAAGAAAAAAAAAAAGTTTATTAATAATTTAGCCTTCCATTACCGTTAAAAATATTTTACATTTCATTTTTTACTTACTTTTTAATTGTTTTTTCTTTTTCAAAATCCTTCCCAGTAATAGTTCAAATTTGAGTAGTGTGTATGTGTAATTTTGGTTGTGTGGCTGCATTGATTGTAGTGATAAAACATGAATAGTACTCATAACTTCCTTTCATCACAGAGGCAGAAATGTCCAGTAGAGTGCTTAACGTTCACTCTATGATTTAGGTTTTAATGAGAAATAAAGAGTAATACACTTAATAACGTTTGAAAACACAAAAGCAACTGTGGGGAAATGACAATTTTCCTGTGACAGACAAGGTGGCTCAAAATAACAGTTATGTATGTATACAGTATGTATACACACAATTAAACACAAATATAAACACTATTATCTGTTAACAAAGACGAACTAGGTGCAGAATTTCCAACAGCTATTTTGAGGCATTCATATCTGACTTATAGTAATTACAAATGTATAACAAATATTTACCTATAAGAGAAAAATGTATTACGTTGTCAAGTGCTTGTTAAGTCTTATTGTAAAAATGAAAACACAAATAAAAATAATCATTAATTTCTAACAACTCTTAAGCTTGTTTAAATTATTCGTTTTTCGTGAAAAGTCAACGATATTGATCAATATAAGGTAAAAAAAATATATCCATAAAAACAAGCAAGAATTACAGTCTGTTTGTAAGGTAGGGAGTCGATTTCCCCAAAATCCTTTTGTGCTATTTATATTCACTAACAAAATTACCAAAACACATTCCAAGACCGCGCTCACCGGAGACGGAGCAGATGGCTTCCTGTTGGACGTCTTTCAAGGTGCGTTTGGATAATGGTTCGGTAGCCAACACTGTAAAATGATCACTTGGAAGCAAAGAGCTGCTGTCGTCAAGCTAGCGCCGTTTCACACGTTTCTCCTCAACAGGGACTGATGGGTCCCAAAATGAGGTTCCGAACGAGCGAAAAACATGTGGTTACATAACAACCGACTCCTCAGAAAACAGTCGGACAGATTGTTAGGAACTTCTATTGTTGCATGACGTTAGTTGTGAGAATGATACACTGTTTAGTAATCAATGCAGTTATAAAAGGTTTAAGGATCATTATGATTGTGGTATCTACCGTTTAGTTATTTTAATAATTGGTAATATTATTGGAATTTTTATGCATTTATTTTTCAGTGGATTAAAAAAATAGCAATCTGGCATAATCAATAGGCTTTAATGGAATGAAAATATTAAGATCTTTTGGACAAAAGCTTAAGTTAGATTTTAAATCATTTTTTCCTGAACAAATGGACGCAACTGACTGTGGATAAGCTTGTGATTGTTAATCAAACCAATCTTTATAGGTTTAGTTATTAATTAAGTTAGTATTAATATGTTAGTATTAGTAAAATCCAAAAATACGATCTGAATTGGTATCATTCGTAATAAGTTGTATGGATCCATCCCTAATAATGAGGAGCAACCAGTCGGCCCTTTTTCACTTTCACTTAAACTTAAACTTTGCATTTGATGAAGATCGAAGATTCACATAAATCAAACAAATTCCACTTGTCTTCCTCTGGAGGACAAATCAAAGTTTCAAGAATAAATTCAAATTAACAAAGAAGTTCTCAAGTATGACATTCCAAATGAAAATCAAAGCACAGTCGGGCGGAGAAAAAAAACAGGAGACAGGGAGTGACGATTATAATCTGGCGCCTGTTGCTCATGAGTTGATTGTAAGAGTTGCAGCAGCTGTGAGAGCAGCAGGCGCCGTGTATCTGCAGGAAACAGGAATGAAACAAATCAAGTTTCAAAATAAAATCAGGTGTGAAGACATGACACAGGGAAGCTTCAACAAATCAAGATGGCTATAAATCCTAAGTACTTTGCTTGGGTCGAGTGTTTGTAATGATCCGTGTCCCCCGACAAACATGTTGTTCTTCATTGGCCAGAGACCACCAATAGAGAAACTTAAAACTTGCCTGGATCCTAACAAACTCCCTCTGGTGAACTTTTAAAAGGTACTTTTACTTTTACCTCAGGGTTTCTCCAAGGTGAAAATCTCTTGAACAACCGTTATTCATCCACATTACATCCTGTCTCTGCAGGTCATTCTTGACACCACAACCTTGCTTTCTTGCAAAACATGGCACATTTTATAATGGATGTTTATTTTTTGTCATCCATGAGTTAATAGCTTAATAGAAAAAAAATGGTGATATTTACACAAAATCTCATCCTAAACCTATTTAGAGAGTGAATTAAAAATGATGTTTTACTACAGGGATATTCAACCTAAGGCCGCTGCCCTATTACCCTGAAATATGAACGTTTTATAACAAAAGGTGATAAAACTTTGTGACACTTTCCCCCGCTTTTCATAAAAAGGCTGTTTTTACCGTACGTTGAGGAGCTTTAGTTCATATAATGCAACATGTCCAGTGCTCTCTCGTCTTGCTTTTTTTGTGAAGTCCTGACCTCTGTGTATTTGTCTCGTCAACTTCCTCTTGTGCTCCTGATTGTGTCACCTGTGTCTCCGTCTCACCTGATCCCAGTTCGCCTTGATGTGTTGTTGTGTTTTAAAAAAAACCTCCTTTGTCTGTCAGTCTCTGTGGTGATGTCAAATTTCACTGGAGTTATGCTCGACTACTGTCTTTTCAGTTCATTTGGCCAATGTTTTTGTGTCTTTTTTATCAGTGCCTCGTGTCTGTTTTTTTTTGTTAGCCTTTTGAGTTCTTTCATTAGTCCTGTTTCCTGTTTGAGCATTTGGGTTTCCTGTCCGGCATAAATGTCTTGAGAAAACACTAATTTTACCACAAGGCAACACAACAATAACACAATGAAACACAACTTAATAACTAAAAAGGTGCTCTCAAATCAAACACTGCCGCTACATACTTACCATAAATGACTCGACAGCTTCTTCTTCTACTACATTTTAACACTTATTGCAACCAGATGTTGGAACACTATCACCGACACAAAGTTATTATTTCATTTTGTTATTACTGTTGTTGTGTTGTTTTGTGGTAAAAAATTGTGTTTTCTTGAGACATTTACGCCAATAAAGGCTCCAAGACACATCGTCAGTGACGTAGCTTCAGTTTAGCATCATCTACTTCACTAAGATGGCGGCCGTTGAGGCTGGAAAGTGTCCGTCGCTCAACACTCAATTTTCTGGCCATTTGAGTTCGCCAATTGAGTGCTCATTGCGCACTACATTTTCGTACTTGTCGTTCAAAATATTAAGTGTAAGTGCAGAAGTGCGCAATTTGGGACACACCCCTGTGTATCAGTTTACCCAACATTCAACAGGAAATAGAACTAAAGGGGTTGACATGTCTTCAGGGCGGACATCCTTCTGAAAATATTGCCTTCAGGAAATCTTCGTTAATTAGCCCTTGTTTACTTCAAAAATAACAAACTAGATTGTATATTTATTTCCAGTATATTCGGGTACATTAACAAACATTCCTCTTGACACGATAATGGGTAGGTTCGGTCACATGATCAGACGGTAAACCAACACAGAAGAAACAAGAACACAAAAGGAAAAAAAAACAAACCTTCAGCTCCTTGAAATACTGTCAGCACAAGTGAGTAGCTGTCCAGCGCAAGCTGCAGAAAAGTCTAAATTATTCTGGCAAATCCGTGGACCCGACTGTGTCACCGCTCCGAGAAAGAAAATCATTTTTATATATAGCAACACTAATGTGTAGGCGCCATTTTGATTTGAGATTTTTCCTGTTTAGTTCCTGAAACAATACGTATAAATGCCTCCAAAACAGTTTCTCAGATCCAAATGGATTTGTTTGGAGGTGTGATCTAATAAATGCAATGTTTTTGGGATAGTTGACCTAAAATATCAGCGAAAAACGAATAAATAAAAGACAGCAGATACAACGTAGTGGCCCTTCAGTGACTTTGGCCGGCAGTCAAGAATCGGTGGAGCTGTAATATTGTTGTTTGCCGTCTCCTCCAGTCATCCCTGATCTAATATGGAGCTGTTATTGCTCACCAGATGGGCGGAGTGAGGCAGACACTTGCAGAGCGCCTCGACTCAGACACACACAAGCATTATTCTGCCTCATCTTCTGCCATTATGAATGTGATATATGCATTGATACCCGTCTTATTAGGACCTTCTCATCTCTCCCGCCATCTGCTCCCGATCGTGGCAGTCGAGCCGATCATTATTTAAAGAATTCCAAGGATCCAGGATTGAGATACTCGGGTTTTGGAGGAGGAAGACTTCGTGGCTTCCCTGGTGGCGCTCGCCCTTATCTGGGCTGCGTTTGAAGTGCTCCAGCAGAAGCAAAAAAGGCACATGGGGGAAGATCCCGGGAGACCGAGAGGGAGGGATTAAAATAGAAGATAAAAGGACACCATGTTCTCCGGGACGTGGTAGGAGGGGATGGGCAGGTGTCTGACGTGAGGCTGATGAGCATGTTGGGCGATATTGCAGCGCTATACTCTCAAGGTCAGGATCAATGGTGATCACGTGGAAGCTGCTACGTGTCGGCAGATTTATGGCGATGACCTGAAGCCTCTTGAGTGTGTGTTCGCCTCTTCCTGCCATGGTTCAAGGTCAGCACTGATGGCAAGACACACAAAGACCACAGATCTTGTCTATATTGAGGTGCATGTGTTTCTGTGTTGGGTGTGTATTTCAGTTTCAGTTTCATTTTTGTGTGTTAATTTCTTGGGGTGGTTTGTGCATATTTATGTTCCGAGTTCGTTCCTGATTTTTGTTTTGGGGTGGTGAATTGATATTTCAGTTTCATTTAGTGGTGTGTGTGTGTGTTAATTACTTGGGGTGGTTTGTGTGTATTTATGTTCCGGGTTCGTGCCGGATTTCTGTTTTGGAGTGGTTTTCAAGTTTTTGTGTTGGGGTGGTGTGTAACGTTTTGGGTTGGGGTGGTGTGGGTGTATTTCTGTTTCGGTGTCGTATTCAAGTTTTTGTGTTGGTGTGGGTGTGGGTGTATTGCTTTTTTGGAGTGGTGTTAAAGTTCTTGTGTTGGGGTGGGTCGAAACATTTTGTGTTGGGGTGGTGTGGGTGTATTTCTATTACCGGGTGGTGGTCAAGTGTTTGTGTTGGGGTGGTGTGGTTGTATTTCTGTTCATGGGTGGTGTTCAAGTTTTTGTGTTGGGGTGGTGTGGGTCTATTTCTGTTTCGGAGTGGTGTTAAAGTTTTTGTGTTAGGGTGTTGTGGGTGCATTTCTATTTTGGAGTGGTGTTCAAGTTTTTGTGTTGGGGTGGTGTGGGTCTCTTTCTGTATTGGTTTGTTTTGTGTTTCTGTGTTGTGGTGGTGTGCTTTTCTGTATTATTGTTTTTATTTTGTTTGTTGTATTTTTATCATGGTGTTTACCTGTTTCTAAATAGTAGAGTGTGTTTCTGTCACGGGGTGGTGTGGGCATGTGTTACGCGGTTTGTGTTTGGATCTTTTTTGTTATCAGATGGATGGATACAATCATCATAAGAGTTCAATAGTATAGTACACAAAAGCAGTGAATACATGTTGATCCAAATATTTGGGGAAATCATTTTTTTACACGTGTTCATTGGAATCGTCTATAATTGTTTGTAAAAATGAATAAAAGACTTTCACAGGTTCAAAGACCCGCCTCTCCAACACGTCTCTCAGGCTTCAGGTAGAAGAGACAGATCCCAGAAATGATGTCAACGGGTGCAGATCTGATGCAAACACAAATGTTCAGTATGCATTTCACACGTCGGTGTTTAGATGTACTAAAGACAAAGAATACACGGTGGATCTTAGAGTATTCTCATGACTTCACACTGCTGGCACTGAGATCTGTTTAATGTAATCTCGTACTATTGTTTGTTGTTCTTTATATATTTGTCATTATTTTATTTGATATTGTTTATTTAGTATTATTTAATTTATTATTTGTATTATACTGTTCAAATGTATTTGTAATTATTTTTAATTAAACATAAACGTGTTATTATATTTAGAACATGTAATATATGATTTTAATATAATCTATTTGTTGTTTTAATCTTTTTTGTTAACTGCAGTGACAGCTACATTTAAAAGAAATCTGGGATGAAAAAGGGATGTATAATCTATTATCTTTTCTCACCTTAATCATAATTATGATAAATTATAAAAAATGATTTAATCGAGACTTCCTTTAACACGTACACGCGGCTTAAATCTTTACTCATTTTGCTGTCACCTGTATCTATAATGTAGTCAATGAACACGTGCTGGACTCTTCCTCCATTGACGCCAAGCATAGCTCTCACCTTATTTCTGTCAAAAACACACGTTGAAAAAGTGAACTGAAATTCAAAAAATCACCCAGATTTGCATGAAAACCATCCAAAACTATGTAAAAATATTGTTTTAAGACAATAAATGATCCAAACTGATGGTACTTAAAAAAAATGCTTCACAGGGATCAGATGTAAAACGCCATATTTAATAACTTCATATTTGACTGTTTGACTATTAAAAATCACATTGTAAGACAAATAACATGTTCATTGTGTCATCACTATTTTACCGTTGGCGCGATGAAATGATTCCTGTCCGTCAGATGTGATCTGTGGAACACACTCGTAGCCCCTCTGCTCCACTTCTGCGCCGGTTTCTCAGCTTTGCATCATCACGTCTGTTCGCTCACACTTCTGTGGTTCTCCACCTGCCTAATGAAAGACACATTGCAACACCCCACGCTTATTTAAAGTCTGATTCTCTCAAGTCCAGGGAGCACTTATGGGATGATGTTCCAGAATAATGATGCTATAAAGCAGAGTGTGTGTGTGTGCGTGTGTGTGTCGGCGCTCAGGCTCGAGAGCCGACGAAAAATGATTTGGGAAAAGAGTTCAGTGTTGAACAGCTGCAGCTGCTTCATGAAGGTTTTAGGAGCAAATGTCTGGTGTTTTTAAGCAGATCATCCGTCAACATTTTTCCCCATCAAAAGCAGTGTGTGTACGTCGGTGTGCGCATGCGTGTGTGTGTCAGAGGGAGACATGAATTAAACAAAAGCTTTCTCGATGTGTGCGATTGATTCAGCGATTCTCATTTGGAAAACGAAGAGGTGACTCACGGTGCTGCTGCACGTCCTTCGGCTGTCAGGGTGACGTTTGATCTATCACACCATCACCCGGGATGGATTTGGTTTATAATCGCTCGTCCTCGCCGAGAGTTCAGAGGTCAGGGTTAGCGGTGAAATAGAGCCATCGATGTGGACGTTTGATCTGAGGGGGCGAAGCACTTCATTTACCTGTGAAGTCAAGTTGAAATCAAAATTTGTTGTTGAATATTTCCCAAAGTTATGGTTACAAAACACTTTCAAAACATGTCCTTGACACAAAATATACTGGTATGACTCATCAATCAAATGATCTGTGGCCTTGTCAGGGTAGGAATCTGACTTAAACAAATAAATCAGATCTGGTTTGAACACAAACTTTACTTGTATACAAGTGAGAAAGTAAAACAGAGTTTACATGTTTGACTGAAATCTTTTTGAAGCACGGAGCTGTTGCTGTTTCATCTTCATCTGAGTATCACAAGCCGTTAACTATCCTTCTACAAAGGTTTGCACCAAACACAAACTTCAATGAGTTATTATCGTTAACTCCTTCTGAGATCTTGAACCTTGACCTCTCTTATAATAATATAATAAATGATTAAGTAAATGCGATAAACGTATTTCAGCTCAAGATTTTACCATCAGGACAAACAGAGAAACTAAAAAGTAAAAAATGGTGATTTTACATAAATGGATGGATTAACATATAACAACCAAATATTCAGAAGTATAACAGACAATATTCTTTTGATTTTTTTGTTGTCGCCTAGTGTGTGTTGTGCAGGGGATTTCCGCTACTGCTACCTGCTGTAAGTTTAATCTTATCAGTACTGTAATATTGTATTTCAAAAGATAAAAACAGTATTGAATTATATATATATTTGAAAAGGGGTGTAGAGTAATAATATTGGCTAAAAAGTATATTAAAAATAAATCAGTTTATAGATCTAAATGAGCGGCTTCGGGGGTGTTGTGTGTGCGCTGTAAATACTGTTCTAGAATACTACTCTAATACTAATAAAACATTTTTGCAACCTCTTTTCCCGTTAATTTAAATCATTTTAAACAATATTAACTAAAATTTGTTGTTTTTCTAGAATCTGTTTGATTTTTGTTTTTATAATTTACACAAGATAATTCTTATACCATTAAATATTGATTAACTTTGAATACATGTTTTATCTCTGGTAACACAGCAGCGTAACACAACCATATAGAAGTCGTGACACGTGAGCGCGAGCGAGTCGTCTCAGTCGGTCGCGACAGATGTTCGCACAATGGGGTCATTTGTCTTCAACCTTCATGGGGTGATTGCAGGTGTGAGTGCGTTTTTGTGTGTGTGTGTGTGTGTGTGTGCTCGGTGACAGAAAACAAATAGTAACACGTCCATAACCTTCAACAAACTTATACTACGTGCGATGCATCATCCGTTCGCGGCTCTTCATTCGCGCCGAGTGTGTTGTCGACATTAACAAAACGCTGGATCTCTTCGTACTCTGAGGGATATTTGCACCTCATCCACATTTACTGCCGCGCTCTCATCCATCACTCCCAAACAATAGAGATGTCGTCCACTCCCCGCTAATCCACAACCCCCCTGTGAGCACCACAGTACACACACAAAACACAAAAATGCCGGTGTGTAGCTCATCCAGCTGGCATGCATGTTTCCCGAAACGTGGCGTCTTCTTCCGAAGGATGGCACGAGGATCAGATTGATTGTTGCCTCGCCGAGAGTGACGTTTGCTCTCTTTCATTAAAAGCGGAGTGAACTTTTAATTGGAAAATAAATTAGGAGTGTCTTGGTAATCAGATGAGAACGACTGGAGGATGTAGCTTCACCTGGCTGTTGTTGAACCGACACCGGTAAAATGTTTAAAAAAAAAGCAGAGCTCGTCGTTGCTCACCAGGGGGGAAGATGATTAAAAGAATATGCAAAACTCAAAAGGTGACATTTTTCTTCGTCGGGTAATCTTCTGCTGAATGAACCTGGAAATAAGGTGATGAGTATGATTAAAGATCCTTCTTTAAATATACTGCATATTAATGGTATTTTCTAGATTTTCTTATTACAAAAATTGAAGAACCTTAATGATGAATTTTAGTGGTGATCAGGACAAACATCATTTGAAGATTTTTCACTCTCTGTGATGCAGATGAAGCTGCCATGAGTTCTAGTAGGGGTGAAACAACTGTTATAGTTAATAATAGCAGTGAGTTCTGGCAAGAATCTGGTGATAGGATATGTATTACGATACGGGGGGCAGCGACAAGACATACTGCGATATATTGTGATACTGCTGTAACAAGGATATATCTGTGGTTTTGTCGAGTACTTGACTCTGGTGTTGTAGAATTTACAGACCATGTGACTTTTGAAGTCGAAAATGCTTTCATTTGTTTTCAAACCAAAATACTGTATGTCCAAATTTCTGCTTTAAAATCTGCTGGAGTCGACTGTATCCTCTCATTCTCAGTCATTGCCAGGATCTTGCGAGATTTTAATTTTCTCTTTAGCTGCAGAGGTCGTAACAACTGCTGCCATCTAGCTGTCAGAAGTTTGATTGCAACACAAAAATGAAAAATGTTACATGTTAATTGTAAATAAAAAATGAAATGAAATAATCAATTTAATCCTACACACACTTTACTGAATAAATGAACCATGAAAATAAATGATGTTGAGTAAAAAGACAAAACAAATTCTGTCTCTAGAGATTTATAAAGCAACAATATGTAACATTTAGAAAGTGTTGTTCATAGTTTATATATATTCATATGAAGTACTGAGCTTAACAAATACACACCCCGTGTACGTACTGTGTGTGAGGAGTGAGAACATGAGAAATACAAAATTGCAGTTACACACTTCTGACACACGGGGAAGCCAGAAACAATATTTTAGAATTCAAAGAATAAAATCAAGCTTAATATGCTTAAATGATAATGTTATTGTATTTTATATAACATTTTCAAAAGACATCTTATATTCGCTTGAAAATTTTTGATGGGCAATAAATACCCACAAAAATGACTGAAGAGAAAGGTTTTTGAAAGGTTTCACCTCATGTAGGGCCACATAAATACAGAAGTTGACTTTGCTAAGTCATGCTCTGGTTAATACACATCAACATATGATGACCTCTTATTTATCCTGGTAAAAGAAGGAGAGATTTGAGCCCTGGATGACATTGTGTGTGTTGTCAGAATCCTGGTGTTTGAGTGTGTATTCATGTGTGAGTCCATCCCACCCTTGTGCCCGTGACACGCTGGCACTGCCATCTGCTGCCCGTCTAAACTCCTGCCAGACGCCAAACTCACACCAACGCGTCGTCCGGTCTCTGGTCAGACCTGCAACAGATGACAGTCAAACACACGCTGGTCCATCAATCCGATCATCCCTCCACATGTGGTTTTTTTTTGCTGGGAGTGCATGTAGGCCTATCAAACGCACTGAAGGACTTATGTCTGTTGTTCCTTCTGTTTCCCTCTACGGAGTCTGGCTCGGGTTCCGGGACACGGGACTTCTTCCTGACTATGCTTTTTCAGCCTCCAACAGAAATCCTGGTGTCAGATGGCAGGCGTTTGTGTTGTGGGGGGTATGGGGGGCCTGGAGGTGGGGAGTGGAGTGTTAACGGGGGAGGATAAAGGAAAAAGGATGGAAGGAAACAGGAGGAGGGGAGATCTAGTCAGTTCCCTACTCTGCAGCTTTTGTTCCCCCAGATAATGACTCTCCACCCTCTGACTTGGTAATAAGGATCCAATCCGCGACTGAAACATGAGCCACATCGAGACCGTGGAGTCGTGACGTTGGCAAGTGTTTTTTTATTTTATTTCCAGTCTGGAACCAGAACTGTGTCATATTCTTCAAAGTCAATTATGGATGCCCAATGTTGACCTAAAAACTGAAAGTGCTTTTAATTCAGTCCAAAAAGTGTGCAGGGAGGGGGGGGTTCTCTGAAGCCACGTCGCTGCCAACACGCCTGAGGGGCTCACCCTCGCCAGGATCAGGATCTGCAGAGAGGAAACTATGGTCTCATCCAAAGACAAGTTTTGGCCAATTGAAGAGGTGAAGAGAGATGATTTCTCTGTGAACCGACAGAGAGAAGCATCGACAACCCACGTCCGATCTAAAAATACTCCGGTGCCATTGACTGCTATACTACGATGAATAGGTCTAATGCTCTTAGCGCGTTCATAGTGGGACATATGAAAACAGACATATGGTGGACTCTGCTCTTTTGATATCGATATCACTGTTTGCTTAACATTTACGACGTCACGTGATCTGCTACCTTAAGGAAGCTGAACTTTATGACAAAAAACTTTTTTTTTTTAATCGATCACACAAACCCAGCAAATGTTATCAAATATACAAAATACAGTTTCGAAAATGTGGTTTGTCTTGATCGTGACCTCAATTTGTGTCCAAGAACACACAGTTAAAGAAAGATGAGGGACTAAATACATCAAAAATGTTTTTCATTACTGTATGGTTGTTTCTGCTTAACTCAAGTTTATTTAAACTCAAGATACTGTCTCTGTGATCGCATCGATTATTCTTTTTCTTTTTTAACTCACATTACTGACTGATTCAATGTAAGAGTTGTCTCCTCGGAACGATCTTTAAGAGCGACATAAAAACGAATGTGAAGTACATGAAAATACTGCCAACAATTTTTTAACAGTGGGAGCCCAGATCATCACATCTTTACTCCGGTTTCCTCCCACAGTCCAAAAACATACAGAGGTTGATTGACAACTTGGGGAACTACTTGTCTGTAGGTATAAGTGTGTGAATGGTCCTATCCAGGGTGTCGCCCGAAGAAACTGTGATAGGTTCCAGCCCCCCTGGCAACCCCCATTAAAGGCAATGAAAAGAAAATGAATGAATGAATCACATCAACAGACTTATTCTACTACTTTTGGGGAGTAAAGTATCACATTACCATAGCTCAAGTAACAAGTGCCTCAAGGTACCACACTTTCAACCGTAAGAAATAACCTGGAGCAAAGACATTAATGGGTATTGAAGCTCGGGTTGTGGAAATTGCTATTGGGTAACAGACATTCTCGGACATTGGGTTCACGTTCTCAACCAATTCAACTGACAATGTACAAAAGCTGGGGTATAGCTGAGTACATACAAAATCTAAATAGCATAATGAAAAATTGCTCTTGGAAGTGTCAGAGTTTCCAAGAACAAACAATTATCTATCCTGAAGAGTTTTTTTATTTCCAGAAATCAAACTATATCACAAAAGCACAATCAAAACTCTATCATTGGAAGGAAACAGTTGGTGTGGAGGTCTCTAACTCAACATGTATTGTGATATATGACCAAAAAGAAAATAACGTCATTTTATATCAATGTTTAAACATAAACAATAGCTATTTTTGTTCAGACTTGTTGTCACATCCTTCCGTGGTGCTCGTTCACACGGACGATGCTGGTGCAGTTTTACACTGTCATTGTGGAATCCATCATCCCTTCCTCCATCACCGTGAGGTACTGTGCTGCAATAGCTATGGACAAGAACAGACTTCAGCGGCTTATCTGTTCTGCTGAGAAGGTGATTGGTTGCCCTCTTCATACCCTCGAACTGTACGTCACCAGGACATCAAGGCAGGATCATAGCTGAGTGAGATGGATGTAGGACCAGAACATCACGGTTCAAGAACTCTTTCTGTCTGTATACTGTCTGGATCATGAATATTATTTAAAGGAAAACTAATGTGTTGATTTAAGTGTCTCTTAAATTGATGTTGGACTCTATTGTACTCATCAGTATGTGTCTGTTTAGAACAACTCTCTCTTTATTTAAATATTTGCATTAGAAAATGTATTTAAGCCTCGCCCACTGGAAATGTTTTTCGTGAGATTAAATCTTGTTTGTCATAACCTCAACCACTCTGCTGTGACTGGTCAAACATCAACGTTTTGTCACTGCTCATCATAATTCTTGGAAGTCTCCACCTCCAAAGGACTTGTTGTCCTTCACATTATAACATCAAAATGGCTCTCGTAAGCTCTCGCTCGCCGAGATTTCAAACAGTGGAGAACTTCATAACTCCAAAACATGATCATGATGAGAGAATTACTGCATCTTGGAGAAGAAGACAACATTTCAAGCATGAGAGTAAATTGGTTTACACATTAGTTGACCCTTAATAACATTTCATTCATTTTTTTTTAAATTATTCATAATTTAAATGCCATTTTACAGTAATGTCTCTTGTTTTTTTTTATTCATCTAATTGTATTTATTTTTCTTTCAATTTTGAAATATAAAACTATAAAATATCCCTCTGTTGTGTGTACCCTGGCAATACAAGTTTCTCTGTGATTGCTTTGATTATTCACATTTCTGACTGATTCAATGTAAGAGTTATCTCCTCGGAACGATCTTTAGGAGCGACATAAAAACAGTGGGAGCCCAGATCATCACATCTTTACTCCGGTTTCCTCCCACAGTCCAAAAACATACAGAGGTTGATTGACAACTTGGGGAATTTGGCTGTAAGTATAAGTGTATGTCCATAAAAGGTATAAATGGTCCTGTCCAAGGTTCCAGCCCCCCTGGCAATGCCCATAAAGTAAAAAGAGGCAAAGAAAAGAAAATGAATGAATGAATCACATCAACAGACTAATTCTACTACTTACTTTGGGGGGTAAAGTATCACATGACCATAGCTCAAGTAACAAGTGCCTCAAGGTACCTTCTAATTCCTTGATAGAGAAGAAGTTCTCTTCAAATGTACGATTAAAGACAGTATTTCAAGACTTTAAACCGCAATAAAATCTATCTCTAAAACATATTCTACCCAGGTAAAGCCTCACCTGAAACCATTAGCAGAGTCCCCCCCGGGCTTTATAAACACACCTCCCTCCCTCCCTCCTGACCTCCCCCCTCCCCCCTCCCCACCTGCCTCGCACTCCTGTCCACAGGACAGGTGCGACGATGATGCCAGCAGAGCCTCCAGGTCGCTCCTCCAATCAGAGCGCCCGGGAGCGCCGTCACGTGACTCAAGCCCTCGCTGTCTAAACTCCCAGCGAGCGGCGAGCAGCGCGGAGTGAAGCGTCAGCGCTGAAAGTGACAAGTGAGCTCTGGACGTGCAGGTAAAAAAAAACAACCAAAACCACTCTTTTCCTGTCGCTGTAGTTTGTGTGTGTGTGGGACCGATGGCGGTGTTTTTTTTGTGGATGTATTGACGCGTCATTGACGGACCGGACCGGCAGCATCCACGGATGCTCCGCACCGTGTGCGCAGTGAGCAGCTCCACCGCCGGTCTCCCTCCTCTCCCTCCCCCGCTCCGCCCTCCGATGGCAGGAGGCTATTGATAGTTGACAGAAGCCGTTTAATCCCCGACTCATCTGCTGTGACCGGCCGCGACCGTCCCCGAGACCAGGCTGAGAGATTGAACTTTATCTCGCTTCCAATTTTGTTTGTAATTGCTTGGATTGACGCCGCGCGTGGACGTGTGTGTGTGTGTGTGTTAGTGTTTTCAGTGTGTGTGTGTGTGTGCAGCCGAGCATCCCTGCAAGCAGAGGCAAGCTTTTATTCCTGAATTATTAATAAGACTGGCTGGGAAAAGGATGTGCTTCTCAAGGCAGGAGCGAGGGTTTTGGAGCCCCCACTATTCTCTCACCCACCCACCCCACCCCCCCCAAAAAAAAAATCTGAGTCCGAATACTCAGTTGTATTTGAGGTACTTCGATCCTACGATCGTCACTGGACAGTTTATCGGTCACCATTAAACCAACGTTTATGTAATTTAGTTTACACTTAAGCTCTATTTAAGAAAAAAGAAATAATAACTCGACCATAATATAGGAGTTTTTTGGTTTGCAGTGCAGTATTTAAACACACAATGAATTGTTGTGAGTTTAATGTTCAACGGTCATCTAATGTATCGTTTGTGTACAACGTGATAACATCTATACAACTTAGAATTTACAAAGGTTTTTACTCAGTATAAACAGATTATAACAATGGATAGTATCAATTAACCAGTAGAATAATATCAACATTATATGCAGTTATACTTCTGTAATGTAATAACTTACAATAATCGAGCCACATGTATAGATATGATCAGAGATGTTTCAGCCACTAAACAAAATTAAATCCACTTGTTTAATTCGGACATAATACTGGAGCCGTTTGTCTGCAGTTTAGAGGCTCGACTCCACTGGGATGAAGTGACACCGCCGGCGCATGCGCACTCTCGCCCCGGTTGTCAAGGCGAACAGTCAGAGCTTGTCCTCGCCACTGCTGGACGCGCGAGCCCCGCTCGCCTATCGGACTGTTACCCGTTTGGATTTTTTATTTTTATTTCTTATTTCCCTCCGCTCCACCTGAAGTTCATTGACACGCCTGTAAGTCGCCTTTTGTTTGTTAAAAAATATATATATATATATATCTGTGTTTGTTGTTGTGGTGCGTTTACGTGCATGTCGAGCGCTGTCATCCAAGTTAGACGAGTTTAGAAACGCACCACAAACGTCGCTATTCTTCATTCGTTACCTTATAAATGACTCATTTTTAAGCGAGTTTTTCGATGGTGCTCGACACTAAAAGAGGAACTGTGTACCGCACGTGGTGTCCAGTCAACTTCCCCCTTTTTTTTCTTTTTTTTTATTTACATCGAGATGCGTTTGTGTCTCGATCGCCGTGTAAATTCAACAGAGATCAGGACAGGTGTCTGGCGGCAACTTCCGCATCTCGCTCATAAATCACCCGTAAAAAAAAAAAAATCTCTTAAACCATAAATCCTGTCAAATACGTTGTTTCTGTTTTTTTAAGCCTCTCCTGGCGCACCGTCATAATCCAGATTATTATTCTTTTTTTTTTGTAGAACTCTGGGTTCATGTGGTCGATTTTTTTGAAAGACAAAGAATGAAATGCTGACTGGTTTGTTTCCTGCTGAACAAGCTAGTTTTCATTCCTAAACGTGTGCTGTTGCAAACCAAAAACTACAAGACAACACTAGTCCTTAAAAAATCACCTTTTTTTAAATTCAAAACAATCTGTTCCTGGAGCTGGTCTCAGTGGTTATCTGTGCTCCACGAGCTCCACTAATGGCTCATTTCCTCTGGTTTATTTTTGTTTGCTCCACCCAGGGTTTATGTACAGGACTATGTCCCCCGCTAATGCCACACCTGCCTTTCCCCAGGAAAATGTGGGGTGTCTTTGTTTTGAGTACCCGACCCTGGCCGCCACCACAAAAGCCAGTCTGATTTACAGACTCCTCACAGGCTTCTTTGGTTAACACTTCATAATGTTGCTCTTGTGTTGCTCACACATGCCACTTGTGTAGGTTACTTTTTTTTGTTTGTCACCAGCAATGTGTGTGTTGGTGTGTGTGTGTGTGTTTGAAGCTTTGCAGACGCTCTCGCAGAAGCGTTGGCTCGACAGTGAACTCTCTATCCGCGTCGACAAAATAAGAGGATGAGAGGGAAGGTTCAGAGTGAGCTTGTCATGTATGATTACAATGTTCTGTCCTTCTCTTTTATTTATTTACGCATCGCTTTCAAGGCATCTTTTCGGGTCACGTGTGCTATTTGGGTTCCGCTTTCTATTTGGAGGAGGGGTAGTAAATTTTAACTGGCGTCTTTCAGCGCTGCTTGTTTAGACTGGTGGTGTTTACGTGACGGAAGATATCGTTGCTGTCCGAGGAGGAAATATATTTGCTAATACACGATAATAAACCCACGATGAATCGCCGAAACGTGTTGAACGACGGCGACTGTTTAGTTTCAAAACAACATACTTTGTGAATATTGTGATAGATTATAGTGCAGGGAACAGTCCAGTGGCCTCGAGGCAACTCTGGTTCGCTTTTTTGTTTGCTTGCTTCTTCACACTTGCAAGTATGGTCACTGGTCACTCCAGTTTCCTCCCACTGTACAAGAACATAACGGTTAATGGACAACATTAAATTCTAAGTTAAGTTCCCATGATTCAACTGATGAATACGAGTTAGAAAATGCCAATATTCTAGAACACAAAGGCCATTTAAATCTGTCTCACGATCAGTTTGGGAGTTTTTTTTAAGTAGCTATTGAACTGTATTTCTCACAACAACAACATTCTTGGTAAACTACTGCACCACAGATACCACAGGATATGATCATTAAGATCTTCTTTGGTTGATCCACGACAGTCACATTGACTATTATGGTTTAACTTGAATTGCATTACTCAAAATACCATTTGAAATCTTAGATTTAAGCTAAATTATGGAACTAACCATCATCTAATATATATATATATATATATATATATATATATATATATATATATAGTTATTTAAGAAATGTATATGACAGTTAACACCAACTGAGAAAACATAGCGACAAAAATAGAAGAAACTAAATAAAAACATTTATTTGAAGTAAAAATCACTGCAATAAACAAAACGATAAAAACAAAACAAGCACTTATATGTTTATTGTTGGGTAAAAAGCTAAACTGTGGATATGGGACAGAAAAAGTAATGCTCTGTTTAATATCTCTGTAAATATGATAATATATAGGATGAGATAGATTGTGATATATTTAATGTAAATTTTCAATTGAATACTATATTTTTTATATAGTAGTCCAAATGTAACATAATTAGATTTTATCATGATATTACTACAATATTTTCTCTTAGATTTTAAACAATTAAAATACATAAACTATTATATTGTTATTTTATACTGCATGCAACACTTGTTACTCATCAGTGTTTTAGAAGACATTTTTGGAGGCCTTGATAGAACCAGACTCAGACGGATAGACCAGCTTGATAGATGAAGACGGAAGGAGAAATCAACTAAAACACAACTCAAAATTGTGTTTGCGTTAAATTGATGCTAAATTCTGCCATGAAAGTTGATAAAGCAGGATTTGTAACATCATTATTTGGCTGATGTCAAATAATTCTTAAGCAAATTCTTAGTTTACGTTAACAAATGGTCCTCTTTTGTTGCTTCATTTTAGACCTCAGGACGATCTTATTTCTTTAACCAGTAAACAAGTGAGTCCGTTGTGTTTTTAAAACACACATCTCTGACACTCACACAATCTGTTCATCTGCTGCCCGGCATCTTTTTCCAGAAACTGCTCTCCTATTTCAGAATTTAGCATACAGCAGCACTTCTTGAGCCTCGTCCAGTGAGGAAATGTAATACTAATTCAATTGGCTGGAGGTTTAGTAAAAGCTTTCCTAATTGGCTAATACAACAGCTTGCTGCCAAGGCTCCTGTAAGCACAACAGGGAGTAGCGCCGGGTCCCACCGGTGCCGTGGAGAGAGACGAGGCGAGGGTCAGACAGCAGAGAGTGTTGCCTCTGTTTTTTTTATTTGTCCTCTCCATGACGGCTCGTCCAGCTCATTGTTTGGCACATGGATGCAAATACACTCATGCAAACACGCTCGTCTGCAGGAAAAGGCTGTGTTTTGTCACACTCGTTTCAGGAAGCACCTTCTCTCTCTGCTCGTGAAGGCTATTGACACAAGAGTCTTGCAGATGTGTGGCAAGAGGAAGCAGGAAACGATGGCGGCACTTCTCTCTGCATCGGTTCCTGCTTCTCTTCACCTGGCGGGAGCGACTCATGGCTCAGGGACGAACCCGATCTAGGATAGTGAGCAAAGATGGCCATGTAAGGTTTGATCCGAGGTTCGTACACAAACATTGAACCTTCACTGAACTATTCATGGATCAACCTTCCTGCTCGCTGTTGTTGAACTTTGGCCCAGTGCGACTCCTTCACAATGGAACAAAAGACTCTGTTCCTCCAGTGAAATCATGTAACTGTACAGGTCCAGGTTCACTCTATGGACGACCTGACACTTCCCTCTGTTCAGAGTTGCCTACATCTATTTAACAGATCAAAACTGTTGCTTTAAGGTATTTTTGATAATATAAATCTTCACCCACATGGAAATATCAATCGTCATCATAACCAAATGTTTACACTATTTGTTTATTCAAATGATACTACAGTATGTATTGTTGATAAATAATAATAACATTTCTTAGAAAATGATTTACTGTGTTAGACTTAAGTTGTTTTCTCGTTGCCTGAAAAAGTGACAGTTTCAATCCCGGCTCTGGATAAGTGTCGCTGTGTCCCAGAGCAATACACTTAACCTTGACTGTCCTTATGGTTAGCAGGCGCACTGCGTCACAGCCTACTCCCATCGGTGTGAGGATGGGTATGGATTTGTTGTGAGTCCTTTAGGAGAAAAGCGTTTGCTTAATGCATAAATGTAACTTATATTATTAAGTTAGTAAGTAAGTAATGGTTACTTCAATGGTTACTAGCAGGGTCACAAAGCGCTGCCTTAAACAATCAAAAACAATACACAGTTAAAATATATACTTTAAGAGGCCAAGACACATAAGACAAACACAGGAGTTCCAGAAAAACAGGGGAAATCCTGCACAAATAAACATGTCTGAAGATGTTACTTGAAGGAGTCAGTAGATCATCAAACACAGAGAAAGAGGAAGATCATTCCAAAGCTTAGGAGCAACAGCCTGGAAGGATTTCTCTCCTCTGGTCCTGAACCGTGTTCAGGAACCATCAGTAGATTCTGATCCATAGACCTCAGAGCCCGAGCTGGGGTGTAAGGCTGGATCAGATCACTGATGTAAGGAGGAGTCTGACCATGAATAGATCTGACAGTAAGAACCAGAATTTTAAAGTTGATCCTGAAAGAAACTGGAAGCCAGTGAAGAGATTTAAGAATCGGAGAAATGTGAGTTCTTCTACTAGAGCGGGTCAGAATTATATATATATTATAAAATGATTATAATAATGCATCATTTTTTTTAATTAATCTGAAGAAAACTGAAAGAATATTTATTGAAAAATTTAGTCTAAAAAGAAACAAGTGTATGTATAATTACTAATTAAATTATTTTGGAATACATAAAAGCAGTTTTCTGACTGAAAATTTCACTCTGACTTGAGGGACACACAAATAGAAGCAAAGCACTGTAAGATGCACCTTGACCATAATTAACAAGCAGAGAAACTTTTAATTATTTGTATTAGTTTTGCATCTTGAACGTAAATACATGTTAATCTGAATGATAAACTTGCTAGTTAAGCCCGTCAATAAATGTGCAGACTATAGTAATATATATACTATATATAATCTGAAGATCAGAATTTAATTTGTGTTAATAATGTTTAGTATCACAAAGAGGATAAGATTTTGTGTTTTTAGGGAGTTCAGCTGCTTTATTAAAAATGACGTCTGAGTCTCAGTAAATAGTAAAAGATATGTATTTTTCTAAACATTTTTGTATGATGCAAGTAAGTAATTTATATTTTTAGCGCTTTTCCAGACCAGGGTCACAAAGCGCATAAACAATCAAAACAGAACTCAATAAAATATATACTTAAAAGATCAAGATAACACAGAGAACAAAACAGGAGTCTCATAAAATCGAGGAAGTCTTAAAATCGGGTCCTTCTTTTGTATTTAAATTGAACAATCTACTTGTCTTTCGACAAAAGCAGATGCGACGAGGTGTCCGACCGTGTCAACAATGATGGATCGAGGGGTCCCGCCTCCCTCTCAGCTGCTGCTTTCAGGAGCGAACGACTCGAGTGAATCGAATAAAATCAGAACATTATACTAAATTTTTATTAGCACTGAGCTAACTGTGAATATATAAGTCGGGTTCTATTTCCGAGACTAAGGCAAACAACTCTGAGTCACCCAGTGGCAGGTGAAGAGCTGAGATTCTCTTTCACTTTGACAGTAAGATGAAGGAGGTCCATCTGCTCTACCGCTCTGCTACTTTGGATCACTGAGCGTCACCTCTCAAATCACACCTCCCCCCCACCCCACACACACCCCACACACACACACACACTCGTCGAGCAACATGTAACACATATCATACACATGCTGGTTACCCATTTACACGGTCTGAGCCAAATAGTGGGATGTCCGAATCTGTTGCTGTCGAGATATTTGCTTGCAAGTGTGCTCTGACATATCCCCCCCTAATGTCGCAGCTCGGCTTACTGTGTCAAAAATGGCTTAGATAAGGGAAACCGTAGCTTGCCCTAGTTGGAAAGTCCTGGAATATCCAGCTACTTATTTTAACCAAGCAGACCATGTTTGTGCTTCGACTGGACCAGGGCCAGATTTAATCGTATTAGGGCTCAGCCATTGTATTAAGCTAAGCTGCTGTCACAACTGGTGATTCAACACAAATATGATCTCACGCAGATAATAAATGGTTGTTTCAGAGGTGCTTAAATATCGCTGTGCTCCGACGCCTCGGATAAAATGTTGTTTTTTTCAGTGAGTTTGTGATTTCAGTTTCCTTTTTTTTTGTTGTCATTTATTATCATCAACTTCTGGTTCACTCTAGTGGTAACTCGGGCAACAAACAGATAAACAACATTTGATTTAATAACAGTTTGGATCTGTTAGGTTAATCATACCTCTTCAGTTTTGTTTCACCATTAAGATACGTTCACACCAGGGTAGGCCAATTTTTTTTGACAGTTGTAGTAAAGGCTTTCAACCATCTTGCGACCATTTAAACACAGTTGTGATATATATATATATAAACTCTAGAGGGTTCTGTCTCCATTCAAAATTCCTCCTAACCCATTACAGCAAAGCCCTTCCAATAGTTATCAGACTAAAAATATATATTCTTGTAGAGCCACTTCAAATAGGTACTTATCATTTCCAAAAATGAAGATAAATTAAGAAACTTTATTTGCCATATTTCTCAGACTATAAAGCACACTAACAATCCTTAAAATACTATAAGATCTATTTGACAAAGAGACAAACATAAGTGAGACAAAACATCTCGCTTAGATATAGGGATTAGTACAAATACTCGGTACCATGATGGCAACTGTTTTTAATTTTCTTCATTGCTCATGAAAATGTTTATCTAAAAAATGAAATGAAACTAACTAATAATGATGGAGCACAACACAGGCAAAGACAAATTGGGAAAAAAAAAACTTTGGCACTGGTATTGAAAACATTAACATTACAAAGCTCATGCTGTGTGAAAACTTGATTACCAAATCAAAACAATGAAGGTGTGAAACCAAAGTGAGTCAAAAGAGATTTGTAAACACAAACGCACTTCTCTCGTGATTAAAATCTGCAAATGTTTGTTTACTCTGGAGACATGTCTGTCTCAATGAAAATTCAGTATTTGTTAAATCAATGTGATTCTATAAACACATTATAATGTATAAATAGATGTTTTTAAAATTACTTATACACATCATTTAGAAACGCATTAAAGCTTTTTAAAGTTGGATTATTAGTGACAAAAACGTTATGAATATTTACCCATAAAACCTCGACTACAGAATCTAATTGCAGCACAAAAATACAATTAAGGCTTTAACGTAACAAACAAGGATTCAAGTGCAGAACTTTAATGAAGTGAAATTTTAATCTTGAGATTCATCTTCAGGCAGATTAGATTCAAGTTTCCCCGTATTGTTGATGTTGTCGTCGTATCACGACAAACAAATCTCTCTGTCGCTATTAGTGAGTCTTCCTGAGGAATAATGACAAAGCAATGGAATACTGATTAAGAGTAAACCGTAATTCCGTGTCGAATTCTTTTTATTCAACGCAGTAACGTTCACTGTCTATCAAATCATTCCATTCCTCATGCGAAACCAAATGAGAATCATTAGTGCATCGCAAAGCTACGACGTCTGAAGTTCATCTCTCGGTTTCCAAGATAAGTCGGGCAGAATAACGATGTGTAATAACCACGTTAATTTACATTCCCTGAAGCTTTCATGGATCCACCTCCGACGGCCTGATTTAACAGCGTCTCCGTGTTCACCTTGTCTTTGCACTGCAAACTCATTTTCAATCCCATCCCCTCCCTCCACCTGGGTTGTTTTAATACGTTCCAATCCTTATTATCTGTAAAGAAAAGTCTCTGAAAGACCTGAAATTTGTATTGACTTGTTTATCAAAACCAAAATCAAAAGGGGAAGAAAAAATGAGAAAACAAAAATGTCACTTGCTTGATTTAAAACCAATTGCTGCAATACTGCCGGTGATGTTTTGGTCGCGGTGACCCAGTGACCGGCGTCAACAGATTAATTGCAGCTTTCATGTTGAGCCGGGGTGTATCAGCATGTAATTGGTAAAGGAGATTATCAGCCAGATGATAGGTGGGCCTCCGTCTTTTTGCGCACACATTTCTTCATCTGATTAGAACGCTTATCCAATAAAGGATTTATGGGATTCGGATTTCTCCGCTCTCCACGCCCGCATTTAATCTCACTCCCATGCACAGGAGGAAGAAGAGGGAACCCGTTTATTGTCTTGAAGCCATGATGAAGTTGATACACAGTGGTTCAGCCTGTGTTAGTGAGAATTCAATGGCTTTTAGCTCATTGAAGATGGACTTGGCTTCAGTCTCATGTGACACTAATGGGCGACAAAATGTTTATATAGCAATAGTTAGAAATCTTCTATATCATCTCTGATTGTTCAGTAAAAAGCGTTTATGAAGCTTGGCACAAATGTGTGTCAGCAAAATGCTGCCAATAACAGAAAAAAAACCCAAAACAATTGCATTGCCATGTCTGATTTTATCTTAAAACTAGTTTTGTTTGTCCTTCCTGAGTTCCACGGCGCCGGTTGCATGATGAGCTGCAGCTGCAGCTGCAGCAACAGGCGCCGTGGAACTCAGGAAGGACAAACAAAACAAGTTTCAAAATGAAATCAGACATGACAATATTAGCATCAAAATAGAATGTTGGCATTAATAATAATAATCATTTATAGTATAATTATAAACAAAATAATAGCACAATCACGAGAAATGACTTGGTGTTGAATAAATGTGTCGAAACATATTTTTGCCTTGAAAAAGTATTGGCTTTGTAAAATAATATAACCAGTGGAAAATAAAATATCATTTTAAAATGTGTATTATATAACAAAGTATTATTATGAGTTATTACCACAGGGGCAAAATGTAAGCATTGAGAAAACGCATAGCATTGAACAAATGTATAGAATTGTTCATTTAGTGTTTTAAAAAAATGATTTTTTAAAAACAATGTAACTGCGTAATGAAATTGTAATTGTAAAAAACATAAAATTAATAAACATAACTGGAGAAAATAAATGTACAATGAGTATTTTTCAAGGCCATTTTTTCTAATATATTCTTTTTTCATCATTTTTCATTTATTGAAATTTGATTAAATATCAAATTGTGTGTTTTGTGTGACTTTTGATTGTAGTTTTGCTGCGTGAATATATAAGTTAGATGGCTAAATGATGGCAACATTTGTAAGTTGGATTGTGTTTAGTTGAGTTGAGGTGCTGGCCTGTCTGGCTGCAGCAGATGCTGCAAGAAAAGGGGGTGAAGACTTCATGTGCGACAGAAGAGGAGAGCGACAGGGAAGGACGTCATGAAGGAGAGCCACACTTGTTAGAGGAGGCAGCAGGCGGGCTGGGATTGAAGTCTGACGGGAAGAAAAGTGGGAGTTTGTCGTCAGGTTTTTGATCCTGCTTTGCTTTCTTGAGTGTTTTTTTACGTAGCTTTGAATGGGAAGGAGACCACATAAGAGCTGCTGGATAGTCTGGCTCGGGGGTTCCTTTGATTCGAGGGGAAAATGCTAGTGAAATGCAAAACATCAATTAATCTGAGAAGATCAGGACAGTCATTAGCAGAACTGGACTCGTCTGAACGTGAAAACATGCTGTGAAATCTACTGAAAATCTGCTCAAGGAGATCTTCCCAAGCTTGTTAGGCGACTCGCACTAATATCTCCTCAAACTCTGTAGCCTGTGAGCAAAAAATACTTCTCGGTGAAGCATCTCCGTATTTCTCATGAGAACCTCGGGAGCCAAAATCTTCGTCTCACTCCAGCACTCGCGCCTGCGTCAGTTCAGTTACACACAAAAACGCTGTGAGTTTTAACAATAGCTGGGAGACAAATGAAAAGCGGGAACTATTTATGCATCCATATTTTTGCATATCCTCGTGAGGAAACCCCGCACTTTTCTTCTGGTTAGCAAAAAAAAAAAAATCACTGCATTGTTGTTGAAGGCTGAGATGGATAATGGGCGTTAATTTAATTATCGCAAACATCCCTATAGATCCATTCCATCTGTGTGTGTTTTAGTGAAGTCGACAACTGGCAACTTGCCCAAAGATTTTAACATAATTGAACTCAATTTTCATTCCCTCAGAGCAAAATCTAATGAGGATAAAATACACAGTTTTGTGGTTGAATCCAAAGAAAGTTCAGACTTTTAAAAATCTTCCTAAAGTCGCTGGAGTCCATCACATACACACAGTCCACCAGGACGCTGGCAAGAGAGGCAGCAGGAGTGTTATTGAGGAGATCAGAGGAGCGCCTCCATCACACCCGGCTCGTTGATTCCGATGCTCGACAATTTAGAGAAAGTGCCAGTCACTGTCCCGGCGCCGACATGCCGCACTCCTGTCATGGTTTGTTTGTCCTCTGGAAGGCTGTGACAGAGCACAAGAGTTTGTCGCCATCTTGATTGTCCTTTTTACCAGCGGAACAGCTTCTGAAGTGGAAAACTTGTGTTTGTGTGACACCACAGAGGTTCCTCTGTCAGAGAGGGGTCGACTAAAGGGTCTTGAGGGGCCACATTATGCATTGGGACTGTCGAGAGGGGCCAGATAATGCTTAATGTTTACAACGTGATCTATGTTAACCATTATAAATCAATATATATTTGAAGGTCTTGCAGGTTTTTTATTTTGAACATTTCATTAAAAGCTACTTCATTATCAAACATGCAGTGTATTGATGCAGTACTTCATATCAAGCAATCAATAGATGAAAAGAAGGCAGTTTTCAAGTAATATTACTTAAATAACACATCAAGTAGGAAATGAATGAAAAAAGACATTTATAAGTAAATCCAAAAAACAAAGTGAAATACAATTTAAAACAGTAATGCTAACATAATGAAAAAATAAAAAATAAATCAACAGGGTTAGCTGTCCATGAACCATTTCATGTGGTCATGTGACAATAATTAAAAATACTGTGTAATGCAATATCACAAATTAATATAGAAAAGTTTAAAGAGGTTTTTATTTGACAAAACCAGACGCACCAACAAACATTGTGATGTGTTCAATAAGGTAGGAATAGCGATGATGCATTCAATACAATAGGACATATGGTACCCTTTTTTTTATAGAACTAAATTCAACTAAATAAATGAAAACAATCAAAATACTTAAAAAAAAATAATTAAGGTTTTTAGAAAAAAATAGATTTTCCTTCTTACTATAGTCTTGGGTGGAAAAGGTGAGTTAAATCTGGAAGCCTGACTCATAGTTCTGATTTGAACTATTAGTCACTGACAATGTTGTGTTAACACTTGTGTTGTCTCTGCTTCAAGGCCTCCGGGTCACCTTGACCCAGAGACAACACAAGGGTTAAAGTAAGACACTTTGAAATAATCCATAACTCTTCAGATCGAGACAAGTGCTGGACAAGTACTGTCCAGATTTAGCCGAGGAGCTGTGATACTTCACTGACCACCCAGTCGCTCCACAACTCGTAGACATCGTCAGACTTTGAGTCGTAAATGATTTTTCTTCAGCTGCTTATCTTTGATCTTCTTCTCTCTGAAGTGCTAACGTACGGCTCTGCTTTTGATCCACTTTTTGTCTTTGCTGTCCATGGTGCTGAACTCTCTCCAGGAGCTCTTGTTGTCTGCTTTGGAAAGCAATTTTAAGTTTTTGGATTATAATGGCTTCAAACAATTTAACCATCGTCTATCTGACGACTAAATGCCATGTATTTCTTCAGCCCGCCAGAACTTACTTTGATCGAAATATGTTGGACTTTGAAAACATCTCAACTCTTTGTCAAAAGCTTTGTCAATTTTCACTATAAAGAAATATTTACTTTTGAAAAAGTTCTCACAGATCTGGGTTCAAAAGAAAAAAATGAATGTTCTACCTTTAATTATTACCTTATTTAAAATGTAAACATGGTTTTAAATATGATTAACAAGATACATAGCCCTAGCTCAAGGCTATTCAACAATAACTTCCTCTACTGGCATCTGCTGAATGTGAGGCCAACTAATTTAAAGAAAGATACACAATGTTATAAGTAATTTATCACATGGGTGTTGATCACAGGGATGCAAAAAGCACATGGGAACACCTCACTATGAGAGGAACATGTTGCATCTGAACTTGAGCTACTCGGCTAACCATAAAATGCAGACGTTGCCAAAATATTACAGTTTTATTGTCTTTTTGATAACATATACATTATCATTGGTAGCAGGCCAGTCCAAATTGCTTGAAGGGCTGGATCCGGCCCATGTGTCTCAATTTGGATATTACTGCTTCATTTGATAAATAAAAAGATGAGCTAAATTGCATCGACATATTTATTTATTTATTAACGGTTTTGGTTTCAAATTATACCTGGCTCACTTCCTTTACATTTCTCTTGCCAGTCAACGAAGATGCTTTAATCGTTCAGTTTCTATTCTCACTGTGAACCTCTTTTCGTCAGCCTTTATCTGTCGGGCTTTATTCACTCTTATCTGCTCCTTCTGAGAGTTTGTGCCACAAACTACACACAAACACACTTACACAAACACACACACACACAGAGGAAAGAAGAATCTAAAACCGAATTTTCCATCATCCTTAAAATAAATATTTCTTTATGTCGGTACCGGGCTTGTATCTTCATAGAGTTCTATTCTGAACCACCATTTGATTTGAAAATAACATCTTTTATTAGCTTTGTACACATTTTTGAGTTTTTTTTGTTGTTATTACCTGAAACAGATCGTCATGGTAACTTGGTGAGTTTTTACCCAGTGGCTAAAAACATTCCCTCAAAGTTTGTCTCTCAATAAGATTTGTTTTTGCTAGAAACTTTCCAAATATATCACTTCTCCTGCACCGACACTGTAACGTATTCACTACATGTCATCTCCTTCCACTTGTTTGAACAGCTCTAGACAAGATGTTTGAGTTTGACTCTGTGTAAATTGCCATAAGAGTATGTAGAATATGAAAGAACATAGTAAAAGTGTGAGTAAATTGAGTATACTATAGTTTCTGGAGCTCATAATTAAACCTCTCTTTAAAATATTAAAAGTAAAAGTAAGTCTTGGTTTCAAATTATATCAGCTACCGAGAGGTCATTGAAGACATCGGGGGTCACAAGATAATCGCAAACTTGATATCCAAGAAGATACTGCAGGTATAAAATATAAAATAAAAAAGGACAAATTGTCGAAAGGCTTAAAACCACAGATGAATAATCAATCGAATCAAATAATTTGATAACCAGGGAATTAAAATGTAATAGAATATCATCCAATAATAAGTTAAAACACAGTTGAACACAAATTTACAGAGGGATTATTGTTTTAACTTGCGAATCTCAAATTTAAACTCAACAATTCCACCAAATTCAACTGTGGTTTCTTAGGTTCGCATGTTCGCTTCTCTCTGCGCCTTTAATTGAAAAAAAAAAAAGGAAGTTCAGTCACGCAACGAGCTAATGGCTAATAACCAACGACCAGCATTTAGTTAAGGAGTCAAGCTAAACACAGCTAGTGTGTATTACGGTAGTGTGTTAGCGAACCCACCCGAAGCTTACCTGTTGGGATTTGACTTAAAGACCATATTATTATGGGATCTGGATAAACGTTTGAGTATTAATGCTTTTCGGAGTATCAATATTTTTGACGACTCCAGAGAGCGTGCGCGGAAGAGTGTTTACGCCACGTTCAAGACCAGTCGTTTGCATCGGCAGGTGTTCGAAAGCCACCGAGCGGCGCGAGAAAGCCGTCAGTCACTCACTCCCACCGTAATTATTACCCTCATCACTCAATTATGCAAAATAAATCAATCACCGCAGGTATCGTGGAGTGGGCGGTGATTGAAGCCGCCAGTAGTTCTGCTAATAGACCCGTAGACGTGTCATTATCCTTTCACGCCCACCAGGCATTCCTCTAAACATCCTCGACCACGCTCACGCAAAAACCACCAGAGGTTGAGCCGCAAGTTTTTTTCCTCCGCCGCGGTCGGATCAGGCTATTTCCGAGCCACGTCGCAGGTTAATCCAGCTGGACCACAGCTTCTATTCCGGGCCGCGGCCCTGCTTAAAATGTGCCCTTCCAGGTACGCAAACATTCCAAAATAAAGAATGCAAATATTAACTCATCCCTAGTGAGTCCTCCGGATAAACGGCGACACACGAGTGCAACACGCTTCGTGAGAAATGGCCTCGACATCCCTGAACGTGAAACATTCCTCATCAATAAAAGTTTTTAATCACCGCTCACAAGCGCTGAACGCAGCACATTGTCTAGTTTATGGCGAAGCTGCTGCGGCTGCAGAGTAAACTTAGAAACACAGCAGGACGTGGAGTATTCCAGCGTAGTTAGACGTGCAACAAATGGACGGTTTGGTCCACTTTAAGGCACAACACGCCTCATCACAGCGCTTCGGAATATGAAGACGGAAAACAGACTGTGAGAAGTTATTGTTCTTTAAAGGTCGGGTAGAATATTTATTTCCCTGGAAGACGTTTTACTTTATTGCTTAAAATACACTTTATTAATGCCAATGAAAAGAAAGTTTCAAGACAAAAATCTAAGTCATCCATAGAGATCTGAACACGTTGTTCAACCATATAAACAGGTTTAAAGGTAATATGTCACTCAACCGTGAAAGAGTCATTTTAAAAACCTGAAAGTCACCCTCGCTTTTTACTGGGAATTAAAAATAGGATTAACAACTGGGTGAAAGGTTTATTTGAGGCAGAAACCTTTTACAAACCTGACTCATTACAAGCAGTGAGAGACACTCGAAGATAAAGACAGACAAGTTATTAAACTGTAGTCAGTAGTTTAATGATTAATTTGCACTGATATTAAGAAACAACATTAATAAGCATTTTATGATATGAAGTAGTAAAGGGCAAAATCAAAAATGATAATAATCTAATAATAAGTGACTTATTGCAAATGTAATATACAGAGTTACCATGTTGTCTCTTTACTATTTTATTTTATCACTGAATAATGCCAATAAATATGGCAACAACCTGGTTACATTAATAAAGTACCTTTTTCATGTCTCTGTTCATTGTTGCAGATGTACAGTGTTATTTAAAACTTTAAGGACGATACAGAACATGAGACAATATGGACATCCTGATTTAGATTGGAGTTTCTTTGCACAGTTTACATAAATAATATGCAGCTTTGTTGTTTGGCAAATGGCACATGAAAAAAGAGTTAATGAAGAAAACAATCATAAGTTGTTTATCGTGTTTTAGACTCAATGTATCAATGAATGTGGGTCAAAGATCTACTTCAACTGTAATGATGCCTGTGCGCCTCAACACAGGCGGCCATCTTGTTTAGACATTGTCTTGTAGTTTTTGCAAAAGATCAATCGAATCAACACAAAACACACTACTATCGAACTTGGTGTCAACATTTCAGACCAATAAATACTTAAATTCATCTTCTTTTGGCTTTAAAGTATAGGATAATGTGGGGCTAAAGCTAAAGGAACATTTTACCATCAAGCTACAAGGACATACAGTATGTGTTGGTTCTATTCCAATCAATTCTAAATTCTTAATCAAAATAATGGTTTATACCTGGTCTATCACATGACATCCTTATTGTGGTCAACACATGTTGAAAAAACACAACATTTGTGGGTTTTCTCGAGACAAAAGTCACCCACTGTAAAACTGGAGAGAAAAATAAGATGTCAATGAGGTTCCGGTGTTGAAAGCCATCGGTGGATGAAAACAGGAAGACGTCCACGAATCTCCTCGCAGCGCAGAGGTGAGCAGGGACATGACTTCTGTTTCACACTGATACCACAGACATAATCAATACGATGCCTCCTTCTCTCTGCTCCGGCTCCCACTGTGGGAATTCTGTGACCCAGTTAGCTCCTCCAGCAGGCAGCAGCAGAGTTATTTTTATATGTTAACAGTGGAGACAACACGTTGTCCTCTGCTCGTCCTTCTTCTCATCTGCATTCTCCCTTCTCCACTTTGTCTTCGCTGCTCCCATTCTTTCCTCTTCATCCGCCGCCGCTTTGATCGGCGCTCCGCTTTTAACTATTTAGTGACCCAATAGTTGGACGGCGCTGGCAGACGTGTCTTTAAAAAGAACCCACCGGAGCCGGCGTCGGTGGCTGCAGACCGGGGAGCGTTCTGATTGGCTGATTCTTATTCATTTCCGAACGGATCTGCACAGACCTGTGCTTCCTGGGGCACGAGGGGTTTGTCTTTTTGCCTCATTACACAGAGAAACACACCATTCTCAGCCATTAGTCTGCAGCATCCCACTCGGAGACGACACATTTGTGTTCAACTAGGACAGAGTCTGTTGTTTTAATGACTCACTGAGACGACTTCTTGAATTATTGAAGACGATGGTTGTCGACGCGGGTCAGACAAGTGTTGAAAAATCTCTTAATAGATATGTTGTGGATTGTTTTATTATACAGCATATATATATATATATATATATATATATATATATATTTATTTAATAAAATTATTGTATAATCTCTATTTTTTCCAATGTTAAATACACTCAAATTTAAGTGTATTTTTTCCCCCCCATTAATCCTCATAATTTATTTTTCGGATCAATTTTTCTTACAAATTTGACATTTTTGTTAGTGATATTGAGCCTCTTGAACATATAAATACTTCATTATTTCTGTGCCTGATCAAAAAATTTTTATATAGATATTTATTTTAATTTGATTGAAGATAGATTGTACAGCTATTATCCATTTGTTCACAGTGAACTACTTGTATGTTGTAATCTTAATTAAACCCTGTTACATTGATAGACGTATAGACGTAGATAATAGTAATAATATCTAAATATATCCTAGTATTAAATAATAATAATACATGTTTTCTATTCAGGAAAACTTATGTTCTGAAGAGAGTAACAAAAAGAGTGATGTCAAATTTCTGTTGAGATATATTAAAAAGAAAAAAAGAAGAAAAAAAACTTTCATTTTATTTATCAAATATTGGAATAAATATGTATTGGTGTTGCGGCTATTACGTTTATTGCAGTTAATTAGTTTAGCATGATATATTTGTTGCTAAAAGACATTTATTTTGGGACAATGAGGATTTTTGTATTGAAAAAAATAATTTTAGTAATTGTATTTTTAGAGGGCATTGAAGTTAGATTAAAACAAAAAAAAGAAACGTTTATTGTTTTGGACTATGCAATATTCTTTATTTATTAACATAGACATTTTTTTTATTTTAATACAGGTTTTAATTTTGAAAATTAATTGAATAATTTACAACTATATCTTTATTGTAAGTATTGTAAATATATATATTCATATTATACCTTTCGATTTCAAATTACTATCCTGAATCACATATTTTTTAACCAAGTTTATTTAGGTTTTTTGATAATAATGAGTCTTTATTTAATGTTTTTTGTTATAAATGTAGGACAGTCTATAAATAAAATCACATCATATACAGTGCTTACACAAAAAAAGGGACTTTTATTTCATTCTTCATCAAGATTTTATTTACTGATTTAAGTATTTGATCCAATAATCGATTGTATTTCTTCATCATTTCGTAACTATGGCACCAATGGGTTACTGAAGCAGACACACACACGCACGCACACACACACACACACGCACACACACAAAAAGAAGTTGATGGTTTATCCCTCGAGAATAGAGAATTAAACGTCGCACTAAGCAAGAATGCGTCGGCTGCTATAATCTGCTTGTATCAGAATGTTTTTCTTTCAACCTCAGCTTTTATTAGGCTCCCTAAAAACTCAAGCCCCCACAACCCCCTGCAGTGTTAAAGTACAGAGAGCTGCTGCAGGTGTAGACAGGCCATCTATTCACCTCCTAATGATGATGGATGGCAGCACTGCAGCGAGCGAGGACGCAGAGAAAAGTGGAGCGATGCAGGGAGATAGAGAAAATAGCTCGGGAACAGAAGAGCGTGTTTATATTTGTCCACTGGCTTTGGCAGATGCTGGGAGTTTTTTGGGTGACATGTCAGGCTTCAGATGTTTAAATCATTCTTGTCATCGACCTGATCGCACACGAGCACGCCGGAGAGGAACGGGAAACTCAAAAGCATCCATCAGATTCGCTGAGAGCACAAGGTAACACCCAGAAATAGCTTGTTATCCGGAGCAGCTGTCTAAAATTAAAGAATATATCAGATTCACTAAAACATGAGACGCCTCGCTGACTCACACACACACTAGTTCGCACACACACACACAAGAGGAGAAGCTCGAGAAAATGTTCACGAGCGCTTTACTGTGGAACTTAACAAGGCCAAATGATGAAGCGCAAATGTTTCTCTCGCAGTGTTGGCCGGTGCAGCGGCTCGCATCAACATTAGTCAAATGTTGGTGAGATGAATTATTCATACGGATCAACACCGGCTCAAGTAATGGTCGCGCTGGAACTCTGCTGCCAACACGGACGTCCGCAACACAATCTCCGGTTAACGACCTGCAGATTTATCTACTAATAAATTGATATAGCAGGGTGACTTAAAATATGGGATCTATTAAATTAAATTAATTTGATTGAGTTTTACTGAGTGTTTACTCAAAATTGATTTCATTAATTATATTAGTTGAACTTCTCATTCATGTTTTGACCAACTGGGAGGAAGCCAAGGAGCAGACCTGGGACTCGCCCAATGGAGGCACCCTCAGGTTAAGAGAAAATGATGATTGGATGGAAGGATTTATGTGAATCGTTCAGCAAAAGAAATGAAAAGAAGCCTTTATTTGTGCTTAGTAATGAATAATTTAATTATATTATGGGTGTCAAACTGGTCCAGAATAGATCTGAGTCGGTGCAGGTTTTGAATCCAACCAGCTAAGCGTGTATAGTTGAACCAATCAGTCAGGTGCTGCTTGATTAAGCTCTCACCTGACTGATTGGTTCAACTATACACGCTTAATTAAAAAAACAAACATTGCTAATGTAAGTTGTGTTAAGTATACAAAATATCTATACTTTTAAATAGGTATATTTATTTTAAGGTTTTTTTCATCCATTTCTTATTAAATAAAGTATTTCATACGACCCGTGTTAAGAAAAGTCTAATTTTCTCTTTACACACTTATATATTTATTTATTTTTAAAACATTTCAGGTTAATAATATGAAGTAAAATACAATTATAAGTAACACAAACTACAGGATTAATCCAGTTAGCCTGTGTAATTTGATTTATACTGATAAAACAATTAATTAATTGAAGATTCATTTTAGAAATCATAGAGAAACGAGCTTTAGAATATTTATAATGATTCTAATACTTAAGGAAGAAAGAAAAACTGCCTCATGACTATGGAAACGTGTAGCTAAATATGTATGAAGACAAACAATATGGATAAACAAAATATTAATATTAGATATAGAGTAATTTGGTCATGAGTTAGATTGAGGAGGCGTCACTTTATTAACAAGTAACTGCTTTATTCAGACCATATTGTTGCACGATGAACCACTAGTTGAGAATCCTTGCTATAAATCTTCCTTCAGATTTCTCTCACACTAACCCGCCTGTGACGTCTGAAATCAGCGTGAATACAACTTTAACAAGCACAGTCTCCATCTTACACCACCCACAGTCTCACCCTTTTTTTTTTTAAAAACGTATAGACAAGCCGTCGCCATGGCAACCTAAGGGAAATCCATGCGTTTTGACACCGAGCGAGCCCTTATTTTGAGAATCTTCGAGAAGTGGGCGTGTGGGCGAGCGACCCCAGGAGGAGGCGGCGAAGAGACATTTCTGGCGTCGCCCGAAATCCGACGGGTCGGACCTGTGGCGTGCACGGCCTCGAGCGCGGCAACCGTCGCCGAGATCCTCTCGACCTCAATCTGAATTTCACACCATCATCTCGGCTGTGGCGAGTGCAAACAACCTGCCTCCCCGACTCTTTCATCCTGCCCGAGATGTGCGTCACTTGTCAGATAGACGTGGAGAGGAACAGCGTTTTTCTCACCAACGCTCACTCTTTCAACCTGGAATGGGAGAGAATTGCATGATGGTTGTTCCCACTCGTGTTCCTGCTAGATTCTTCTGAAGTCTTCGCATGGAAGAAACACGTCCGCAGGAGATTTTATTTCTCTCATTATCGCACATTTTGATCCGTTTACTTGTCGAGCTTGTCATGTTGGTTCAACTCTTTCTTGAGTAGTTTCTTAAGGAAGTTCTCGACCTTTATTACGATGAATGGCATCAACCATCAAAGGGTTCATCCCCCATCATGCCTCTCTACTACTGTCAGCTGTGTGTACTAGTGTGTGTCTCAAGCATGTGAGAGTCTTTTGAGGTTTGCATGACTTGTTGAGTTGGGAGACCCACACCTGAGTCCCTGCTGAGGGTCCGGTGACCATGGAAACAGAGGCCTCTTTGTAAATGTCACTTAAGCAGCGATGACTGGAGCTCATTCTTGCCATGGGTGTGTGGACTCTGTATGCTGAACACTTTGTGTGTGGGTGTGTGTTGTTGCCGACATGTGTGTGTGAGGAACCCAAAAGTTTCTGCATGTATAATCTCTCACTGTCATACTTTGAGTTTTAAGTTATTGTAAGTTTTTTTTTTGTACAAATTGTCCTCAATGAACTTAAACATTCAAGGGTCTCAGACCAAACACAGTTATTTATTCCTTTTGAAAAGGCTATAACTGGCGCTCCTTTGACAGGAAAACATATTTTTTATAGCACAATTTTAAGTTAAAGTGACTCAAGACTAGGGCTGAACAAGGCAAAAAAAGCAAATATTTATTTACAAAATAAATACAGTCTTTATGGCTGCTAATACACGCCCACTAGTTAAGTCAACCTCCCCCCTTATTATGCAATTCATATATCACCTAAAACCTCCCACCTGTATGTGATAGTGAAATCACTTTTTTTTTAACCAGGCTGTTAATACTTCTTAGTGTCATAAAAAAAGTTGTTTTTTTTTACTGGTGTGTATGTTACTTCAGCCAGCCTCAAGTGGAGACTCGATGAACTGCGGATGTTTCCAATTCTGCATTTCCTTCACTTTTTTTTTAAAACCAGATGTCGCCCTAAACACTTCCTGGCCACTTTGTTAGGCACCGCTCGCTGGTATCGACTTCTTTTGTCTTCAGAAGTGCCTGGATTGTTTGTCACAGATTCAACAAGGTGTTAGAAGTAATCCATAGATACTTTGGTCCATATTGGCCTTCACGACTTAAGTGTCAATACAAATCTATTTGTTTTTTTAGAAATGGAAATAAAAGATATGATTCAATCAAATAAAAAATATAAATGAGGAATAGTTCTAAAACATTCAGTATAATTATTTTGTTTTATTTAAATATGTAGGGAATACATCTATAAATTAAGGCATAATAATGATTTTTCACCACTATTAATAATAAAAAAAAGAAAGCTTTTCTATAAACATTTTGGTCTAGAATTATGTGTAAAAACTAAAATAGGATTTAACATACAATATTAATGAGAATTTGTTATTTCAATGATTTTAAATTATAAATATAATGAAGTTCTAAATTAATTGAGCTTTGGAGGTCAAAGAAAAACAAATCCAAGTTAAATATGTTAAGTTGTAATTTTAGAAACATAAAATAAATAATGCACAACAAAGAATTTGAAATAACTTAGAGCTTTATGATCTAAAAAACAATTCCCAAATGGACGTTGAATGAATTAGTTTGAGCGTCCTCAAAGCTCTCACAAGTTTTATTTCTTCACAGCCTGGTGTGTGTTGACTTTCCTTTTGAGGAACGTATTGTGGACTTTAATGTCATGACTGGGAGAAGTTTAAAATAAAAAAAAAAACAACCTTGTGATCCTCAAGAATGAAGCAGAACAGGCTGAACCACAGAACTCCTGGCACCTCTCACTCCACCTTCCCCGCTCACTTCTATTGTTCTCGCGCCGCTAATCCTCCCCCTGCTCCGATCCACGGGTGTGTTCTGCTCGCAGGTGCGGTTCTGGATCGTGTCCTCGGTCGAGTTCAAATGATAATGTCTCGACGTCTAACCGGTCTCTCGGCTTCCACACAAACTGTACCTCGCTGGGCTGCATCCCATAACTCGGTGTCCTCCCCTGTCGGATGTTTTCTGATTGCACCTCTGAGATTGAGCAAGTAGAGAACCTACTGACCCGGCTGGTGAGTGCTTGAGCGAGTCCCTCACTCGATTCTTTGGCTTGTTAAAAAATGTTGTGATTGTGTTCGACAAGATCTGGAGGAGGTTGTTGGCTCTTCTAGTGAACCTCTGGATGCAGGTGTGTCCACCTTGTTCTGCACGTGTGCGTTCGTGCGAGCGTCGCTATCGTTAGGCTGAATCATGGGAGAGATTATCTGGATTACAGATGCATTGGATGGTAATTAAAAGCCTGTCACAGGATAATCATGATAATGTAAGAGGATTTCTGGATTTGATTTCAATAAAGGTAAAGTGGAAATACCTCCCGAACGAAGAGCCGGTGCTGAGTCACAGGAATAGGGCAGCAAAATATCTGTTTTTAACCTCATTATTGAGGGGAGAAGATTAAACGCACAATTCTAGATACATTATTAGTTCTAGTCTGAGTCGAGTCCATTGTGTTTGTTTTTCAGTCTGAACTATTCCGACCAAAATTGATTTTGAAAACACAACCATTATCATCAAATATTGATTCACAGCAAATGACAAATCGTTCCATCCAGTTCACACGAGGCCCGAGGGCCACATCTGGCACGCCAAGTCATTTTATGTGGCCCACCAGTAGTTTGTCTCAAAATCGAAGTAGATGAATGTTCATAGTGATATGGTGACCCATAGAGATGAACATGCTTAGGATAAGATGAGGAACAAATATTGGATGTCAACAATTATCCAAAGACATCCAATAAGAGTTAAGATAATAAGGAAATTGTACTTCCTGTCCAAGACCACAAGATTAACATACATTTTGTTCAGTCCCAGCTAAGTTATGTTTTCTCCCCTTGTTTGATTGAGTTTTACACCCTTGGTTTAAACTATAACTTAAAATTGAGTGTATTCTGCGAAAGGTAACTTGACGTACGAGTAGATTTTGACAGAAAAGAACACAGTTCAAGTTTAAGAAAAAATCCTTAACATTAGACTATGCAATTATAGAAAGAAAATTAAGTAAAATAAGTAAAAAAAATAAGTAAAATAATACATAAATTAAAAAGTTTAAACATTAGTGTTAACAATTATTGAATAAAGTTAAGAACATTATCACTCAATACCAAGACTGTCTAAACAAAGTACATCACCAGCACAAACAAAGTCTCTTTGCAAGAAAACGGTACTGACTATTAGAACCTTTTCCCAGAAGGTCTGGGGTCACATCTCTACCACATTTCTACCTTTAATTGTGTCAAGTTATTAAAGGAAAGCGGACAGAACTGTGTCCGAAACAAGCTATTTTGAAAACATTACATACAAATCCTCTTGAAAGTTCACCCTCTGTTTACTGTATTATTTCAGGGGGTCATAATGTTATGACCATGTGTGCCATGATGGCAGGTCTAAGTCATCATTACACATAATGTGGCACATAAAGAGTGGCGAGTACATGTGTTCAACGCAGCCGTCACTCTCACAAAGAGATGAAGCGACAGTAGTAAATGTGGCTAACAAGCTGAATATTGTCGGCTCCTTCCCCGCGACTGCAGGATGTGATTCATAAACAAGTTCATGCATCAACGCTCCGCTGCCTCTGGAAGTCTTATTTATCGGCTTCAGTAATGGTGCACAGCCGAGATGTGGAATTAAACAATGCTTTATTTACGAGGCTGGTTTCTGACAAGTCTCTGGTTAATCTATCGGCATTCTTTCTGTTGTCTTCATTCATCCCTGGAAACACATTTGATTTTCTTTCTGCTTCTTCTTTCGGCTTCAGGTTCTCGATGTTTCTGACCTGGTGGAAAAGTAATGCAAATTCTAAGGAAATGATTTAGCTTTAGTCATATAATTTCCAATCAAATTGTTTCATAAACATCTAAATGAAAACATTATCGCAGTGTATTTGTCGGAAGTTTTCATTTTAAATATTTAGTATCGTGATGCTAACACGACCTGCTAACTGACAGACTGTACGGGATGACCACAGACTTGTAACTTACATGGCAAATAATGTTTTCAGGCTGGCTTTTGTTGATCTTTTTTACTGTAACTTTTCTCTGACCACTCAGAAGTCCATTATTTGTCGCTCAATAATTAGACTTGATCTTTCTACTTCAATTTTTTTCTACAGAATGGTATTATCAAACTTTAGTAAAAAATAAGAAGACATTAAACATGGTAATAAATCCGAAAAAAAAATACATTTGAAATGTAGCGCTTTTAGAAGAGGACAGAGAGTGTCAACTGTTGTGGTGCATTATGGGATATGTAGTATGAGTGGGGAGTTTTACCACATCTCTACTGTGATTTGACGAGTGACACTAGTCAACAGTGAACATTTGTTCTGCTGCGGTTGTCTTGATTGAGATTGAGACCTTTACTTAGAGTTTAAGGATTTAAACAGTCATCCATTTTCAACGCAAAAGTGACATCATTGCGTCATAATAATTTTCTTCAGTTGGGGTGGTGGGTGTCAGTGATGCTTTGTTTCCGTTTCTTTCTTTCCAGTTGCTTTATGTAGATCACAAAGATATCCACGATCTAAATTCTACTCACACGCTGGTCTTGATATTCATCCCTGGCATCTTTGCCTCCTATATCCCTCCGATTTTAACTTCATTTATTCCGTGCACGTCCTCACTGTGATAAATCCAGTAGATGCCACTAATCTCTACTGACTTTTTTACAGCTAGTTGTAATTACATGGTTGAGTCCAAAAGTATGAAAGATGAATGAGATGGAAATCCTAGTAATGTTACAAATCACTTTCGGGAAAAGTATGGTACAGTAGGTTACTTATTTATTTATTAATATATTTATTTTCCTTCTCTTATAAAGCCCATGTTCCTATCGTACTTACAATTATCTTTACTTACAGATACAGAAACCCTTCAGTAGTAGCTTTTCTTTTCTAAGATTCTGTGCTAAAGAGTGATCAAAACAAGTGGATTTTTCTGATGGGAACTAATGGGATGAAGGCGGTGAACATCAGATTGATTTGTCATTTGTTAGCAAGTGTATTTTTTTTCACTAAGAGTTTGTCTTAAAGTGAAAATTTACTGAAGCTAACAAAATTCAAGATTTTTACTCTTTTTGTTTGTTTAGAATTTATTGATTGATTGATTGATTGATGTTATAAAATTGGTATCGGAAAAAGTATTGTTCAGTAACCGGTTTCGCAGTGTAGGTTTCGGTATCAGTACTTGTATTGAACATTTTCGATTGATACTCTGGCCCTACTTACCGATCTAAATATTTGAATGAATGTTTATTTGTATTGTTTTGCTCAATATTACACCAGACATATTTATATGTGGGTCTTTTATATTTTTCCAATCACTGCTGTCATAAACATCTATTACCATGGTAAATGACAAACATATTTTGATCGTTCTCCAAGATAAATAACTCAAACTTTTGAAAGATGATCGATAGTAAGTACTTTATTAAACTTCATTATTGGATACATGTGTTAACAGGTAGAATCGTAGTTACTACTGCTCTAGTGCTTAAACCACGTTTGATTCCTGAATCACAAAAGTTGTTGTATTGATTAGATGGTATGCTGGGATTTTGTTGAGAAATTAGTCCCTTGGCAGATGTTTGCACCGTCACAGTGCTTTTCTAGTTCCAGCTTGGAAAAACAGATTTGCCAAACATTTACAGAGTCACTATGATATCTCCGGCTATATGTCAAGATGTTGCGTTCCATAGCTGACCTGCGAACCGTAAATGTACATGCAAGTTGTTCGCATAATACTGTTAGCGTAGTGGAAAGTTATAAAGTATAAAAGTCATTTCTTAGGTCACAAGAATTAGAAAAATCCCTCCTAACATCGGAGTGTTTTCCTGCACGTCTTGCTCTTTTCTCTCCCTCGTCTCTGCTGCAGCTCAGAGTCGAATACAAACTATTATGTAAATGCAGGTCCAGATGTGTTTTCTAATCGCAAGAGTGCACATGATAACTTGAATAATAAGAGCATGTAGACCAGGGGTCGACCATTTAACTGCCCACGGGGCCCCGTCAAAAAACTGTGGTGGTTGTAAGAGGCCATCAGGCCAGAAGAAAGGAGAATAAACAAGGTCAAAGTGATGGGAAATCCCTTAAAGAAATACTGAAGTGATGAGAACAAACTACAAGTTCTTGAATGTAATGATGCGTCAACGTTATAAAAAAAACAGTGTTTAATTTCACTGTTTTCATTGTCAAGATAAACCCAACAAAAAAATAGGAATTCTTCCTAAAAATGTATACCTATGTATATATAAATACATTTGTAGTCAAAAATATATTAATATGGAAGTATATCAGTGTCATTGGATCATTGAGTTGTTGAATTAAACATTTCAAACGTTTAATCTTTGAATTTTGTTATTGAAATGTTGAAGTTTTTAATTTATTCAATTAAAAAAATAAAAATAATTCATATATTTTTAACAAAAATAAAGTATCTAAATTCACGTGTACGCATCACATTTCTTTTAAATTATTGGAATACATTTATTTCAAGTATCGGTTCCAGGAAACAACAAGGTTGTTGGTTCTGCTGCCACAGTTTTTCTCCGGATGATTGAATCACGACAACTGTGTGAGCGTCCTCCCTGCAACTTTGATGTCTGACCTTTGAACTCTTGTCTTGTCAGGGGCTGCATTCTGTCTGCTGCGACACAGAGACGACTGCCCGGAATAAAAAAAACAAAAAAAAAGGAGTGAAAAGTGAGACGACCAGGAGGACAGAAGGAGGTGAGTTGACTCACCAGGCTTTATGTTTTTAGCCTCTTTAAGCCATTGTTTGAAATGCACTCTGGCTGCTGGGCGCTCACGGCGGTTTAAGAGTCTCCGAAACGAGAGTTGATGAGAAAGGTCGTCCGAGCTCCTGCTGGGAGGACGGACGTGCGAGAGAATAATCCTCGGTTTCTGCACCTCCACGTTCCGTGCTCGGCTGATACGCTGTAATTATTACCTAACAAACGTAAAAGTGGCAGATGGAACAAAGCTGGGAGCCAGAATCACACATGTTGATCCTCACGCAGCAGATGAACGCCCACACCAAACCTGTTCCCCTTGTGTTCGCCACAAAACCATGAAATTGTTTGCATGAGGCTTCATGTGAAATTCACCCGAGAATTCTGGATTTTGTCTGAGGCTGATGATCATAGCATTTAGCCGGTTATTTTCACTCCAGCAGCGTCCTTTTTTTTTCTTCGTGAAGGTGATGCTTGAAACACCTTGAGGGAGTAACTTTGGCGCAGACTTCCACGTCTGTACTTTCGATAGAATCTAATTATAATTTGGCAATCTGGACCCAAAGGTGATAGTGACCTTAACTCGGGCTGCATCTCGGCTGTTTCTCTCTGAGGCGAAGCAGCTTTTAAATGTGACAGGACAATATTTTATAATATATAGATATATTCTATGATTAACTATACATATTTTTTAAAGACATAAATCATGAATCTATCCTTTAAAGTAGAATTGTATTTATTTTATTGTGATCCAGATGATTTTAACCAACCTGCAAGAGTTAAGATGAACCAGATATAAGACCTAGATCTACCTATCTACCTATCTATCTATCTATCTATCTATCTATCTATCTATCTATCTATCTATCTATCTATCTATCTATCTATCTATCTATCTATCTATCTACCTATCTATCTATCTATCTACCTATCTACCTATCTATCTATTTTAAGTTATTCACTATTTTACTCTCATTTAGATATGAAGGGTTGCTATTTAATTGATGATTAACAGAATTTAAACTCCTACCGTTAAGTCTTTTCTTGTATTAATGTTATTATGTTTTTAGTTGTGTTATTATTTTTTAACAGGTGTAATTTAATATAGTGTTCATTTATGTTTATTTGTTTGGTGTGAAATGCTCTGAATGCAGAAAGAATAAAGGTTTATTAATCAGTATCTACCTAAGCTAGCAAAATAGCATTGTCCTAACGTTACATTACAGTTGAAAAGAAAACTTAATTCTAATAGTTTCTTGAGCTATAAAGGTGTGATTAATTAAGCTTTATAGATCATTTAATAATACAAGAAATACCAACAAACAACAAATATATTGTATGAATATGTTTGCTTGAGTCCTTGGCTCCTCTTTGGGTTTGATGTCACTTTTAAAACATTTTCTTTTATTAGAAATGTGTCAGCATGACAGGATAAAAAAAAAGCTAAGACATCAAAATACATTTGTTCTTAAGATGATGAATTATAAGTTAATTAGGTTTAGAAAAAGAGAGAGTTTGTAATAAATATGTAGTGGAACAAAGGCGCTGGTTTGGTAGAAGGTATCAAGATTGACGGTAAAGACAACCAGAGTGTTTTAAACCATGGTTGCCTTCAATCTTGCATCAGCGCTCCGAGGTGCCTGCGAGGTTAGAAACACTCTTTGAACAGAGTCAGGGGGTCTGTGGTGCAGTTCAGTTTATTTTATTTAAGAGGACAATGTTCACTCCCGGCTTTATTAAACTCTCCACTTGTGGATTTAAAGTAGCTTCCATGCCATCCTCCCCTCTGCCTCCCCAGCTATCATCTCAGCGGGGGTGTTTTGGTCTCGGCGTGTGCATCGACGTGTAAATAATTGATCGCTGTAGATGTTTTACCGAATCACTGCCGAGACTCGGAGCAGGCGAGATCAACTCACAAACTGTTCGCTCCGCTGACTCCATGTTAGCACAGTCTGCAGACAGTGTGTGTGTGTTCTCCTATTAACTACACATTTATTACAGAAAATTAAGTCTATTTAATACTGGAAAATACATTTCATTTGTGATTAACAACTGCTGTTATTGTACAACTCTAGTGTATCTCCCACACACATTATCTCAGAATCCCGGCCAGTTTACTTTATATTTTTTTTAAAGTTTTTCAAAAAGTTACTTCCTTTTAGAGTTCATTCACTCGACTAGCTTAATGGCTGAGTTTGTGATGGTCAATCTGGGTTTTATGTGGGCACTATTAATGATAACTATTGACTCTTAACTGACTGTAGGTTTATTTCTGAGTAGCTGTCGCTCTCTGCCCTCTGAAGACATGGTGTCCTCTTGTGTCTCACCCTGAGTAGCTGGGACAGGCTGTCATAACAAACAGAGGCTGTTTTACTGTAGATTGTTGTTTAGCTGTGGGATTCTATTCTTCCTTGAAGACACTTTTAAACATATATTTTTAAACTTTTGCTTTGATTTCTATCCATTTTTCTACAATAAATCAATATATTAAATTATTCTGCCATTTTATCCACTTTTAATTGGCTCTGCTTTTTTTTATTTTTAAAGGTGGTTTAAAGTCCTTTAATGTGTGTACTTTGAGTGTCCAAAAAGGTGCAGTCAAATTAAAATGTAATATTATTTTTTCTTACCATATTTTCCATAAAGTTTTGGTGTAGGGTTCAGTTTTTATGAGATCTGTGAAAAGCTGGTACTTTTGAAAAGGTGCCTGAAGAGTTCAAACCATACACTCATTATACACTATTTTTTGCAAAATAAGAATATATTCTTAACATTGGTTGAAGCCAATGACTGTTTACTCTTTATATAGCAGATCTTTCCTTTGTGTTGTTCTGTCAGTGTTTTTTTGGGACGTAGCTCTGAAACCCTCCCAGGTTTACTCCGGGCACTCCGGTTTTCTCCCACAGTCCAAAAACATACAGAGGTTGATTGAGAACTTGGGGATATTTCCCGTGTGTATGAGTGTGTGTATTTGTAAAGCGCCTTTCTAGACCAGGGTCACAAGGCGCTTGAACAATCAAAAGCAATACACATTTAAAAATATATACACATTTAAACAGTCTAAAAGGCCAAGACAAAAGACAAACACAGGAAGATAAGGGAAAAGTCTGCTCAAATAAGAACGTCTTAAGATGTTTCTTGAAGGAGTCAGTAGATCATCAAACACGGAGAGAGAGGAAGATCATTCCAAAGCTTAGTAGCAACAGCCTGGAAGGATTTCTCTCCTCTGGTCCTGAAGCGTGTTCAGGAACCATCAGTAGATTCTGATCCACAGACCTCAGAGCCCGAGCTGGGGTGTAAGGCTGGATCAGATCAGTGATGTAAGGAGGAGCCTGACCATGAATAGATCTGAAAGTAAGAACCAGAATTTTAAAATGGATCCTGAAAAGAAACTGGCAGCCAGTGAAGAGTTTTAAGGATCAAGGGAAATGTGAGTTCTTCTACTAGAGCGACTCAGAATTCTCACTGCAGAGTGTTGTATTAACTACAGACGAGACAGCTCCTTCTTGTTTAGACAAGAAAATAAACTGTTACAATAGTATAATCGAGAAGACACAAATGCATGGATTATAAGATCCAGATCGTGTTGTGACACCATTTTCCTTACCAAGTTTAAAGATTTTTCTCAGTTTGTGTGAATGATTGTATGTCTTTGTGCCTGCAACAGACTGCCGTCCCCCACCTATCTTCCTACGGAAAAGGTACTCCGGCCCCCCCGTGTCCCCCACATGGGAATAAGCGGCAGAAAATGAATTAAATCATTTTATTTAAACAGAATCGTTTAGACGTTAATGTCACAAGGTGCTTAACATAAAAATGGCAACAAAATAAGTCCATTTACATTATTAAATATATTCAAATATCAAGGTAAAACACGGTAAATTTTTAGATTATAAAATAATGGCAAAACCCCATTGATGAATAGCATAAAGAAATCTGCCATTTTAGTAAACGTGAAGATTCTATATCTGTCATCTTTTTTCCATTTCAATCAGAGAACATAAACCTGTTCCTATGATCTGTGTAGCGTCTCGGTTCGGTTACCACCGCTGTCAGATCCAGTCACCGTCCCCGCTTCTCAAGTCATGTTACTTCTATCAACTTTCCAATGTTCTCGCCTGAAGCAACAAGCATCAGCGGCACTTAGACGCCGTCACCTTAGACGCGAGCTGATGCTCACACGCGCAGAGATGAATCCGTGTCGACCGCATCCCTCCCCGTTACCATCACCCGTTGTGTAGGTCCAGCAACACACCCGAGCTCCTTCTGTCCACTACGTTCCTCCCTCGCCCCCAAACCCTCTTTGAGATCTTTTCAAATCCTTGCTCCTTCCTCTCCTTTCTTTCACGGAGCTGCAGTGTCCTTGAAGAAGAATGACTTTGACGTTGAGCTGAGTGCATCCTTTTTCACACTCCCTCTCTTCCACACACACACAGGTCCTCTGTCATCCAACCTTTACAAGTCTCCTTCCTTTAGTCTTTATAAATAATTCAGCCTTGTAATCCTGCCTCTATTTTATGCACATATTGACAAACCTTTGCCGGAGACTCGTGTAAAGCTGCACGTGCGGCTGTGAAATCAAGCCGCTCCCATGATTAAATGCTCTCTGCCTGTAAATAGTTATGCATTATACATAAACGTCTCCTCCAGCTCCTACAAATGACTCGCCGGGAAATTGATCCACGAAAAAAAAAAACGTCCCGGCCCCCCTCATTAATTGAGGGCCGACTAATCTTGGATCACGACGGCGCGTTGTCGCAATTTTTTTTCCGAAGCCCCTGCAATATTGATGCGGGTCTGATTGTGTGCTGGTAAAATGAGATGATATTGTCTTAGGAGGCCGTTTGTCCTCCCGCGGTTTCTTGTTCCCCGTCGCCAGGTGCGTACAGGGTCATCGGCTTTTTTATCGCCGCCATCTGTTTGTTTTTTTTGTTAAGGTTGAGATCGAATGTCGGAGATCGCCGCGATCGGTGACCGGGTTCATGCTTTGATTGTTTAAAAAAAACCTTCAGAGAAATCTCGTTTAAATCGGAGGACGTCATGATGTTAAAATAAAGAAGATGTAACAATTCAACACAATTCTGGTGTTAGATTCAGGATAAAGTTTTAATTTATATTTAACATTGTTATTTTTTTGCTGCATTTGTTTATCTACACATGTGGTAAACAGGAATTTAATACCATTTGGTAACACTTCATTTACACGTCAAGCAGACGACGGTCTATTTCCAAATACTAACCTAACACCTCCGAGTACACACAAGCTTTGCTAGCTGCTAGCTTGCTAACTGAATGTTCTCTTTTCTACATCTTTTTTGTATTTCATGTCTTTCCCCAAACTGGTATAAAACACTCTTCAGAAAGCCCTGACACCCCCCCCGACGTTGTGTTTTCAGTGTTTGTGAGCCATAAATAATATATTTAAACAAAGATGCAGAGTCTGATAGTCGACCCGCCATCAAAATATTTGAGGGTCAGGCTGAGTCAGCATTTTCCAAAAACACTCCAGCAATGCAAGTATTCAAACAGAAAAACTACAGTCCAAAGACTCGCCTGGATGACTCGAGAGATCAGAGAAAATAAAGTCTATGGAACAGTAAAAGGTTAGTTTTACACCAGATTATTTAAAGGATCATCCGTGAGATGCTCTGTTGTCGACATTTTATCGCGAGATATTTGAGACGATTCTTTAAATTCTCCATCAATTATCTTAAGTTGTTTTCTCAACATCCGTGTAATAAGTGTAAGCACATTTAATGATTCCTAAAAGAAACAAAAGTCACCGTATGAGTGCATACTGTATTTTTTTTATTTTCCCCCGCATTGAACGGAAGAAAAAAAATAAAACTGTAGTCGCCATGGTGACCAAATCCTGGGGGGAAAGTTGGATGAAGCCGAATCTCTTTCTGTCATTCGTCTCTTCCTTTTAAAATATAATATTTAGTCTCTACACACCAACAAACATCCGACCTAGTAAAGAGGTTTTCTAGTACATCTGCTTAAGTGTTGGCAAATGTAAGAGCCAGTAAAACCTTCCTGACTAAGGTTTATAGCAGCAGTCTACAACAGTACTTGCTCACCATCTGTCGATGTCCGTCACATATATTCAGTTCTGCACTGATACGGTGAGAATCAGTGTCACGATCCTGCTGTATTTAAAAAAAACAAACCTCTATTGAACCAGGCACTGGAGGATTTCCAAACGTAACTTCATTGCAGTTGATACGCAGCCATTTTCCTCGTTAGAATATCATGGACAAAATAAACAAGTCATTTAATTTGTGGACCGTTTTTTTATTGTCCTGTAATAACGTGGTTTTACACTGGGTGCCAATTTCCTCTTATAATCCAAAAACAAACTGAAATGTATTGACCATGTCCGTGTGTGTGTGTGATTGGTTTAAGAAGCGGTTATTTTTTAGGCTATAATTAATGTACATATTATTTTACATCAACCATTTTGTCATTTTCATTTAAAAAATGATAATAATCATTTATATCATTGAGTGTATGTTAAGTCCATCTTTATATTCTAGTAGTCATACTAAACCCAACCACTGTTTTCATTTAGCATTTTAATTACGTTTTTACTTTCTACAAGTTAATTAAACATTACTTTGACTTAAATGAGAGTTTAAGCGTTTAAGGCAACAGTGTTGGACCTGACGTATAAAGGGAAAAAATAATAACGAACAGGGGAGATCATGGAGGCTGTAGGTACAAAAGATTATAGGTTGACTTTAGGACGAGGATTAAGATAAGTGGATTGACAAAGACTGATAAAGTAAAGTAAAGATGCATATAGGTTTAAAGGGAAACTAAAGTGTTGATTTAAGTGTGTCTTAAATAGATGTTGGACTGTATTGTACTCATCAGTATGTTTGTACAAAACTCTTTTTATTGACATTAAAACATGAACTTAAGCTCCGCCCACTGAAACCCATCAGAGGAAATCTTGTTTACCATAACCTTAACTCTGCTGTGATTGGTCAAACTTAAAGGTTTGTCACCATGTGTTATCAATCCCGGAAGACTTTACCTCCTACTGACTTGTTGTATAAACAAAGCCCGGTGGGATTAAAGCTGGCTGGAGGAGGAGTGTAGCCTTTATCACGTCATAATGAACTCTTATAACCTCTTGTTTGTCAGATTTCGGGGGAGAACTTTATGAAGTAATACATTCAAAACATGGTCATGATGAGGGACTTGCTGCATCTTGGATAAGACTTTTGAAACAAGCATTTGAAACATGAGGAGAGTTGTGTTTTTCACATTAGTGGCTCCATAAAGAAAGATTCAAGTACATATAGCTGCCATAAAAAGAAATGCAGGACAATCACAAGTGTAAGTTTCAAGTGCTTTGTCGTGCTTCCGGATGCATCTTTCCCTGAAAGCATTTTGTTTATCCCTTATAAAAATACTCTGCATTCTGTCTGTGCTCTCAGCTTCGGCTCTCCACTTCGCTGTACTTTCATTTTCCCCCCGTGTCCCCGGAGTCACAGGGACTCTGTCAGGGAGACGGGCGGCAGGAAGTCTGTAATGAAACCAGCAGATAGAGCGCACGCTCCAAATTGACCTGGAATGAATGGAGCCTCAGATCTGCTAAAGTGCTGCAGTGGTCGCGGCGCTGGAGTGAGAATGAGGTGTACTGCGTTTTTACACTCGCACGTCAATCAGCCAAAACATTATGACCGCTGATCCGAGGCACAGTAAAATTGTGTCGGTTAATAAACCACTTCATTCGACCACTTAAGCATGAAAATAGTGGCTCGATTAGCGGAATTAATTTCACTGGTATCGCCACTGACCACTGCAGACTAGCAACACACCAATAGGCAGTTGTGGGGAAAAAAAAAGAAAGCATGATTTGTCACTATAAATTAAAAGCAGGGGGGGGAAAAAAAGCACTAAAAGAGTCCATCGTTCAAATTAATATCTTAAAAAGACTTGATCCTCCACTTAAATGATGAATCTCACTAATGTGCTCATCTGCCGCCGCCACCCACCGCCGCTCTCCGTAATGAAAATGGACTGCGAGTCAGGAGGGGATGGAGGGGGGGGGGAGCAGCACGTCGCCATTATAATTTGGTATTACAGTTTGACCGCTCGCCCACTGGTGTGTTTTCTAGTTAAACCCCATTTAGAGAATTAGAGCACATCTGGACTCCCCTGGCTGACCTCGCTCTCTGCACACCAACGCTTTCCTCCAGGACACTCGTTTGACTCCACCGCTTTATGACCTCAATTTAACTGATGTTTCTTTTACGAAACTGACCCCCCCCCCCCCCAACTGTCACCTCATTCCTTCCATGCTAATCCTTACAGTAAATAAACCTGTTTTACCATCTGTCCAATGAAGACTTTTACAGCTTCTGCTGGGTCAACACCAGATATCACCAGTTCATGTTCTGACCCCGTGAGTGGGATAATGGTCGCTTTTATGTTGCTCTTCATGTTTTAACAAAATCACGGTTTTATTTTCATTGCACTAGAGCGACCCTCGGTTCATTCGATTAACATAATTTAAAAACATAATTTTAAAAGTATGTCAATTATTTTGGAAATGTAACATGTTTTTAATCAATGGTTTATGTCTTGGTTTGGTGTTAAAACAACTTTTAATCAAAATATTTTTGCTTAATTATTCCTCACAGCTGGTATATACGGTTTAATTGCGATTGTCTTAAATGGAAATAATTGTTAAAACTATATATTTAGAGGCGGGCTATATGACTCCCATTATATGAGTTAGTTTCCGTAAAGGTGTAACACAGTGTTCACTATGGGATGTTCCGTGTATTACTCCCAAAAACGCAGAGAATTTCGACAACATGTCTCTTTGGTGTTTAAACATACATGGACCATAAACATCCTTTGTTTAAATGTGTTAAAATACAAGAATACATGATGGAGTTCACTGGCATTAAACTGCATCTGTGATCATGATTCTGAAATGATCACTTACACAAATATTGCCAATATTGTTAATAAAGACTTAACCGTCAAAAAGAGGAAACGGGTAGAAAGAATGCATCATACAGTAAACTGGGAAACTTCAATCTCCAGCAGAACCAGAGCGAGCTGGTTATTTATCCTCTCACTGGATATTGCAAGATATCCACATCAGACGATTTAATGAGATTTATGACACGTGTTGAGAATCTCTCGCTTCAGCGATGCACGTACTTGACGTTTTCATAATCAACCTGAAGTTCAGTGGAACCTTCTCCGTTCAGCGTACTGTACGCTTTTACACATCTTGGTGGTTATTTTAGTCGAGATGTTGATTTTGTCTGCGATGAATGGCAGCTGTACAATTATTCACTCTTTATTTCGATTTAATTTCATGTTAACTGTGTCTTCATATTTCATATTTAGTTCATTAAATGTATAAAACACAAACTAAATTATTATTTCTCTTCAATTTCCAACATTTTTCTCAGAGAATGTCATGTGTGTCAATCATATAATGGTGAGAGTCGAGGGAAATGTAAATATTGCGCAGCATTTAAAAAAAAAAGTACACTTCAATGTAACAGATCTAAATGTGACATCATCTCCTGAGTGTGTGTAAAGTATTTCATAAAATAATTTATGACATAGTCCGACATTTCTGCATCCAAGATTCTCATCAAAGGTATCATATGTTGCATTTGGCTTCATTTTACGGCTTTTTTAAATTTGGAATCAGTTGAGTTGGCATGTATTCTTTCACTGCTTTGTCTCCCCATGATTACATTATGCAACTAGAAAAGCACAACGATGGCACATACCCCTGCCAAGGCTAATTTCAAATGACTGATTTAAAAACAGCATTGACTGGCTGCCTTTGTTCTGTTTTTCTATTGCTTATTTTCTGTGTTATCTTATTTCATTCTCTTTATTCTGTACTGCCAAAAAACTGGCAATAACTGTTTCTGATTCTGATTTTAAATATTGTGTTGCCTTTTTTAGGTCTTTGTCTTTATTTACTACACTAAATTAAATTGATTAAACATTAATAATGACGTTGTTGGCATTGTTAATGTGGCAGCAGCAAATATCAGTTTACAAAAGCCACTTACAGCAATGATACTTGTTACCAACGTAATTTCAATTCTACCCTTTTTCACCATGTTTATGTTTCCTTTCTGTGGTCGGCACGACCAACGTTTACTTGATGTGACACCTGTCACTGTGAACACATCTTTATATGCAATTACAAACGCACAATCCGGCACACATAGGGTTGTGGGTGGTGTGTGTGTGAGCAAACCTGAGCTCTTCAGCGAAGAGCCTTTCAAGCAGGATTAGCCAACAAAGTGTCAATGGGACAAACAAGTAGGCCAAAGACCAAGGGCATATCGCTTACACCGCCTCGGCCTGTCGTTGAAGAACGATGCCGCTCGAAGAATAGTCCAGGAAACGTACGTGTTTAGCAGTCGCCGCACAGGCTGTCGTGCCACAGCACGGCGGCGACCGAGCCATCTGCTCCTGCTGAAACCGGCACAGTGGGATCGTACCGACACACATGCACACAACAACATGCGTGTCACAAAAAAGAAACCATTCCGTGGTTACAGAAATGAGCAAATCAAGGAGAGATGGATTCGGCGTCGTGCGTCAGTGACCCCCCCGAGTCTCTTAAGTGTGACCCGCCGGCCGCCGAAAGTGTTTACACCCGCGTCGCTCCATTTTAATAATTGACCCGAGGGAGCGGCGGCGGCGTCGTGCCGGCAACTGCAGCGTCAGCGATTCCTCTCCTCATTGCAGCCTCATCTAAATTCCGTGTGCCGGCACCCCTCCTGACCCCTCGCCTGGACCTGGAGTCGAGTGTCGCCGCGCAAAATCAAGACTCTCCAAAGCAGAGATTCATTACCAGGTTTATCCAAACTTGACACAAACTCATCCCGACGAACGTATAAACTCTGGACGGACGTGACGGAGGGGAAGTGGAAGGAATTAATCGTAGATCATCAGCGTGGAGACGGAGCGCTGCTGAGGCGGCTGCAGATCTGTGGGGAAATCATCACTAATATTGGTCAGGTTGTTTTTTATTTTTTTTATTACTGAAATCTGGCTCATCCTGTTCTGCTAATAGATGTTCGATGAATCATGCGCTCGCCAATTTACTGACGGAGACGCAGGAGTAACAAGAGCTCGCGGATCACATTAGTCGATGCTTTCTATCAGATCGGTTATTGACGTGCTAAGTAAAACCAGTGGAAGTCTGGAGGTAGAAAAAAAAAAATGACAACGTGACCAAAGATATGTTTTCAAAATATATATTTAGTACCTTAAATGTATATTTGTTTGACATTTATTTAAACTTGCAAACCTAACATTGCATATTAAATGCGATCCTTCGCAACAACAATCTCAGTAACGGGGACCTGAACGGCTGCTATAATGCTTTGCCGCCCAGCCAACCAATCACAGCTGTCGATTCCTTTTGAAATAGTAACATAGACCTAGAATTAATCAGAATAACAATTAGGAACTTGCCTTGGTATAATTTTGCAACATAAAAAAAAAGAAGAAAAGTCTTGAACATGAATAAAAAAAAAAAAAAATACTAAATACAGTTAAATACAGTACTGTGGCGATCGATTAGCCGTCACTTAAAAGAGGAACATGTAGAAAGGCATCATGGGAGTTCACTGTTGGTGAATGAGAAAGTAGTGTTAAAAAAAAAGTGTTTATGCAGTTTAAATAAATGATTGGTTTGTAACAATGTGTACAATATCAAGACAGCGTTCTACAATAATTAAAACCAAAATTAAGCGAAAAATAAATACCTTTTCTTTTCTTGTGCTATATTTTCTTCCCATTTTTAAATCCATTTAAATGTATTTAAACAACATGGAATGCTCAATTCTGTGTGATGTAATTCACATTGTCAATCAACTATGAATAAAGGCTTTATGAAATTTCAAAAAAGCATTTTTAAGTTTGTTTTCTACTCAAATATTTATTCCAGCCCAAATAAAAAAACTAATTCTAATTTAGTGCTGAAAATGGGAACCAGCTGGTCTCCGTTTTGTTAGGAATTAACTGATCAGCTGCAGTTGTTATTTAATCAAGAGATGTAATTGAACCGGTTGCGCAGTTTCATTTTCGGGCAGAGTTTTTTTTTCATCGTCTCTGTTTTCACAGGTGTTAATTAGCTTCCGTCCCGAGCGTCGACCATTAGCGCCGCTGCAGGAGCGAACCAACAGCGAAGACCATTTATTTGGGAAAAACATGTTGATGCAAACGGGCGTTGAGTCATGATGCGCAGTTTTTAGAACACGCCAGGAAGAGCAGCATAATGAGCTCCATGTCTACAGTGTGGCTTGACGTGTACGTGTGAGACCAGCTGCACGGCTCGGCGTTAATGACACGCGAAGCAGATCTCGCCGCCGCCATCACACGTCACCGGAACGCTGTATGAGATGATCGAAAATAATACTTCCCGACTCCTACGTGTGGTGGTGATTTTTCAGAGTACACATATTAGCCAAACTTTATTTAGACAACACTGCAGTGGACCAAAGATAAAACATAGAGGCCCAATTATAGTTGCATCCGCCCAAGATAAATATAAAATATATATATATTTCTGCAACTTATTTTGACTTAAAAAGTGAGTTTGTTCTCAAGAAAATCTAAGAAGCGCCGGCGCTGGGTTGCATTGCATTCTGGGATTCGCCTTCTTAAGGCTTAGATTGTTGGTGACAGCGATGGCTTGTATAGGACAAAGAAAAGTTGTAATAACAGTAATATGATATTTTGTGATACTGTAGTAACAAGAATACATTTGTAGTATTGTCGAGTACTTATCTCTGGTGTTGCAGAATTTACAGACCACATGACGCTTGACTAAGTCGTAACTGCTTTCATTTGTTTTGAAACTAAAATATGTCCAAACTTCAGCTTTAAAAGACGCTGGAGTCGAGGGTATCCTCTCGTCCTCAGTTATCCCAAAAATGTTGCATTGTTGCTTTAGTTGCGAATGACGTAGCGATTTCTGCCCGATGTCTAATTGTAACACAAAACTGAACAAAACATGAATAATTGCGTGTTAACTGTAAGAAAATAAAATGGAAAAAACACACAAACCATAAAATAAAGTAATGAAAAATGAAAAAAATATCAAGGAAAACAAGCAGTTCTGGTAAATATTGATGGTGTATTGAAAGAAAAAAACAAAAAACAAACACATTTCCTTAATTTCTTCTTAATATGTTTGCACGCGTGTACGTGACCATCAAGTTAATGTCGGCAACATTAACGCTAACAAGCTTGTGTTAAAGTAGCTCAACAGGCTCACTAAGCGTAACAAAGGAAATGAAGGCCGGATATAGAACTGAGCTGATAATGGTTTGGAGGAGAGAAAGGAAATGATCAGGAGAGATGGAAGTCTGTGGAGGATACATTGACATCAGTTCGATGCTCGTGGGGGTTTATTTGCAATTCTCCACTTGATTTGAAACTCAGGATCGCTTGTACTTCATTAAAAATCTTGCTTCCTGTTCAGTTCTCAGATATTTACTCCTCGTCTCTATTCTCTGCCTATATAGACGCAGCAGAGACACTTTGTTTACACAACAGGGAAGGTTTGATGGAGGTGAAGAGAAGTGTGATTCTGCTGGTGTTCTATTTATTTAGCACCACATGGTCCAAAGACTTTAGTCACTGCTGTTGTCGTTTTCTCACACAATTTGTGTGCATCGATTGTAACACACAAATGTAAACTGTTGGATCCTCGCCATCTAATAAGGAAAGTACAAAAACAAAATGTTCAAAATGGACGCGGACATATCTTTTCGAAGTGGATTTAAACAAGTTGTGAGACGAACACAAATGATGTTTTTCATTGACATCGTTCACCAGTGACTCTCATACCAACCCTCCTCTTGAGTGACAGTCTTCATATTGCATCCTCATAAACACTAAGCTGGGATTTGAACAGAAAATTTGGCTATCATTTTCTCTCACAGAACCTCTTTCGCTGGCAATAATAACTGCTTGTCTTTTGATGTCACACCACAAAATTGACACAAATATTAAGTGTATAATCGCGTCTATAGAAGGGAGAGCTCCCTGATCCCTCATTACAACTTTTTTTTTTACAGTTTCCTGCCTCATTCTTTTTTAAAGTCGACAGATGAAAAGGTGTGAATTACTGCCTGGAGCCGTCCCAGCGAATTCTGCTCACTTCACTTCCTGATGCTGTGTTTACGACACGGGTGTGCACATTCATGGTTTTTCCAACCCGCACATGTGACTTGTTTTCCACACAAAGTCAACGATGAGACAACTTTGTTTTTCAACACTTGGTTATCACAGTCTTTTGTTGCCTTTTTATTTTAATTAATACATTTTCTGTGGCTTTAAAGGCAAAAGTCAAACTGCTACTCATGGCGTCAACTTTAATGTTGACAAATAATTATGTAATTTATATCTATAAAAATATTTATGTTTTATACATTTCTTTAGATTCCATTGGAACATTGGAATTAAACTTTAAATGTGAAGTAATACATAATTTAAATCAATCAAATCTAATAAATAGTTCTTTATAGACCTTCATATATAGTATTTATTAATACATAAATAGTGGCGGTGAAATGTGTAATGAACATATTGGGATTTAGGTTCAATATATGAATTAATAAACACAGTAACTTAAATTGAGGAAGCATAAATAACATTTATTTAATGACTATCATTAGTCCTGTGAACCTGGTTTCAAATAATGGATACACTCTTTATCCAGTATACAACCTAAATGTTTGAATTTTTTAATATTGTACGTTTAGACAAAATACCTACAATAGTTTCACCTTATCATACAAACCATGAATCGGCATCAGTGCATTGTTTGATGTGTGAATAGTTTTTGAAGAAAACAAAGGGAAAAGTGTTCAAGATGTTTCATTTATTTTACATTCCAATCATTTAGTCGTGCAACTCTTTCATAATCCTCTCAGGAGCTACGATGTAACACATTTGTTTCAACATCATTTAATACCATTTTTTCCTGCTTACTTTTGTTACAACTTTTTAAGCCCTTATTTGACAAAAAGCTGTATTTATGGGATTTACTGAAACCATTTTTTTAACAGACATTTCTTGCTTGTTATTTCTATTCATAAAACCTTAATCTTCAACTCAAACTGCAAAATAAAAAACGTAACTGTGGTTAAATATCAAAGGAAAGAAACAAGAACACACGCATTCCAAAAAATGAATACAAATAGTTACACACATTAATGGTAAACCTTGGCCCATCCTGGTATTTAAAAAGAACCATTTGGCTCAAAATTGTTTAGTCCATTAAATTTGATGTTCAGTACATAACATGGACCACACTTTTATCGTTTACCCATCAGAGTCGGCGGAAAGTGGCTTCCAGACAACACACACTCAGAAATCAGTTTTCTGACTCTGAACCTACAAGCAATTGAAGTTTTGAAATAAGCGAACTGCACTTTGATTCTCACGATGCTAGTTGAATATCAACGATATAAATCATAAAAATATTCCCACAGCATCTGACTGGTGGAAAAATCTGCTTGGGTTTATGACAGATCTTGATGATGGGTTTGGTTTTATCAAAGTTTTATCTTTAGTTTTTGCATCATCATTACAATTGTTAAGTTCTTCTCTTATTCGACATCCAAAGGAAACGATCAACGACTCAAATTTCCGACTTAATCATTTTATTTTCTCCTTGTTTGTCGATTGGTCCAGTCAATAAATTAGGTTGTAAACCTTTTGAGTTAGAAACAAAGGTTACACATTTGAAACAGTGAAAAAAATACTTCACCGATCATTGGCGTCTTTGGAGAGAGCCTGAGTGAACTTGGTTTGTCTTTTCTCTGAAGATGTTCTTTTCTGAATGGCTGCAAGCCTTTCCAGGTGCTTCCAATCAGTGACACAGACTGGCAGCCATTTTGCTGTTGCTATTGAATTCTGGGAATTGTAGTTTGAGATGTGTTCTGAGATAAAACTTAAAAAACAATATTGAGAGGGAATTATTTAAGTGTTGTTGTGCATCTCTCTTTGGAATTCTTCCGTTTTCCATCTCCTGGTTGAGCGCCCACCTCCAGTTACACACCTATTCTGATACTCATTTTCACCTCTTTCCTCTGTGTGTCTTTTTTTTTTTTTCCTTCCACCCGTCCTCCTGGAAAACCACACTGAAACTGAGAGGTAGACCTGCCACAATTTAATCATCCGGAGTGTGTATTTTTATCCCTCTAGTCCACATTGGGGACACTGTCATTTGTGGCGTGAATACGTGACATAATTATGCCGGTGACAAGTTAAAAATAAGACATTTGAAGGCAGGAGTCATCAAATACCTTAAAAATGTCCTCTAAAACAAGGGTCCCTCACCTTTTTTTTTGCACCACGGAACGCAAGTACCATTTCAGTCCGGGCTATTCCCACATGACAACACACGTCACAAACGCTGTCTTCAAAAGCTTTTTGATGAGTAAAAAAAAACATAAATCATTCAATATAAATGTAAACATAACATATTTTTAATCACGTTTTGCAATGTGTGACATCACCACGTAGGAAGTGTCTGCACCAAAATAATGGGCTGGATAAATACAAAAATGATATGACCAGCGTAAAACTGTTTATTGTATGTTCAATATAATAACAATACACCTGAACCCACTGTGAACTCTTTTACAACTTTATTTATAGCGTACCTGTAACATCACGTTAAAAACATAACAGAAAGTAGCATCCACTCTGGCCTTCTGTTGTCTTCATCATGCTCTTCCGCATGCTAAGATATCACGTGACCCAGATGTGAGAAGAGAACTGGTAACTTTTCAAAAAAAAACATCGCAACTTGGATAATAAAAAAATAGATTATGCAAATGTGTTGTCCTTTCTCTGCGGACCCACAGATCAGTACCGGGTTGTTTGGGGACCCCTGCTCTGAGCTACCTTTATGAAGAAGCACTTCACTCTAAACAAATCCCAGTTTTAGTCTAAATAAGTCGAACATGTATTTAAACTCCTGGTCAGAAACCACTATGTATTTCCAGTAGAGGTTTTTAAAAGCTACAAACATGCCCGACATAGCGATCGACGTGTTAACTCCGGCGCTCGCTAACAAGCAAACACACGCGGCTATAAATGTCATTGCTGCGGTCGGTCCGTGACCAGAAGCGTGTGTGCAGTATCAAAGGCAAGTTGGCTGACATTTCACGTTTGGAAAAAAAAGAGATATGTTTGAGATATTGCAGTTATTGAGCCAGGACAGTCAATATTTGACAAAACGATGCGGTTATACCTATAAAACATTTATAAAAGTATTTATTCCATATTTTCTTACTCTAAAATATTTTTTAAATGCATCGAAACAGATTGTGGATGGAGAGACAAATACATGTATAGATAAAGGGATGAATATTCTAATGTATGAATAGATGGATGATTACTAACCACAACTCTGGTCAAACTTGAAAAACTGCTTCATCAACCATTGAAGGACAACTCAATTCTTCTTCTTATTTTTTATTTTTTTTATTTTCTTGAAGATGGTTCGATGATTTCAGTGGACATAAACAAGTGATGAAATGGAATAGGTTGGAATAGGTTGATAACTTTCAAAATAGACAAACAAAAGATGTGCATTAGTCTCAATACATTTCAATAAACGTTTCCCCTTCAAAGTTTTCTTAAATAAAATGTTACTATAGCTTCCTCTTGTAACAAAGTTATTGCAAGCGTAAATAAGCTCACACAAATGTATCTTAATACAATGTTACCAAGCATGACTTCAAAACATAATCCTCATTAAAAAGTAGTTTTTTTCCTACCAGTTGCATCTTCTGGCTGATCAAAAGCTGTGACCAGGTGAAAAAGGCAAACTAAGCTACCTTCAAACATTTAAGCCATGCTATCACTGTGGGTGCGCAGGTGAATTATGTCCCACTAGCAACACAAGCAAGAATGTGGGTTCCACGAGCTGCTTTTGTATGTGTTCGCCCTCTGCAGGTGTGGAGTGGACTTTACTTGACAATGATAGAGAGATGGATGGATGAATAGATACATGGTTAGATAAATGGTTTAACAGATGGATGGATGGATAGTTGAATAAATGGATGGATGGAAAGATTAATAATAAAGTAAATAGAAGACGATAGATAGATGGATAGAAAAGAGGATAGATGTTTAGATGAATGAATGGATTAACAGATCGAGGGAGAGATATTTGGATAAATGGGTGGATAGATGGATAGTAGAGTTAATGGAAGGATGGTAGATCGATAGATGGGTTGTTGGACAATCAATAGACAGAAGTTTGTATAAAGGGATGGATTAATAAATAGAAAGACAAAAGTATGAGTATATGTGTGATTGATTGGAAGGATGGATGGATGGATGGATGGATGGATGGATGGATGGATGGATGGATGGATGGATGGATGGATGGATGGGATGGAAGAATGGGTAGAAAGATCTAATGTAAAGCTGTAAGGATGAATACATAGATGGATGGATGATGGATGGATTGATACGCCAATGGCTGAGTTGATTGAAAGACGGCTGGAGTGATAGATGAATAGATTAGTGAATGTATGGATGAATGGATAGACAGATGGCTGGTTCTATAGGTAGATGGATGGATACATAGATGGATCTGTACAGATATGGATTGATGTATAGATGGTCAGATAGACAGAGGTGCAGATAGATGGATGGATTAGTACAGAGATGGGTAGATAAGTATGGGGATGGATTGGTTGACAGAGTTTGAAGGACTCTGCATGTGTGAAGAAGCGATGCTGCTGTGTTTGGGCTAAAGTGTGTAAGAAAACAAGTGTATGTTTGCGTAAGAGCCACATGCACGGATCTATGCCAGCTCATGAAAATAAATGAAGGGCCCGAGTGTGTCTGCACACACGAACCTTCACCCAGAGAACCGGAACGATCCGGGGGCAAAGTGATCCGTGCCAAGATGTGTGGTCGAACGGATGCATGTGTTGGTTTGGTATATACGTTTATGTTGGCCATCCTAACAGTTCCACCTCTTTTTTTTCCCCAGAAGAACATCTTCTCATCTGCGGGAGGTGAAAGTGACACATGGGCACATGACGAGAAGAAACAGCGAAGAAACATCCTGACCAGAACCTCGTTTCTGAACCCCAGTCACAGCAGCAGCGGGCGTCGGAAGGAAGCAAACCTGCGACTTCTCCTGGTTCCGCCATGGTGAGAGTTCCCTCCTCTACTTGTGTGTGTGCAGAGAAGGTGTGTGTGTGTGTGTGTGTGGATTATCTTCAACAGCCAGAGGAAACAGAGTGGAGGGTGCAAGAGTTCAATCTGATAACTCTTTTTCTCAGACGCAACAACGACGTTAACACACATTTGCTAACGGAGAAACGCCTGATAAGAACAGTGGCTTACAAGGAAGTGTTTCTGGGCGGGGAGGGAAATGACACGATAGTCGGGAACAATGATGGCGAGAGAGTGATCAGTCCGTTTATCCTGAATTAAAAAGAGCGGAAGAATGAGACTGTAGCTGATGGTTGTCGAGTGTGGACACCTTGTTTTCTAACATCCCCGGACAGAACGATAATCACGATACTCGATCTATCTGTTCCTCGAACTCCTCCCGTCACCAGATGCTAATAAAAGCATCACTCCCGAGAGGAGAGGTCGTTTCTAAATCTGTTGATGGGTGCGCCCCAGCTGGAGAAACTTCAAACCAAATTGGACACATAAACTTTCACTAGCTTCTGTGACAGGAGTCACTTGGTTGACTGAGTAACTCATGGCATCTAAAAATTGCTGCAATTGCCTTCTGCTTTCTTTAAAACACAACTTTACTCTGAACTACTCAACTAATTGGACGATCGATGTAAAACACAGATATAAAAGTGGCTTTTTTTGGAGTACTTAACATCAAGTCATCTCTGTTTACAGAGATATTTCTACGAGTTCACTGACCTACAAGCAAGGAGCTAAAGGTCAAATGTACCAGTAGCCATTAGTTTTGTATTATGATTAGTTGGGGACATTGGTATATAGCGTTCGCTACCGATACTCTCGACTGGTTCAGAACCAGACTGGAAATTTCAACTTGAGATTTTGAAACTCGTCTGGTTCCTCATGTACGTCACCAATGACATGCTTGACTATCTCACCGTGAGTCTCTCCTGAATGATGGAGCTCATAACCCAATCTAAAAGGTTGATCCTCTGTACTCACCCTTATGTCGACTAAGGGTTGGGATTTGCTTTTGTATTAATCCTTCTTTTTTTGAGTTACAGGCAGACATGTAAGTCCATATGACGGGCTCCATTTTCCTTATCGAATACGACACGCTCACAAACATCCAACAACCTCCATACTGCTCGTCTGTGACGTCCCTCTTGTGTTGAAGCCTCGACACAGGAAATCGTTCCAATTAAATTGAATTAAATCTATATTTTAATCTTGCTTTCGGCCTAAGATCCTAGTCTATCAGCATAAATCTCGGCCATGCTGACGCTGACACTGGTGAGTTTTGTAGACACTGCAAGATCGGGAGATATTAATAAACTGGGAGCTTTAGCTACAAACAATCTTAAAATATAGACAATTTTTTTAGAAAACCATTTTTCTAATCTTTATATTCTTAATATTCAATACAAGTTGGCCGTTACAGACGAGCACGAGTCATGATGGTCAAACAAACATACATTTCTGCCTTAAGGACACAGATTACTCTGAAAATAATCCCAACCCTGAGTCGACATGAGGTTGAGTAGAAAATGAGTTTGGGTGAACTAACCCATTAAGGTTACAACCATCGAAGAAAGATCGAGCGATAAACCAGGAGCTTTGCTTTTTGGCTCATCTCTTTCACATCTTGTCCTCATGGCTGAAGGAGTTTGCATCGATCCATCCAAGATGCTCAGATTCCTCCACTCGAGGCAGAAACACTTTCACCTACACTGGACCTGTTTTCACCGTTTCACACTTGCAAGAGAACCTCCTGAACCCAGTCGTGCCAAGACACCCCGGCCATAAAAGAGTTACGCCGTAAAACCAGACCCGGGTCAACGGAAAAGTCAACAAGATGCTAACACAGTTGGTATTTGGAGACCAGGGGGTTTCTACTTGCTAGCTTAGGTAGATGTAAACAAAGCTAGCTGTAGTCTGTCCAAGATAGACATTATGGGTCAAAATAAAAAATAGTAGGAAGAATAGTGATGCATTATATATTATATTATAATATATATTCATCCATTTATGTGTAACATCACAGAAGGTCTTGTCAAATTTAAAATATGAAGTGGAATTGCAACATGTACAGTAGCCTTGAGTCTCAAACGTCTTGGACGAAGAGGAGAAAATAATTCTGAGAAACCCGAGACGGGAATCGGAAGAGCAACATAGGTGCTGAAAATGGAGGAGAGGAGGTAGGTTAAGAGCATGGAGGGAGGGAGAAATGGAGAGAAGAGGAGAAACAAGGGATTGATTAATGGTCTTGGCCCGTGACAGTGGAAGCTTTTCCCAAGGGTTGGTGATGGGGGGGCAGGTGCAGTGAGAGCAGAGGATGAATTATTAAAAAGTAGAACAAGAGGAGGAAGGAAGAGGAAAGGGAAGGGAAGGGGGGAGCAGAGGGGGAGACAGAGGAGCAGCAGGGGGTGGGAGGAAAATAAATGATTGAAAGATGAAAGGAAACGGAGATGTTGCGGGAAGTGCTGAGCCAGCAGAAGAAGAAGAGGACACAGGTTTTAAGGTCATAAATTACCAAGCGTAATGAGATAGCATGTGTGTGTGGGTGTGTGTGCATGTGTGTGCAAGTGTGCGCACGTGTGTGTGTGCTCGCCAGCGGCACGCCGGGATTAGTCCCGAGGTCTGAGGATGCTGCGTACGACCTTGACAAGGATGTCGCCGAATGAATAGATTGCATTTGGGTTCATCCACACACACACACACACACACACACACGAGATCAAGACAATCTAATACTAGACAATGTTCAAAGTTGAAGTGTGCAGCGAAGTATGAAAAGTAGGACCGGATGATTTCTAATGAATCCCTCAAGAGTCATTCCAAGAGACGAGACGATTCCATTATTGTTGTCGAGGTGTTTTACATGGACTTAAAGTGGGAGAAAAGTTGTGAACGTATCCCTGAGATTTGTACGTTTATAAAAACTACCTGTTGCCTGATCTTTATGTTTTTGAGGATCTGAGACTGTAGTACATGTTGAGTACTTAAACAGGAGCTATTGTTGTATGTCGGTTATTAACTAACGTAAAAAAATGTATTATTAGTTTGACACCATCAGATATCAAAAAATAAGTTCCCCAAAAATGAGTCCAATGAAAATTGACTATAGAATACAATGCTCTATGGAAACTCTGGTTTCCTCGCACAAAAGGCTGAGTACGTTCTGATACCTTGTTTTGAAATTGGATAAAATCAGTTTTTTTGTATAATACGAAACCAAACTTGGCAATGAAAACAGATTTTTAGGTGATTTACAAAAGTAAAGTCAAACCCTGAGGTGTTGAAATCTTGATGAGATGTTTAATCACCAGGAAAATGCAGGAACAAATAGATACAGTACTCATTTGTTGAAAGCTTTCTTGACTCAAGAACATTTCAATTTCAAAAGTTTTAATAAGACCTTTTTCTTTTCAACAACTTTTCAATGTAATTTTTAAAATAACTGAAGGAAATATTCAAGGTTCGTCCTCGGATGTTCCCGCGTGTCACCAGGTGTGAGGACGAGCATAAAACAAATTAAATCTAAGCTCTTTATGTGATTGATATTTTCCTCTGCGCATCACGTTCAAAGCCGGGGCTCCGAAGGTGTTTTATTGAGACGGAACGAGATCTTAGTCAGTCATGTTTATGTGGCACGTCTTAAAGACGCCCCTTTACGTCGACCCGAACGGAGCGAGGGAGCGATAAAAGTGGAAGGCGGAGTGTGACGGGTCGTCCCACCCGGGCAGAGCGCACGTAAATCACAGGCTGAATTTTTAATGTAATCTCTTCGGGGCCGTGACACAGATGCCACAGGGTTGATGTCCCGATGTTGACCCATCACTCCAATTTGTCCGGGCTGCCTTCCAAATCCTCTTTGTCCACTTTGAGCTGAGCTACAACCCAAATACTGATGTCACTGCAGGACAACGTGTCAACAAATGTTTTAAAAGCCTAACATTTGCTTCACCTCTTTAAAGTCGTCTGACCTTCTTATGTATAATTCCAACACTAATCGTTAGTGCTCGTTCTGCACAAAACGACCGGTTTTTAACACACTTTTTGGATATTTATTATGCTTATAGGTATATTTCAGTAGACTCACAAATTCTACAATGCGTTTGTAAGCTCATTTTTTGATGTACTGTATTCTCTTGTTGGTTATTACTAGCACTCAGTGATGGGTTATTCAATAAAGTCTATTTAAAATAATCATTTGAGTTTTTTTATTATTATTATTCAAAGCTTTTTTTCATTTTTGTGTTGCAATTAAACTTCCGACCGTTAGATGGCAGCAGTCATTAAGTCCTACGCAGATCCCGAAAGAGATAAAGACTGAGGATGAGGGGATACAGTCGACTCCAGCAGCTTCTAAAGCTGATGTTTTGACATATGTTGACATATTTAAAGAAATGAAAGCAGTTATGGCTTTGTCAAGAGTCATGTGGTCTATAAATTCTGCAGCACCAAAGTCAAGTCCACCAAGTACTGGACAATATTACAAATATATCCCTACAGTATCGCAATATATTGTATTGTTGTCCCTGTATCCTGATACAAATCTTTTTGCCAGATACTTGCCAATACACCCCTAAATTCAGTGATTAATAATTTGTTGTCAGTTAGATATTTCCCTTAATTTCTAACAATTATACAGATTTTTTTTGATGTTTTATAAATTTGTTTGTCATTTTGCACAGTTTCAGGCACAGGTGTCGGATATTACCGTAATGTTTCCTGTTTGCCTGACTTTATTAGATACTAAGCCTGGCTAGCTTTGTGGTAGGATTTAAGTCCCAGACATATTATTGATTCAAACAAAATAAATATTGGTTACAATAACAACAAGATCAATCTAAGAGCTAATTCCTGTTGTGTGGCTTATAATGTAGCGGATTTGTTTCTGTATTTGATGCGAAGACTTCCTCTCAACCACAAACATTGATTGACAGTTCGACAATTTTCACACCATTTTACAAACACATTCACTTTATACCTTTCAATTTTCTACTTCATCTTAAATCACAATTACGAATGAAATGAACTTTGTTTGTGACTGGTTTTTAACCTTGCACTCATATCATAGCTTAAATCAAAGCAGGAATGATGTGTGAACGAAAGAAAAACAGGTGAAGTTTATCCCTCGAACAAACTGGTGAAATATGGGAAGACTCGTGAGTGGAAACATTTTGCTAGCTTACTCACAATGGATGAAAACAAGAAAGAGAATTCTCATGAAAAAGTGATTTCATCTGTGCCTCTTATATTGGAAAGTGCAGCAATCCAATACAGAGAAATGTGCTTTCCTGTCTTTTTTTTTTTTTTTTTCAAACTCTCAAGTCAACTTTTTTCGTTCTCCTGCTTCTTCATCTGCTTTACAATCTAGCTGCGCTGTTACTTCAGCACTCAACGTGCACTTTAGCCACATGACTTATTGAAGACCTGAGCCCAGAACTTCTCATGCCGCAGACGTCCACGTCCAAGGGTCTCCGGCAGTCACAAGATGTTCGGCGTTAATCGAAAAAAAAGAAAAAAGAAAAAGAGGTGGTCATCCAATCCCGCTCCAATTGTGAGTCTTGTCTCGGGGACAGGTAATTTAGAGTCCGCCGCTGCCCAGATGAGACGAGGCGGGGAGTAAACGAGACAAACAGCCGTGGAGGGAGAAGTTATTGGATTGTAATGCTTCTAAAGTAGCTGATGTGAGTCGCCGCAGCTTCAATGAGGCGAACGGAAGTTTGTGATGGAGTTTTCTGTGCTCGCTTTTTTATTTTTTTGAAGGCTTTAAAGATACAGGTTTTTCATAAATATGCTGAATGTTTGTGTGGATTAGACAGGTGTAGAAGCTGTGTAGTGTCATGTAACTCAGATCTGCCCGACGGCTGGACTTACCGGAGCATGAAATGGAGCGTAATTGCTGTGTGTGTTTGTGTGTGTGTGTGTGTGTGTGTGTGTGTGTGTTTGTGGTTTAGAAGTTTTGTGCATCAACATTGACAAAGACCCACATTAGCAGACTGTGGTTGTGCGCTGGAGGACAGCTGGTGTTAAACTGTTGTGTTTAACTTCTTGTGGTGTCGAGTTCTTCGGTGAGTGGAAGTGAATGTTATCCTCACTCTTTTCTTTTATGATGCCTGTTCCTACCTGTTTTATCTATCGCCCTCTTCCTTTCCTTCTGGGAAGAGGCTGCTGAGCATCCAGAGCACGAATACCAGACTTAGAAACAGCCTCTTTCCTACAGCTGTCAGACTCTTGTACAGCTGCCTTGCCATGTCGACACTAACTTTATTATATAGCTCTATTACTTTGTAAAGGAGCTTAACCTTTATTTGTATTATTGATTATGTTTTATTTTCTGTTTATGCTGTTTTATCGCCGTCTTGTCTGGGCCTCAGTAACACATTTCACTCCATTCCTTGTTAACAAAATAACAAAGAAAATGTAGATAAATTAATCTAGTTATATCTGCAGCAGGACAAACAAACACGGAGCATGTTCAGGTGCTGGAGAGTTAAGAGTTAAGAATCAACCTTAAATTTTGGACGAGTTAAGAGGAAAGAATCAACCCTTAAATAATGTATGAATTGTGCATTATGGGGAACAAAAATGCACACAGCGATGAGTTCACTGAGAGGGAGCGAGACTAGGAGAGAGTGAAGTGGAATTTGAGAATCTGTCGGATTAGATTTTATTTTAGCGTGAAGGTTGAGTTTGGAGAGATTGTTGTTTCGCCAGAGGAGTTTCAGAAATGTTTTAAGTCCTACCACACCATCTAAAAAAAAGTCCAGAAGTAAGTTTGAATTCATCACGTTTTGCTTTTCAATGTAATTTTCCATTTAACTACTATAACAAACTCAATAATGTTGAAAGATTAGCAAAACGTTTTTTAACTTCTTTAGATGAATGTTACATAGTCACCCACTTAGAATTTTAGTCATTAAAAGGTGTTATAAAGGTGGATTTATTAAAGTAAATTCATCTTTATTTTACCATCAGATTAGTTTCTAATCCCTTGAAATGGTTCCAGAGATGAGTCCGATGTTGTGACACTGGAGTTTGTCACGCTCGAGAAGAAGAAGAAGGAAAAAAAAAAAATCCGACTCATCAGCGATGATTTATTTGCCTTTGTGCCAACATGTACACACCAATTAGAGAGGGAACATATGGTGGATTGACCTCTCGTTGTCAGGCGGCCAGGCCGACGCTCAAGGTCGACTGCTTCAGAGAGAGAGAGAGAGAGAGAGAAAAAAAAGAAAGTGTGTGAGACCGAGGTCCAGCATGTCTACTTAGGACAGAGACCGAGCTCCTGTGAGAGCTTTCAAACAAAATTAAATGTAATAAATCTTTCCGTGACCAACGGCGTCGTCTCGTAAAGCGACAAATTCCAGTTGAGTTTTTTTTTTAAACTTTTTTATTTTGGTTCTTGCCGCAGCAGCTTCAGTGTCAGGGAGGTGTCGGCAACATTATCTGGGGTCTGCTCGGCCTCGGGGGTTGATTTCTGTCACTGACTCCTCCGTTACCGCTCTGATTTACATGGTGATCGGGGCGGCCGGGGCAACAGCTCCCTCGTGGTCGAGTAACACACACACACACACACACACACACACACACACACACACACACACACACACACACACACACACACACACACACACACACACACACACACACACACACACACACACACACTGTGCTGAGTAGTTTACAGCCGCAGAAGCTCCCATTAGCGACGGCTCATCAAATTTGTGACTCCATGTGTGTTAAACACTCGTCCCGGGTAGTTGAAAGCTCGGCACACACACGCCGGTGATATTTCTGCAGAGACCTGAGCGACCTCGGATCAACTTCATTCTTAAATACTTTTTCAAAGGTCTGCTCGTCTGTGGACTCCTTAGTTTTGAAATAAATAATCCAATTCAAACGTACCAGTTATTTTTGTTTCGTTGTCTTTGTACACGTCTCACCTTTACCACAGTTTTTTTCAATTTTTCTTCCTTTACTTTCTATGATGTGTTTTGAATTCATCTCCACCACTACTTTTTACAAAAAAAGCAAATAGAGAGTGTAAAATATCTGGAGTGACTCAGAAGGATTCGATTAATACGTCAGGAGAAAGTGGCATTTTTCAAAGGGAATAAATATCCAGAGGCTGATACATTTTTTATTTCTGCGTGGTTCACTGACGTCTTGGATGAGAAGCATCACATTAATATTAAGGTTAATATTTAGCTGTAGACTCACTGATTCTTATGGTTTCTTGCCTCCTACACTCAATATTAGCGCCACCTAGCATCTTCAGTCGTTGCAGTGCCATTCCATGAACACAGGGGGAGCCCTTGTTTCTTGAGTTTAAGTAGATGATTAAACAAATGATTTAGCCAAACAAAGTCAGCTCTGTAACAACAACCAACTGTAGAACCTTCTACACTTGGCCAACGCAGTTGCCATCAGTTAAAGATCGCCGCTGGTTTTTTGCTCATTATTGTTATGATCCAGAAATAAGGCTGGGTCAAAGGTCAAGGACCTCCCCGGCTTCCATAAATATGTGGTGGAGGTTGTTCATCTTGACCCAGAGTCAACAGAAGGGATCGCACAAAAACATTTGTTTTCGGGCATTTGGGTCACCTTGACCCTAAGATAACACCAGCAAGAACAAATGAAGAAAAACACATTTGTTTGTCTGATTGTGAGATTTCAAGTTGAATAACGAGCTGTTTTAACAAGAAGAAACTTTAAAGAAATTTATCGAAATGTGTATTTTAGTTTGTAAGCAGTTGTTCAGGATATAAATACTAACCCTTCAATTGATTGGTTGTCTCTTTGTAAGTAAGTAAGTAATATTTATTTATATAGCAATTTTTCCAGACCAGGTCTTGTTGCTCTTGGTTAATCCATCCTAAAACATATTACCATGACAATCTACGACTTTGTTAGAAGAACTGCTCAGATCTGTAATTCCACATACATTTTAGGAAGTCTTGACCGTTTCGGCCTTCCCGAATTTTCTTATCAAAACTTGTAAAAAACTGAAAATTTGATTGAATAGTTGTTGATTTGACAAAATGTTTAAGTTAAGGTTAAGTTGTCTGAGCTTTGAAAACTAGTGCAACTGACCTGACTACAAGGTGGTGTCACTGTTCTTTCGCAGTGAGATTCCTGGTCAGAAATATTTTCCTGTGAATCAACTGTTGAATCATAGAATTTTTTACTGATTGGTGTTTATGTAGTTTTTCTCAACTGTCATATAACTGTTGATCCTTAGAGGAGGTATGCTTTGTATAGGTGCACTTTATTCTAAGTATTTTCTTACTGTAGAATCCTCAAACTGAACAGTTGGAGAATTCTAAAGTAATAATTTTATTTTTAAACAATATCTTAAGTTGATACACTTTGTTGGCATCCATTTGTTTTCAGTTTTAAACAATTCAGAGTCAAACAACATTTTAAACGGTGTTGTTATATATGTAGATGATAGTCTATTTTTTGCTTCTTTTGTGAGCCATTTTTTTTAGCAATTACCAGAATATGACATGATTTGATTTATACAATTCAATACTGAAACAATGTTGAAAACAATATCTTTATATTTCTTCTTCTTTACTTTATCCCTTTTAGCGGACGAATGTTGTTGTTTTTTTAATCTACCAGAGAAGAGAGACGTTGCTTCTCTCACTAGGATGAACTTGGTTGAAGAGATCTCAGGAAGTGTTCATCTCTGACCTGGCAACTGAGAAACAACCAGCTAATAAACACAAAAAAGTCTGTTCTTGTCAACAGCAAACGGCAGTTTATTCCATCATATGATTCTGCTGTCAAACGAAGATGTATTTCCAGGCTTCAGTAAAGTATCGATTGTCCAAAAAGGTCAAGTGAAGGCGCTTATCCTCCGTGGCGTTCTAACAAGGTTGGATGATGTCAAGACACTGGAGGTAATGGATTAATAATACTTGAACAATTTGCGAACGTGTTGCTGCCAGAGAGTCGCCGCCGAACTGCGAGCACGAAGCTTCCAAATCTGCATGCGGCGCTGAAGAGGCTGAGTGGATGTAGTTATTGTTCGCTTCTTGTCCTCCATTCTGTTAATAGCTTCATCTCTCACCGCGCTGAAAGAGAGACGCCACTTTAGCGAGTGTGTGTGTGTGTTTGGACGCTCGCGCTGAATGAGGATAAACGTGTGTTTTGGAGATAAGCGGCTCAATTGATAGTTTGTGGAGAGCACGTCGCGCACGGCTGCTTCACAACACGTCGTGTCACAACCTCTGATGGCTGAACGTTCAAGTCTCAGTCCAGATGCAAGTTGGGGTCACAAAGCCCTTAAACAATCAAAACAATACCCAATAAAATAGATGCTTAAAAGCTAAAGACACCACCAAGAGTCTCAGAGAATCAAGGAAAAGCCTGCATGAATTAAAGTGTCTTAAGATGTTTCTTGAAGGAGTCAGTAGATCATCAAACACAGAGAGAGAAGAAGATCTTTCCAAAGCTTAGGAGCAACAGTCTGGAAGGATTTCTCTCCTCTGGTCCTGAACCGTGTGAGAGGAACCATCAGTAGATTCTGATCCACAGACCTCAGAGACCGAGCTGGGGTGTAAGGCTGGATCAGATCACTGACCATGAATAGCTCTGAAAGCAAGAACCAGATTTTCAAAGCTGATCCTAAAAGAATCTGTGAGCCAGTGAAGGGATTTAAAGATTCAGGGGAAATGTTAAAAGGTAGCAGGTGGAAACAAGTCAGAGTCTAAAATAACATCATGACAAAAGATCCAACAAAATCATGGTTTTCAGTCACATTTCTTTAGAGGAAAGAGTTTAAACAAGTCTGTGTGATTTTTGTTTCATTTCATTTGTCAGAATTGTCAGTATTGTCTCAGCACTGTGTCGACCTTTTTGACAATTAACCAGAAACTCAACCTTTGAAACACCAAACGTCCTCATTAGTGTCATTCACTAGTCCAACATGTCTAACTAAAAGCTGCTAAAGCCTTCAACTAAGTTGCCTTGATAAAAATAATTTATTGGAAAATAAAAAGTAGACAGAGGGGATTCCTGGCTTGCTCTCTATCAGCTTATTAATTTTATATTCTGGCTCAGCTCTTTTTAACTTGACAGGCTCTATTGACCCTACTGCCTCACACGCCATCCTTCAATCGCTTGGGGAAGAAAAAACAAAATAGTTAAACTGTCAAGATATATACAAGCGAGTGCAACCAGTATACAACTTTTACAATAGCAATAAACAACAAATTCAACAAAACCAGAGTCTAATATCTCTAAATGTCCAAAAAACCAAGCGTTTAAACCTTGGGAATAAAACGGGAAACGGAAACGAAAACACGGGTCGAAACACTCGCTAATAAAGAACTAACTAAAGCACTCGGGCACAGATGCCAAACACCAGAAACCCAACGGGATTAATCCACAGACGGGAACAAGAGAAACGACTACAAACTGGCGCAGGAACATTTCGTATTTGGACTCAGGGGGTTGAAGTAGATGTCGATGGCTGATGAAGTCCAGCCATGTTCACTGGAAAGAATAGGAAATGTGAGAACAGGAAGTGAGAGACCAAATTAAAACCAATATGAAAGTGGAAACGATTTTGCCACATTTGTCATTTATGACGTTTTTTCTTATCTGTCGTGTGTTGTCAGCTTCCGTTTCCTCTCGCTCGCTCTCCATCATCTCGACCTCTCCTCACAACCCTATCTTTCCACTTTTCTAAATCCTGTTCACTCTGCCCTTATCCGTCTCCCTCTCCGGCTCTCTGGCTCAGGCATCCTTTCATTTCTTCATAGAGCTGCCTCTGTATCTCCCACACCATCACCGAGGAGACCACACTGGCTCGCGACAAAAGGCGAGAAATGCCAAGGCCACGTTGTCTGATTGAATCCGAGCCGTCGAAAAAAAAGAGTGTTGTCGTTGATTTCTCTATGAGCGAGGGTTGATGGATGTGGAATATCTGGGGGCTGGAATACATCGACGTGATCTCAAGTGAATGTCCTCAGAAATCTGATCCACGATCCCGTCTACTTTTCAGAGGTCCTTCCGCTCCTTCAGCAACGACGACCGCCACGTCATGGCGAAGCACTCCACCATCTACCCCTCGCCGCAGTACCTGGAGGCGGTCCAGACGCTGGTGTCCACGGTGGAGTGCGCCCTCAAACAGGTCTCCGATTGGCTGGACCAAACCAAGGACGCGCCACCTCAGAGCGAGGCGGACGGTCGACAACCAGAGAGGACGGAAGAGGAGGAGCCGGCAGGGGAGGCTGGAGAGGAGCCCGAGGAGTCCAGCCACACTTGCAGGTGGGTTCGAGTCCACGAGTTCATGATTTTTCATCACAACTTTCCTATCTTTTTAACAACACAACAATACTGTTGCCATTTTTGTTTCAGCGGCAACATTCTCAAACTCATCTTTATGTCTCTTTTTCTCAAAGATCTATTCGAAATAATGGAAAAGTTGAATCGTTACATTGTACAATACACATTAAAAAAGCTACTATAGGAGACTATTTTGGGGTAAACTAGGTGTTTAAGATGCTGGCGTAAAGTTGTGGAGAAGTAACAGTGCTTCAACGTGAGGGATCACAATAATGATTGTCTAAGAATTAATTTCAAACACCTGGTAAAAGTGGACATTTAGAGGAGATGTGGGCACTAACCTGTCAATGCCTTACCTCAGTGAGATCGTCTGAGGACAAGAATCAGACGTTCCGATCCTGAGATGAGTTCACTGATAGGGAGTGAGACAAAGTGTGCAAGTTCTTATGGAGTAAGACATTTGGTTCTGTTAGTTAAAAAAAAAAAAAACGTGATTTTTTTGTTTTTGTTTTTAATTTAAACTGTAATTAAACAGTAAACTCATTTTGACAAGCTTAAATAATGTAACTTGTAATCTTGGAAAAGGGGCCAAAGCTTTCAATTGTAGCACATTTAAAAATTAAAATAAAGAGATATACCCAGATCCCAGAACACCTCTATTCAATTTAATAGTAAACTTTTAGGAAACAATTTTAACGGTGTACGGCATAGTGTTACTCAGTTAAATTGGACAAAAATAAGCATATCAGTTGGATGGATCGGACGAAATATATAATGTATAACAAGACATAACCAATATTACACGTGAAAGTAAATTATGTATAGTCTTTGTGTATTATTGTGTAATTCAAGCAATTTGGCCGATAAAAACTGTAGGTTTGCTGCACTTTGTGACACTTTAACATTTTTCAGCAAAGGTAGCATTTTACTGTAGACTGAGAAGCTCCATTTTAGGTAACGTCCCCTCAGAGAGACATACATTTCACACGGAAAACAGAAGAGAAGAGTAGAATTCACATCTGCCTTTTGTGTCAAGATGTCCACATTGTCAACAAAGAGTGTATCATAAAGGGACACTAAGCTGTTGCTATTTCAATACATCATTGCTAAATTATATATAACCATGTATCCATTTTTACTCTCACATTCAACAGGAAATAGTAGAAGAGTTGTAGACCGGATTAAAACTCATTTAATTTTGCATATTAAACTTCAGACTTCACTCGTGTTTGAAACCACAGGTCACACATCAAACCAACTCTCAGAAGAAAGTGATATAAAAGTGTGTCTGATCTACAGAATTGACTTCACTACCATTAGCAGCTTTTAACCTAATGCCCAAAGATTGAATCCATCCAGCACTCGCAGTGACTGAACCACCATCAAAATAATGTCGGCCATTTTGCATCATTTCAGCTAAAATGGACCTGCTGAGTTGTCGACTGTCTCATTGATTTTTTGGAAATTCTCATCTTTCTTTTGCAATTAGAGAAAAGTTAGTGGACACCGGGAAGCAGATATAATCCAAAAGGAACCATCAATAGTGCATCGATCGCACAGAAGATTTGTTGCATTGCTGGAGGCAGATGATGCTCTCATCAATCGCTGGCTGGTTTTCCATCACCTCCCTCTCTGGAGGTGCTTTATATGCAGCGATCGGATCGGGAGCGTGTGAGAACGCAGCCAGTCTGCTCTTGAAACTCTTGTCAATTATCACTTTCTTATTTCCACCAGGGAGCCGAGCGGCGGTGGCGGCGGCGGCGGCGGCGTGCTGTGTGGAGTGATGAGAATCGGCCTGGTGGCCAAAGGCCTCCTGATCCGAGGCGACGTGGACCTGGACCTGGTGTTGATGTGCAGAGACAAACCCACCCAGACGCTGCTGGACACCGTCTGTCAACATTTACCCGCACAGATCCAGGTACGCCGTCCCAGAGTACTTCCTGGAACGATTGTTTCGTCACTGGAGGTGGATTTGTGTCTTTATTGTTCAATATATAATTCATTATTAAATTTAATATCAATTAAATGTTAATGTTAAATTATTATTTTTTTATTCTTTGTTTGAAGCAAATATTTTGGGATGAAATAATTAAGACAGAATGCCCTACACCCCTTTTTTAATGTTCCAATGCAACTTTTAAATCTCAAATATAAATCCTTTTTCCATCTTTTTTTGCTAGGAAAGGGTAATTTGACTGAAGTGAGTTTTAATTTAATTAAAACAAGATTTTATTTGAAGCTATCTTTTTTTTAATTAAATTTCTATTCTTTATTTTTTCATGCAACCTTTCTATTTATTGAAAATATAATTTTTGATTGAAGTAACTGTTTTTTTATATTTAATAATTGAAACGCAAATGTTTCTTCCATTCTACAGTCAAAATGTAAAAAAAGAAATTACTTTAATCAAAGGAAACAGTTTCCTTTTTTCTCCAAACGCATTTTTTGAGTATAGTAGTATTTAGTATTTTGCAAGTTTTTTCAATTTCTTTATTGAAAATGTATATTTTGATTAAATCAACGTTATCTTTAGTTAAAATATATTTATATATTATTTTTAATAAAACAATCTGTTTTTATTAATTTTTTTTTTTGATTGAAGCAACCTTTTTTTTATTGTATAATTTTTTTGATATATATATATTTTTTTTTCGATCGAAGCAAAAAACAGGGAAAGACCTTCATAATTCATGTGTGTAAACACAACTGGATTGTACTGAAGTAAAAGGACTCATGTGCCGCTAATACTCTCCTCACAGTGTTGTGTTACCTCATTAACAAGTCTGCACTAAAGTGAATCCTGTGACGCACTCGCACGTCTCACACAAACACGCTATTTTCATCCGGTGCTGGCAGGAGAGATGCTGATGTAGTCGTCGTGTCACAGCTAACCTCGCGTTAGAACAAAAAACAACACAAAAACAAGTCATAGAGCTGCTCATGAGCCTCACACCTTCCATCCTAAACATCTTTCCTCTGAGATCCATGCGACTCCTCTGATCTTGTCAAGCGACTCCGTGACCCCTGACCTCTGACCGGCCTCTTGTGTGCACCCCCCCCCCCCACATGACAGAAGCTGACAGAAGAGAAATACGAGGTCACAGGTTCCTCGCCGGAGGCGGCCATCTTGGTACGGACGACGACGGAACCCAAGCTGGCGCTGAAGATCACGCTCACGTCACCTGCCATGAGGGCGGGCGGCGTGGACGAGGAGGAGGAGGAGGAGGAGGAGCTGGAGGAGCTGGAGGAGGACGAGGAGCTGGAGGAGGAGGCGGCGGAGGAGGAAGAGGAGGAAGGCTTGAACGAGGAGGAGGCGGCGGCGGCGGCGGAGGAGGGGACAGAGGAGTACGAAGAGGAGGAGCAGGAGACGAGTACGGACGTCCAAGGTAGGACCGCCCGACGTGCACAACCTGTGAACACACTTTTTACGCTTCAGTTTCCCCGAGTCATAGGGAGGAGGAAGTGGGGGGAGGGGGGACGGGGGGAGGACAGTTAGCTCGCGAGGATCGATAAACCAGCGACAAGCGAGAACGCTCGTCCATCCTGTGGCCCCGTCCGAGTCCACACTCGGGTGTCAGGGGGAGATGAGGGATGACGCACCGGATTGACAACAGGCCGGATGCAGACACACACACTCAAATCACGCTCATATTTAGCGCTGACTGATGAAGATAAAACGCCACTCTGGATGTGTAACTTCAGGAGAGAGTGTGCGGTCACACCTCAGCCTCCCCCCTCCATCTATCACACACACTCACCCCAACTACTGCTCTCATTTAAGTGTTCAGGACGTTTAAACTCAATTTATACTCTCGCCTCTCAAGGCATCGCTTGCACGAGCGGCTCAAGATGACATAAAGCCACGGTGATTAAAGATGCTCACGATCGTGGCCGACTTCTCTCTTTCACTTCTTTAGATGCAGCCGGATCAATGGAGTCTTTTGTTCTGATGTCAGGGATCGATTTAATGATCCAGTGGTTTCAGGTTTAATCTGCCAATTGAACCATTCTGGAGGTGAATTAAGTGAATTGATATCATTTGTGGAGCCAGATGAGGCCAGTCAGGGATGTCGATGTAAAGCTGATCCTTCATGTGATAAGATTTTTATCTTCTTGCATCGTGCAAAGACTTATTTAATCAAAAATGTGTTGACACTAATAGAGGCTACTATCTAAAAGGGCGGCAGAAAGATTAAGGCCAGTGGTCATGATGTAATTGAGGTGTTTGGCATCTAAATAGTTGTATTTTGTACGTCACCATCTCGGAAGGCAGCAGCCTGAACACCTCATTATACGACTCATATTTTAATTTGAAGTACATATTTTGTAGAAACGTAAAGTCTTTTAAAAAATAATAATAATAATATGGAAGTAAATGTGTGCCATCGGACTTTGAATGTGAATCTCTAACACTGAATTTTTTGGCATTGAATTTGTTTTCATTACATTTTTTTATACATTTTTTTTTCATTGAATATAGTTATGCATTGAATTGTTTTATACATTGAATTTTTTAGCATTTAATTTATTCATGCATTGAATTTTTTTTCATTTAATTTATTTATACATTGTTTTTTTTTTCATTTAATTTATTCAAACATTGATTTTTTTTTTTTTGCATTTAATTTTTTTCCATTTCATTTATTCTCATTTAATTTTTTTTCAGTGAATTTATTGACGCATTTATTGAATTTATTTATACATTGTTTTTTTTTTCATTTAATTTATTCAAACATTGATTTTTTTTTTTTTGCATTTCATTTTTTTCCATTTCATTTATTCTCATTTAAGTTTTTTATACGTTAAAATATTTTTTTCATTTCTTTCATTTATAAATTGAATTTTTATTCTATTTCATTTATTTATTCTTTTTTTAATTTTTTTTATTTCATTTATTTATACATTGAATTTTTTATGCATTTAAATAATCAACAGTGCATGAAATTTGATTCAGTAAAAATTAAGAAATTCATATCCATTCCAATGGCACACATTTACTTCCATAAAATATTTTTTTAAATATATCACTTTAATGCATGTTAAATAAGTTTTATTATATTCATGTCTCATTTTAAATACAGTTACTCTTCAGATATATTAATTTCCAAAAGGAAAACTACATCATATAATGAATAAATATATAAATAATCATTTTAGAACATAAATAGTTTTATGTTTAACAATGACCTCATGAGGACCAACAAATACGCTTTTTTTTAAATAGAAATATTTGAATAAGTATAGTAATAATAATAATAATAAATATTTAAAAATAGATATGTTTTAATGAGTACATAGCCATAAAGAGATGGTTCATAATAAGGATGATTATCCACTGAAGTAATGACGTCATCTAAATAGTTTAAGGATATAAACTAGAGTTAATAAAGAGAGAGATTCAAAAGATGGATAGAAGCAGCTACAGTAGGACGAGAGGAAGACAGGATGGAGGCAGCGGAGCGTGATAGCAGGAGGACCGGTAAGAGGACGGTAATGATCCAGGAGCAGCAGAGGGTCCTCACGTGCAGCTGGGACCACCGACAGATCCGTGTGTGTGTGTGTGTGTGTGTGTGTGTGTGTGTGTGTGTGTGTTGACCAGATGAGATCATTTAAGATGCTCATGCTGCTTCTGAGGACGATCTTGATTCAACACCACTTGAGAGAAGATTGAGAGGAACACATTAACCAAAGTGGTGTTTTGTGAGGGGGAACCACAGACCTCTCTCTGTCCCAGCGGCTCCCAAAATAAACCCTCTGAGAACCCCCCCCCCTCCCCACGTGAGCGCTCTCATCCACGTCTGCTTCATCAGGCCTCACACTCCGAGTCCGTCCCAACAGGTCCAGGTGTCTGGTCGAATGAATCAAACGCCCCCCCCACCCCCAACATGAAGAACCGCCCGTCTCTGACCGACCACAAACATTACCCCCCCCATACCCCCCCGCCCCTGATCCATCCTGTGTTTGACCGGCTCGGACTGAAGCAGATTTTTTCGTTGTTCTTTCTTTTCAGTTTTTCCAAGTGCTTGATTCTTTGTTTGCCCTTTTTTTCTCTGCACTATTTCCTGATCAAGTGAAGTCAGTCCAGGGAAGAGGCACTATTTTGACTCCTGCCTCCCTGGATCAAAATAAACACAAATCCATGATTCAAATACGTAAAGGGGGGGATTGATTTACCTTGTTTGTGCCGGGAGAGTCCGGGCATCGTAAATCAAACGCTCCTTCAGTATTTGTGAATGTTTGTTGGGGCCTCTCCATCTCACAAGGTTGTCTCCTCCCTCCATGTCCTCTCCTCACTTCCAGTCGATCGATCCCAGTTTGTCGTTCCATGCACACTGCAAATATTCCCCTGAGATGTTAGCAGGGAGAGATGGGGTTAAACAACATCTGGATTGATTAAATAAACCTTTATTTAATACATCATTTTAAAATCTAATTAAGTAATGCATATCATATTTAATATAATATATTAATGCATAATAATGCATAATAATTTGGACTATAAACTATATTAATTAACATAAAAAATGTAGATATGTATTATTTTGGTTGTTACATACTATTTATTGGTTATTAAAACCCTTTTACAACCACAAATATTACTATTTAATTATTTAATTGGTTTTTTAAACTCAAGTACTAAACTAAACTATAAAATACTTTAACCGGCCTAATTATTTTTGGTTGTTGCATATCTATTTTATTGATATAAATATGTTTTACAGCGTTAAAGTTTAAAATTCTATATTCTGAAAAAAGGAAAACTCACCAATTGACTGAATATAAAAATATATATTATATAAGTCCACTTAAACAGATTCAAAATGTTAAATCAATCACAAGAAAGCAACACTAGCAGAGAAAGATGAGAAATAAATTATTGATTTAGTTTCATCTTGAAATATAAAGATACAAATCTCATTTCTTGATCTCGCTCTGTTGTTTATTAGCCTATGCTAGCTAGCGCAGTTAACTGAGCTTTTACTTTTATTTTTACTTTTAAACTTATTTAATAGGTTTCTATTAAATACATTCAGGTCAATGAAATAAGTTACAAAACATTTTGAGAAACAAGGAAGTTACCAAACCATGTATTGTTGTTTTTTTTTAACAGTTTTTGTCAACAGTCAATAGCTAATAGAAACTTAGCAACGACTACTCAGTCTCATCTTAAATAGACAATCGTCAGCTCAGTGATTCTGGATAAAAATCCACAATGAAGCTTTAAATAATAGTTTGTAAATTTAGAACATAAGTGTTAATATGTGTTTCACTGGTTAGTTAGCCCGCAACATTATGGAAAATACTCATGATTTAATAAACGTAGATGAGCCACATCATAATAGAAATAATAATAATATACTTAGTACAGTACATTAGCAAACAATGTGGGCAAACTGTATCAAAGAAAAAAACACACAAAAAAAACTATGAATGAAATGAGTGTTTAACAAGATTGGACCAGTTTTGGCCAAAAAATTGACTGATTTATTTTTATTTTTGAAGAAGCGGTTATTATGATGGAGAATAAATTCTAAAAATGTCAAAAGTCTTTAAAAAATTGAATAAAAAAATGAGAAATTAAATGATGTATTGAACTTTCTTTTAAGACAAAAAAAAACTGATTTAATTTATTAAAAAATTCCTGGTTAAATTTGACAGGAATATTTTGAGATGTCTTGTCTTCACCTTTGCTATTTAAATCCAGGCAAAGTGTTACAATCCAGTTGACAGCATCCAGCGTTACGACGGGTTAAGATCATAAAACAACAACAAAAAAACAACTATAAAAGCCCCATTAGATGAAATTGTTTCCACCGATTCGGCCGAGGCTTCACGAGGAGAGACGACTTTGTGGCATGAAAAGAACCTTGTATGTATCAAATATCCAAGTGTGCGTGTGCACGTGTGCATTCACGCTGACTTCGCTCGTGTCTGCTCACATCCACACGCACAATATTTGAGACACACACCCTCGTTTTTGTGACGCGCGTGTGTGTGTGCGAGTTTCACGTTTTTTTCTATATTGGGTTGTTATTGTTTTGTGGCAGTGTTGGGTGCTGCTGCGCAGACAGTGGAGGCTGAGGAGGAGGAGGAGGAGGAGGAGGAGGAAGGGGAGGTGCTGGATAGACACAGATGTCTGTTGGCCCTGGCAGCTCTGCGACACGCCAAGTGGTTCCAGGTCGGCACCCACTCACTTCCTGTCTTCCTGCCCGATGCTTTTTGTAGCTTTGCTGGAATAGAAATTAAAAAAAAAAAAAAAAGTATATTGAAATGATCAATGAAACGTCTTCAGATCTGTTACCGTCTCTTCTAAAGGCTACAAAAGCATTGGGTGTGTTGTTTCTTTTTTGCTATTACATTCCTGCTCTGTACAGTTGGTCAATGCTTCCCTTTGACTCCCTTCCCTTCCCATCCCCTTCCCCGATGACCTCACTAACATTCACCTGCAAGGTTTTGGGGGGTGTTTTTTTTTTTTTTTTTTTGTAAGAGGATCCAAAAGTTAATTGAATATACGCCACCATAGCGGGCGACTCTGTGGGGAGATTAGGTAGTTTAAGAATATAATTATGGCGGGATAATGTGTAACTCGGGCTGTTATCTGTGTTTGCACGAGCATCACCGCTCCGCTGCTGACTCACTTTCTTCCTTCTCCATTTCATCCCTCCTCTCCTCTCTCGCTTCCTCCTCTCAGGCTCGAGTCAACGGACTCAAATCCTGCGTTATTGTTCTCAGGATACTCAGAGACATGTGCAATAGACATCCCACCTGGGAGCCTCTGAAGGGATGGGTAAGTTACAACCGTAATAACACCTGCTCTAAGAATTACGGTTCTTTGATGAAAAACGGAAGGGAAGGTTGTTTAAGTCGTGACAGCGCTGACATTGATTGACGGTTAAAGGGATCAGTCACAGACACATCTACTCATGATACCACGACCCGTGTTGTGTATATGTTTGGAAATATCATGCAGTCAACAATACACATGAACCTTCCATCCTCCATTTTCATCCCATAAAAGACTGGTTTTGTTGGGTTATTTGAGGAGACTGGTTGCTTACCGTCCATTTAATGAGAATGTAAAATTGTATTTAAAATGATCAAAAATCCCCAAAACAAGTACATAAGTAAGTAATAATTATTTGTAAAGCGCCTTTCTAGATCAGGGTGTTGTGGGTAACAAAATATATGAATATAAATCTTACATATTCCGTCTACTTAGATCAAAAAAAGATATAATTTATGCCTCAGTTTTAGATAAAACACAACAACATAGCGATTAGATGTTCTGGTTAATACAAAGACACTGTTTCTTTAAGTGACATCACAAAAATTCAAACAGGATCCAATGTCAAGAAAAGCCTATAATCTTATAAAATGTATTTGATCTTTTGGGAATATTACCACTATCACAATATCATTTGTTTTCCCTTAACATAAAGTGAAGGATAGTTCAAATAGACTTGAATGTAGTGGTCCCTTGTTTATCGTGGGGGGTTCGTTCTGAAAACCCCTGTGTTTGGCAGAATCCGCAAAGTAGTTTTTCACTTGTTTAAATAAACAACATATATTTGAAATATCTAATTAAAGTTGCATGAGGTTCCATCCCCCTCAACAACTCTCTAACTAACGGTGACCTAAACAAGTCCCATGGTGCTTGGCCGCCCAGCTACCCAATCACAGCTGTTGATCGTTTTCAGAAACATAGATGTAGGATTTAAATACAGCATTGTACGGCTAAATAGAGCTGTGTGTAGAAAGGAGTTCACTATTTTTTTGGCATCTTAGATAAGGGGGGGTTTGGTAACTATTGGCTTTCACTAGGTTCTGTGGTTGTGTTTAAGTGCTGTTCAAAAGTACCCGTTAGTAACAGTGTGAATAATGACTGTGAACTTTGTCGTTCCCAACGGCATCTTGCTTCAATGTGTTTAAATATACATACAGTACTGTATGCAAAAAAATAGGCTAGCTGGACTCATTCTGAAATAGTGGCAAGAAAACCACACTTGGTTCACAATGAAAAGGTCAATGCCAGTTACAATTAAAACCAGAGTTAAAAGGAAAATGGAAAAATGTTGAGTTCGTTGAGAAAAATGGTTTGACCTTCATGATCTCAAAAATACAAAGTATAAAGTGCAACGATTTGCCCTGTTTGGACAAAGCTGTGATGTATCTTAACTCATACGGTTTTATAACTGGATCTCACCTCAGAGCAGCTTCCTGCCTGAGCTATTAGAGACACTATTAACTGGTGTTTGGTGTTTATTACCGGGTCACTAATGAACTGTCGACCGTCGCGCAACCATTTATAAACTTGCTACGACCTGTCTTCATCAGGCCGTCGCGAGAAGATCATTCCCGGTTAATTTCTTGTCCGCGACACACGGGCGGCTAATTCAATCTAGCCGCGACAAAGTCGCGCTAATTGGCTCTTTTCCTCCGCCGTTAATGAACGTATATGTGCCATGTGCCTGTACACACAGCCGCTGGAGCTCATCTGCGAGAAGGCCATCGCCACCTGCAACAGACCTCTGGGGGCGGGAGAAGCTTTACGACGAGTCATGGAGTGTTTGGCCTCCGGCATTCTGCTGCCAGGTACTCGCCGGAGACGCACCATTATGAACGCCCAATGTTTTGTTCCCGTGGTACAGAGTAATGGATGCAGCTTAACAATAAGAAGACGACGTACATTCATGTGTTTGTGTTGATACATTTGTTATTTTCAGTGACTAAAAGTTAATTTTCCTCACATGTCGGTTCCGTCGCCGGGTGTGACATCTTGTCGTTCCCTTCCCTCCCCAGGTGGTCCAGGTTTACACGACCCATGCGAGAAAGAGCCAACAAACACACTCGCCGACATGAGCGACCAGCAGGCGGAGACCATTACGTACAGCGCTCAGGTAAACACACACACGTACACACACACACACACACACGTCACAAACGCACACGTCTGATCTCTGCAGGATCTCCAAAAGTGCTCGATGCTGAATTTTAATCTCGAGCTGTTGCCATCACAAGTCATAAATCCATCCTCAAACCCGAGAGGAGAGCGTTTTGCTGCTTCTGCCGTGTGTGTGTGTGTGTGTGTGTGTGTGTGTGTGTGTGTGTGTGTGTGTGTGTGTGTGTGTGTGTGTGTGTGTGCGTGTTGTCATTTCACTCACACTCTCGCTTGAGCGGGGCAGCTTTTGAGCTTCATGGCTTAGTGAATCCTGCCGTCCATTTCCTTTGAAGACAGGCAGGACGAGAGCGGAATGTCAATGTGGATAATTGTGCCGGAGCAGATACAAGAGCAGATAGTGGCGAGGAGGGCGTCCTGTCAATGAGCTACACCCCGACTCATGAATATCCCCACAATCCACCTCCCTAATGAATTCCTATTAGCGACGCCACCCTGGGCTATTCTCCGTCTCTTTTGTGGGAAGCGGTTGAGAGATGATCAATTAGCCGGGCCGTGGATCGTATCGAGGTTCTGATGGTTGGTCGGGCGTTTTAAGGATATTGATGACCATCTAGCGTGTCCTGTTTGTGGGTCTCACGTGGCGCCCCGAAGAGGTGTGTAGCAAGAATGTGACGACACAGTATTACAGTACGTATGTTGCAGAATTTACAGACCACATGACTCTTGACAAGGCTGTAACTGCTTTCATTTGTTTAAATATGTCCAAAACATCAGCTTTAAAAGCTGCTGGAGTCGACTGTATCCCCTCGTCCTCAGTCTTTATCTCTTCCGGGATCTGCGTAGGACGTAATGACGGCTGCCATCTAACGGTTGGATGTTTAATTGCAACACATAAATGAGTAGTAACTGATTTCATTTGTTTTAAAACCAAAATATGTCCAAACATCAGGTTTAAAAGCTGCTGGAGTAGAATGTATCCTCTCGTCCTCAGTCATCGCCGGGATTGAATGTAATGAAATGTAGTGAAAAACGTATTTGTATACAAAATTGAACAAACAAACACTGTAAATATTTCCATATATTGAACTGTATACAATTTATTGAACCATTTACCAGAAAAAAATATGACTTGAATAACATTTTTTTTTTAATTGTATAAAAACATTCAGATTTTTCGCCATGGGTATTTTCTAACATCTCTAGTGCAAAAGTAGAGCTGCACCGTTATGTAAAAAACAATAATAAACAGCAGCCGTGTTATAATCACGACTTCTAAACTGAAAATACATTTTTTTGTTAGTGCTGTAATTGCGTGTTTCTTTTCTGTTAGATTTAACAAACTTGAACATTGATCACAGTTTTCTTGAGACTTGAATTGGACACATAAATAAAAATTTCCTTTCATTAATTTAAATATTGAATGGCTCTAAAGAAGCTTTAAATAAATAAAAATTTTCTTTGTCTCTGAACTTTCCCTGTTAGGTGAGGTTTGATGGCGAAACTTTTTTCACTTTAGTTGTGACTGAACCAGAGTACCTCCCTGTGAAGATTGGTTTTATGAATAGTGTTTTATTTCAGAAACTGATCGGATAGACTTTACTTTTGTAACTTGTTTCCTGCCAGTTGGATCTTATGCATCCCTACAACTGGGGTAATTTCAGTTTTGTCCTTTTTTTTTAACAACAATGATTATCCCTAATCTCTTAAATATATTCTTTATATAAATAATATAAATACAATATACAACAAGCTGAAGTAAAACAGTGGCAGTCTTCCATTTTTGCTGATACGATGTTTGAAAAGCACCCAGAGAGACGAGGTCAAGTTTTCTACAGTTGATTCCGGGTCGAGGGGATTCATGGCTGTCTTTCCAAATTCATTGAGAGCATGAGGGACCAAAACACAAATAAATAAATACTAAACTAGAATTCTTCTTCATAAAATAAAATCCTGGTTTCTGACTAGATGATCCACAAGATGAGAAATTTCAATTTTAAGTTTGGTATGAAGCCAGACTCCGAGGAGTTTACAGGAAGTGGAGTTCCATCAGTGGTGCTGATGAGAGGAGCAGCAGGAAGCTGGGAATGAGCTCCAGAGAAGTGCACGACTTTTGTTTAAAACCAGTTTAAGATTTTTTAATATCTGCCTGAATGGAGCAGAACATTCTCTGGAGTTGCTCAGAGGCGCGAGACGGAGAGGAAGCACAAGAATAGAGAGTTGAGTCGTCTGCATACAAATGATATGAACCAGAATTTGGTATTTTTGAGACAATTTTGTAGCTCGTAAATGAGATGCAACCTGAAATGAACCTGCCTTCCAGTTAGGAAGAGAACCAGCAACCTCCTTGCTTTGACTACATGAATAAATGGTACAGAATACTGACCACAGCTCTCTGTCCCTGTATCCCCAACATTCTTCTTGTCATAATTCAGTTCGTGGATCACGTATTTCATGCCCAGTGTTTAGATCATTTTTCTCTGGCACTCAAAGCTCACATTAAAACAGCATCTGTCTGAGGTAGATGGATGCAGTGTTGCCCAGTGTACGGTTGCTCATGTTCCTTCTAAACAAACTCTTTGAATTACATTAATCAGAATATTGGCGTTTGGTTCTGACACAAACGCTAGTAACCGGTTTTCAGCTTCTTATTTCGGTTTTAGCACCAAAAATGATCCGGAAAGAAATGAACTCAGTCGGTTAAACTACACTAAAAAAGTGTTATTATTATTATCATTATCTTATATATTTTTAAATTTTTAATTAACAGTTTTCACGCCGTTTGTTCATTTTGGTGTTTGAATTAAACTTAATTAAGCTCAATGGCAGCCGTCATTACATCCTCCACTGAATCAGAAGCAGAAAACTTTTATTGCCGGCGTTGTAAACGCAACACTGGAATCTGTTGGGTTGGAATAACGGAATATAAAAATGTAATTATACGAATGAAATGAAAAGTGATTCATTAAATAAAACGCAAGACATCACCACTAAAGGAACAATAAAATTCTGCAAGATGACTGAGGACGAGAGGATACAGTCGACTCCAGCTGATGTTTTGGCCTTCATTTATATTTATTCAGTGTGGAACAATTATAATCATGTCACTAGAATTCAGTTTCCTCTAAAAATCATTAGGAATATTATTCAAATGTATCGGAATATATTGCATGTTATCGTGGATTACTGTGTGAAAAACTGACAGAATGCAACTAAAAGTATTTTTTCCAATTCCCAAAACTTCGCTCCAAAACAATACTAAGAGAAAACGACGTAGACCGAGTGTATTATTATGGAAATGATCTTATCACAGACCATCATAGCAGTTGGCCAAAACTGTGATTCCCATTTGAATTCAAATTAGAGATCTATTGAGAACGTCTCAATGGTGGAATTGCCTCCATTGTCCATCTGAAAATCATGGCCTCAGACTTCCCGTTGTCGTGACTGATATTAGTTTTGCAGACTCGGTCGATCCGTCCTCATGCGGCCTTTGTGTTTCCCTCGCAGCACGCGCTCAGACTCATGGCCTTCGGTCAGATCTACAAGGTGCTGGAAATGGATCCTCTCCCCTCCAACAAGCCCTCGCATAAGTATCCCTGGGCCGACAAAGAAGGTTAGTGTGTCTTCATACCTCGACGTCTGGCTCCTGCCCTCCGACCACCTCACACTTTAGTGCTGCTGCATTCCTTCCTTCAACTATGTGGGTCAGTGTGTATGGAGGTGATCCTTTAAAAAATGACCTTTTGGTCCATCTGGCTTTTCCACATCGAGGCGTCAATATTCCCAATGGGTTGAGCAACAAAGATTTTTGTTATTTCTTTACTGTACTTTCTGATGAAGTGTAAATATTTACGTCCTTTTTATTGAGTTATATTTGGATTATATGTCTTAAAACTCCTTGTTTCATTTGTTTCATTTCCTGCTGCGTGTTTACAATCATTTCTTCTTTGAAGTGAATTGTTGTCAGAACCAAAGCGACTCATTCGTCTCTCATTAACTCTCCAGGTTTGGGTCTGAAGAGGCCGTACGAGGACGGAGCGCTGGACGACAGGGACCTCATCAAGAAAATGAAGAGGAATCTAAGAAAAGGTATGATAATGAGAGGAAAGAAGCAGACACGTCATCCCTCCGTTTCATTATGAGCTTCAAGCTTCAACCGAGTCTCACCACAGCACAGACGGGAACAAATGAAAGTTTAGTATTTGACTACAGCTGCTCATAGTATTAATATAAGTCTATTTTCTTTAAACGTCGATATTAAATACATCATTTATCAAATTATATTTTTATTGAATGAAAAATGGAAGTATATCAGTTCAACCAGAATAATGAATTGTTGAATTTAACATTTTTAAACGTTGAATTTCTTTTTATTGAAATGAAAGCTTTGAATTATTATTAAAACATTTATTATTTATTATTATCATATTTTTTAATTCGTTTTTATTGAATAATTAAATACAGAACAGAAATTTGTTTATTTAAATTTATTGTAATTAAATGCTATTGCATTGATTTATTTAAACCATTTATTTTCAACAATTACATTATTTAAAAATACAAACAATTCAACCTTTCAATATAGAAATTACTTAATTAAATTGTGAATAAAATGAAATGATTTCCCTGAATCGTTAAGAGCTCTGTGCTGGTTTCTCTGCAACACGATGGTCGATAAAGAGTTTGTTTGTGCAAATTTTTGCAACTTTACAGCCTTTTTTTTTGCGTAAACATCTTACTGACAGTAATAATCAATATTGCGACATGTTCCCCCCCCCCTGAGGTTTGGAACCATTGTCTCAAAACAATCATTACCTGTTTTACCGAATTTTAAAAATAGCCCTGTAACTACATGTGAGTGGAGTCGGCACCAAAACAGTTTTTTTATTCTGGCTTCATCTTTGTCTGCTTCCCACTCGCTTTACATCCCTCGGTTGCGGATCAATAGTATTGACGGCAAGCGTTTTAGCAGGCCAACCAACCAGCCAATCCTCTTCCCTCTCACAAAGTGAGGATAGAACCGAACAACGCTTTTTAGATGTACATGAAAAACAACAAAAAAGGAGCACAGACAGTCAAAAACAAAGAAAAAAAACATGCTTGTGACAAAAATGTATTTAAAAGCATTTGATTGGACTGAAGAACAGCAGGAAATATTGACTTTAATCCTCACAAATAACATTTCTTTTGGTAGAATAGTTAATAAAGATCTTCGTGACACATTTCATATCACAGCACTTCTGCAGATCTGATCACTCTTTCATATGACACCAGCTCTGTTATTAAAGGATCGCCCGTGGATTCATTTTAACTTCGTTATCACCATAATTATAGTTACAACCATTACATTATTGAAAAAAGAGGAAACAAAAATCGGAAAAAAAACACCAACATTAGGAAAGATACTTCAACGTCTAGTTCATTTTTTATGTTCTCCCCCTTGTTGTGGTCGGTTTACTCCAGGAACTCCGGTTTCCTCCCACAGACCAAAAATACACAGAGGTTGATTTGGGAATTTCGGGAAATTGTCCGTAGGTTTTTGTGCCAAGCAACACACTGGCGTCCTGTCCAGGGTGTCCCATGCCTCTCGCCCCAAGAAACTGGGATAGATTCCAGCGACCCCCATCAGGAAATAGAATATAAATGATCCATTTTGTCCATCATATAAGGTCCTATCTACCATTCATTGAATCACCTCAATAATAGTGTCTAATCATTTAATTAATATTAATTGATTTTTTGAAGGTTTAAGGACCTTAAAAAACAAATGTCTGAGGGTCTCGCGATAATTTACTATCAAAGAGTAAGCGACTGATCTTAATCTCCTGCTGGACTGAAGTGGTTTTCCAACCGTTTACGTTCTTCTTTCTGCCTCTTCAGTCCTGGACAGCAAAGCCATAGACTCCAACCAGCCAATGAACGCCCTGATGCGGTTGAACCAGATCCGGCCGGGGCTGCAGTACCGCCTGCTGTCCCAGTCAGGTCCGGTTCACGCGCCAGTCTTCACCATGTCCGTGGACCTGGACGGGACCATCTACGAGGCGTCCGGCTCCTCCAAGAAGACGGCGAAGCTCCACGTGGCGGTGAAGGTGAGACTCTTAATGGATCCGTTTCCACGGAGCGTCCACCCCGGGAGCGTCCACCCCGGGAGCGTCCACCCCAGGAGTGTCCGGGCGCGTGTTTGTGTGCGGACGAGCCGAGGTGGCAAATCCATGTAATCCCATAGTGCTGGTTAACAAAGAGGCTCTGCTGTGCACCGAGCCGGAATAATCCCTTATCGGCTCCTGTTCCATAAAAGGCTCTTCCATTTCTGCTTCTTTCACTGTGTGGCTCACCTGTGATCCTTCTCTTCCTCGCTATTGTGCGTCGTCTCCCACACTCGCTCTCACCACCTGAAACACACTCCACCATTAATGATCAAAACAATCTCTCGTCCCATTGTTCTCGCTGTAAATGTTTCACCTCCTGACCTCCTGCTTCCATGCGGGTCTCGTTGCTCTCCAGGTCCTCCAGGCGATGGGCTACCCGACGGGGTTCGACTCCGATCTGGACCCGATGAGTTCGGATGAGAAGTCGGACGGCGAAGGGAAGAGCGAGTCGTCGACGCATTCAAGCAATAATCCAACACACTCCTCAGACTCCAACACACTGGAGGTGAGACGCAGCGACCGCCCACGCTCCTGTAGGGTCGCATCACTTCAGCTTCAAGCACCGAAGTGGAAATAAGTTTGCGCTTTAAAGAGCTTATGTCAGTCACCAGTGGACGGTTAACTACATGAAAGTGGTTTTATACATTTAGGTTTGAAGACTATCTTGAAAGATATTTTAAATGTGCAATGGAAACACCAACATGACCAGGTCACACCCACAGATCAAGACTCGGCGTGACCTGGTCATGTGTTTCCATTGCACGTTTATATATCTTTCAAGATAGTCTTCAAGCCTGTGTCTCTAGTTCAACGCTGCAAAAAAACTGACCAGAAACTGTTTCCTTCAACTGACAAAAAAAATCTCTAAACTTAGGAAAATGGTGTCACAGCACAATCTGTAGCTTGTAATCTATCTCTGGACTATTGTACCAGTTTGTTTTTATGTCTTAACAAGAAGGATCTGTCTCGCCTGCAGTTAATACAAAACTCTGAAGTAAGAATATTGCTCTAGTAGAAGAACTCACATTTCCTCGATTCTTAAATCTCTTCACTGGCTTCCAGTTTATTTCAGGATCAACTTCAAAATTCTGGTTCTTACTTTCAGATCTATTCATGGTCAGGCTCCTCCTTACATCACTGATCTGATCCAGCCTTACACCCCAGCTCGGGCTCTTAGGTCTGAGGAGAGAAATCCTTCCAGGCTGTTGCTCCTAAGCTTTGGAACGATGTTCCTCTCCCTCTGTGTTGGGTCTACTGACTCCTTCAAGAAACATATTGAGACATTTTTACTTGTGATTTTCCCTGATTTCCTGGAACTGGTCTTGGCCTTTTAGAGTTTTACTTTTTTAGGTATTTTTAAATGTTTATTGCATTCGATTGTTGAGCGCTTTGTGACCCTGGTCTGAAAAGGCTCTTTACAAATAACTTTACTTACTCACTTACTATTACTTTTTAAACTTTCTTAAAATTATTATAGAATAGTTGTCGTAGACGGTCAACAAGACAGGTTTCTTTCTTCAATACACTTGGATTAGATTCCTAGTGTTTTACGAAGCTACTGCCCCGAACTAAAGCTCAAAGAAACATGTGAAATATTTTGGTTTAATTATTATTGATCTACTAACATTTTATTTTATTTTATTTATTATATGCCCACTTGAGTTAAATTTCTTTTTTTTTGCGTTTACACTTATTTAATTCATTTTTATTTTAAACTGTAAACCACAAAAAACACCTGTGTTGTGTTAACAATTAACTATTATCAGTTATTAGTTTTACCAAACTACAGAACATGCATTGAAAGCTCATGCAACAGTAACAACCAAAAAGTGACTAAATTAACTGAGCAGGTGATGATTTAAACATGCATTTATTTGACTTAAATCCATCCACTCTGACTCTTTTTACCTTTTTTTTGGTCTCAGTTGTGAACAGAAAGGTTAAAGTTTGAAAGAGACGTTAACTTCACCCGTTTTCTTCCCTGGAATCAAATCCTAAGGGCTTGTAAACCAAGAGTCCTTCAGCTGAGCCTCAACAACCTCTCTGTCGAGGAGGTGAGGAGTCTTGATTAACCTGACACTTGACTCCGCCCCCCTCAGGTGAGAACTCAGGGTCCCATACTCACGGCGAGCGGGAAGAACCCCGTCATGGAGCTGAACGAGAAGAGACGAGGACTCAAGTACGAGCTCATCTCCGAGAGCGGAGGCAGCCACGACAAGCGCTTCGTGATGGAGGTGAGAGCCGCACACACACTTTGACCCCCGGAAACTACTATGGAAAAGGACGCGCACACACACACACACACACACACACACACACACACAGAAGTGTGTGACAAGTTCTGCTTCATAAGCACATTAGAGAGAACATGACAAACAACTAGGACTTTAGCTCGAGAAGTTCAAGTAAAGAGGATGGACACACACCCACACACACACACACACACATACGCACACACACACACACACACCCACACACACACGCACACACCCCCACACACACACACGGTCCATCAGTCAGCCCGGGCCTGGTGCAGGTCTGCTGTTTTCCGACATGGCTGGTCGCTCCATCGCTCTGCAGATTGATTAGCACTCCTGGCTGACAGCAGGGCATCGCTAAACATGCGGCGCTGATCAGACCCGCTCGGGTCCAAATGACTGACAAACAAGAGGCTCTGGGCAGCAATATTGACCCGCCGAGTCAGCGATAAAAGGTCCAGGATGGCGTATCTGCTTTATTTATTTATAGTTTTCTAATGTGTCGACCTTTATTTTAAATGGAAATTTTGTACATTTCATTGTTGTGTGTGTTGTATTTGTATTTTTGTTTGTTGTTTTTTTGGTTTTCTGTTCTTAACAGTGTTTTCATCGAATAAAGCTATTTTTTTCATAAACTAATTAAGAGTGAAATTACTTTTTAACTCAATAGAATAATTGCAAAGTAAGTCGATAATTTACCAGCCCATGACAATGAATATATTTTCAAGATTAGGTTATAAATTGAGTGAATCTGCAGTGACATACTTTTGAAAATACAGAGTTATTTACACCATATAAAGTTTGCTGTGGTAACGATGGGTTCATCATCATCATCATCATCATCATCATCATCATCATCATGGCTCTGATAAATGCTCTCCTGTGTGTGGTCGAGGTGGAGGTGGACGGGCAGAAGTTCCGCGGGGCAGGACCCAACAAGAAGGTGGCGAAGGCCAGCGCCGCTCTGGCCGCTCTGGAGAAACTCTTCTCCGGGCCCAACGCCGCGTCCGTGAAGAAGAAGAAGATCCTCCCTCAGGTACGGACGCTCACTGGACGACCCAGATGTTCAGGCGATCGGTCGTCGTCGTAACGTAGCTTAACAGCGATCAATAAGTGTTTTACATGTTTCCAAACCAGATCGATGCTGGACGCTCCAGAGCTGCAGAGCTGGTTTCACTCGCGTCGAGAGAATCAAACTCTTGTCAAGCATTTGTATTTTGTTCATGTCTTTTCCCCCGAGCACGCCTCACAGGTTTTTTTTAAAACAGAATCGGAGTAAATACACAGGTTTATTACGGTTTATTTCTGTGTCTTATTCCAGAGAATATAACTATCATGCTCCCTATTTAAATAAAAAATACATCAGAAAGAAATCTTGTTTAATTCATTTATAATTTTTAAATTCACTTAAAGGTTACTCATAATAAATAATAGTAAGTCAAAAATAATACATGGTGTTTTTCTTTAGTTTAGTCAAGGAAGGTCCTTGTTCTGACTGTCGTTAGAATGTTTTACTAATGAAAACAAGTTTGAAAAAAAGGAATATACTTAAGAGAAAAAAGATGGATCGATCGGAAAAAACCTTTGGTGTATGAAAGTAGATTCTTCCTTAAAAAGATGAAGTCAATAAAAAAAAGTTTCTTGGGAAGTATCCAGTTGGCTTTTCTCCCGAATACATTGAATCTCCACCATTTCCTTTACGCCACATCTTTCTTAAATACACTTTATCTCTGGGTTTTCTTATGTATATAACAGGAAATGTCAAAGATTTAAAAGACAAGTCTTCCTTTCTTTTCGTTTCCAACACATTGTAAACATTGTTTATTTGTTTCCTGCTAGCTGCCCTGGTTCAACGCCACAGAAAATGTAACCAAAAAATGTAAAGAGAGAGCAGAGATGCATTGTGGGGGAATTGTGTAAAAGATTCTTATTAAATATGTATTGAATATAGCATGTATTTGACCAACGCTGGATGTATTTGGACTTTCATGGCCCTTTGTAATGATCAACTGTGAGTCTATGAGACGTTAAGATCAGGTGTAAACACACACAGAGAGACTGTTGTCATATAAATACTACACAAGTGTGTTCCTCTCGCTGGTGTCGACACATAACACAAACAAACGTTGTGTGTCCAGACTAAAGGAGTACTGGCCGCTGCAGCAGCTGCCTCGGCTGTAGCCGCTCAGGTGGCGCGAGGACGAGGACGAGCGACTCTGGCGCGAGGAGCCTTCGTCAGTGCGGCGGCGCCGGGATACGTCACGGCAGGTAACAGCTCAACTTCCTCTTTTACATCTTGACATGGAAAACTGATCTTTAGGTTTGTTTTTTTCTGAACACCCCGGACTGTTGTGTCAACATTTGACTGTGACATGAATTAAGTCTGTGAAAGTGTTGTTCAGAGTTTACTGACATCACACTCTTATCAATGGACTCTAGTTCTGAGCCTTTACAGAAAATCTCTTTTTCAACTTTCCTTCATTTATTCTGATGATGACGTCACAGTAGAACTGAGTCTGTCCCAGAAACCACTCACACACACACACACACACACACATGCACACACACACACACACACACACACACACACACACACACACACACACACACACACACACAATCACACACATGCGCACACACACACATGCGCACACACACACACACACACACACACACACACACACACACACACACAATCACACACACACACATGCACACACACACACACACACTCACACACAATCACACACACACACACAATCACACCCAATCACACACACACGCACGCACAATAACACACACAGGCATGCACAATCACACACAATCACACACTCAGGCACACACTCACATATACTCGCACACTAACACGCACTCATGTATACTCACACTTACTCACACACACTCATACACACTCACATATACTCACACACTAACACACACTCATACACACTCACATATAATCACACACTAACACACACTCATACACACTCACATATAATCACACACTCATGCACACTTGCATACTCACACATACTTACACACTAAAACACACTCATGCATACTCAAACATACTCATTACACACTCACATAAACTCACACACTAACACACACTCATACACACTCACATATACTCACACACTGACACATACTCACACACAATCACACACACTCATTACACACTCACATACACTCACACACTAACACACACTCATACAAACTCACATATACTCACACACTGACACATACTCACACACAATCACACACACTCTTACACACTCACACATACTGACACACAATAACACACTCACGCACACTAACACACTCCTTAACACACTCACACTCTAACACATTCAGACACACTCACACACCCAAACTCACAGTCACACACACTCTAACACGCTCACGCACACTAAAATAACTTGCATGCACTCACGCACACTCACATTCTAACACACTCGCACTAAGGGAAACTTAAGCACACACAAACTCACACACTTACACACTCTCACAGTCATACAAAGTCATACACACACTCTAACACACTAATGCACACTAACATAGACACTCATGCACACTAACACACACTCACATAGACACTCATGCACACTAACACACACTCACATAGACACTCGTGCACACTAACACACACTCACATAGACACTCATGCACACTTACACACACTCACATAGACACTCATGCACACTAACGCACACTCACATAGACACTCATGCACACTAACACACACTCACATAGACACTCATGCACACTAACACACACTCACATACACTCATGCACACTAACACACACTCACATAGACACTCATGCACACTAACACACACTCACATAGACACTCATGCACACTAACACACACTCACATAGACACTCATGCACACTAACACACACTCACATAGACACTCATGCACACTAACACACACTCACATAGACACTCATGCACACTAACACACACTCACATAGACACTCATGCACACTAACACACACTCACATAGACACTCGTGCACACTAACACACACTCACATAGACACTCATGCACACTAACACACACTCACATAGACACTCGTGCACACTAACACACACTCACATAGACACTCATGCACACTAACACACACTCACATAGACACTCATGCACACTAACACACACTCACATAGACACTCATGCACACTAACACACACTCACATAGACACTCATGCACACTAACGCACACTAACACACACTCACATAGACACTCATGCACACTAACGCACACTCACATAGACACTCGCACACAAACTCACACACACAAACACACACACACACACTCATACCATTAAGAAGCTGTTGTGGACGTGTGAGGAACACAGGAGCGACACAACACTCCCTCCTTCAGTGGGATCAGCTGAGATCCACAAACACACAATCCCGGCTCAGATCATCGTGACTCTAACCTGTGGCTCCTCCCTGCAGGCTTCGGGACGCCGTACGGCTACAGTCCGGCTGCAGCAGCTGCTCCCGCCTACGGTACGTGACTCTCATTGATCTGCTCTCGCTGTCTGGGTTTCTGCTTCATCTCCACATGTGGGATCTCTAACATCTCCTCGTCCTCCTCGCTCACGTTCAACACTCAGTAGTGTGTGGTTCACTTCCCTCTCCTGCTGCTCTCACTTCTTCTACCACCGTCTCCTCTTCTCCTTCTTCATCGTCTTCGTTTAGCGCCGAAGTTTGCCGGTCGTGTCCCAGAGTCTGGTGTTTGTGTTACTTAAGTGTGTTTTGCTAGTTTGGTTCTGGACTCTTGAATGGCTGCAGTGTTCAGAGAGGAAGTGATTCGGATCACGATCTCCAGAGAGACCATGAAGTGCTGCTCAGTCCCGGTGTTGATCGTAGGATCACGTCCAGAACTTCTGCACCTTCTGCTCCTCCATGAATGGAAGTCATATTCTTTTAGACCAAACCAACAGATCCCAGATAAGATGCAGATTTGTTTGGTTCAGGGTTAGGAACATCTGTGACGAGCAGCTGATGATGATGATGATGAAACCATCGAACACCTTCAACATCAAACACATACAGCCACCTTTATTTTGACGATTTAATTAAACTGTAATATTTCAAGTATCTTTGTCGTCCCGGATTAAAAACACAAACTATTGCAAAAGAAGAAAATTCAAAGTTAAATAAATGTACTATTGTAAGTATTTGCATATAATTGTATTTGGTAAGTTAAATGATAATAAATAAAAGTATGTTGTTAATTATATTATTTATTAGTTAAGTCAACTAACCTAATACAAGTATCTGCAAAAACTTTAATATTGTTTCACTGCAGAAGATAAAAAAAAAAGTTTTCTCTAGCAGAGAAATTGACACATATTTTAAATTATTCTTGAATTCAGATTGTAATCTAGATAACTTTTAACCCTTGTGTTAGCTCAGGGTCAAAGTGACCCGAAGGCCCTGAAACAAATGTGTATGATCGAGAGACAACACAAGGGATACAGCGAATACATTTGTTTTCGGGCATTCGGGTCACCTTGACCCTGAGATAACACAGGGTGTGTGTCCCAAATCGCGCACTTCTGCACTTACACTTAACATTTTGAGTGCACAAGTGCGTTCACACTGAGCAGTGTGCAATAATGTAGTAGCACTACATTGGAACACTCAAACGGCAAGAAAATTGAGTGTGGATCGATGGACACTTTCCACCCTTAACAGCCGCCATCTTAGTGACGTAGATGACGTCAAACGGAAGCTATGGCGCGTCTTCAGAGCAGATATCGGCGAAAATTTTACCACAAAACAACAATAATCTTGTTTCAATTGACGAAAAGTGCAGTCAAGTGTCTGTCATAGTGTTCCAACCGCTGTTTGCAATCAGTGTTAAAAAGTAGTAGAAGAAGAAGCTGTCGAGCCATTTCCTGTTAGTGTGTAGCAGCAGTGTTTGATTTGAGACAGTACTACCTGTCGTAATTTGAGCACTGGGGAAGGATGTCCACTGTCTTTAAGTGTACTGTAAAGCAGTGCACTTGGAGAAGTGCGTGATTTGGGACACAGCAAGTTTAAAAATATTTGTTTTTGAGGTATTTTTGAGTACAGACAGGAAGTAGGAGCTAATCGCTAATTAGCTTCATCTGTTCTGGAAAAATCAACGCGTCAAAAGACATTTAACTTTTTTTTCTGCAGATGTTTAGGAAAAATATTCTTGGATCAACTGCGAGACATGTTTGGAAAATCAGCATCAGCACCTCTAGAGTATAATCTTGTGTAGAAGGCTTTTGTTTATACTTTCTACGTTGAGTTGTGGTGACATCATGAAGGTTCTGTTAAAGGTTCGGTATCTTAGAAGCAACACGACTGCTGAAGAAGTTACAGTGGAACGTCTCCTGGATCAAAATATTTACAGTTGTTGTTAATCCTTGTGTTGTCTCTGAGTCAAGGTGACCTGAAAGCTGCAAAACAAATGGGTTTGTGGTATCCCTTGTGTTGTCTCTGGGTCACGGTGACCCGAAGGCCTGAAAGCAAATGTGTTTGTGGTATCCCTTGTGTTGTCTCTTGGTCAAGGTGACCCGCAGGCCCGAAAACAAATGGGTTTTTGGTATCCCTTGTGTTGTCTCTGGGTCAAGGTGAACGACATCCGCCACTGCAAGGCCTTTCGGGTCACTGTGACCCTAAGGTTACACAAGGGATAAGTAAATATCTATGATATTCAGCCCGGGGCTTATGTTCCTGGACAGTGAGTCTCTTGATGACGTACTAAAGTAGAAATGCTGCCACATAAGCTTCAAACAAAGGTTTACAAAAGTGACGAACACCAAGACACGCTCCTGACTCTCCTCCTCCTCCTCCTCCTCTTCCTCCTCTTCCTCCTCCGACCGAAAGCTTTAATCCTGTTTCCTGCTTCCTCACTCGGCTGCTGTCGCCGCTCTGGGATGTTGTTCTAACTGCTCGCTGTAGTTCTGGAGATTCTCTCGACGTCCTGGTTCAGTACAACTCTGGTCCTTCCATTGAGGTCCCTCTGACCGTCATCAACCTTCTTCAAAGACCTCAGTCGTATTAAACCTTTTTCTTTTCCAATCTTCTCCGCCTCAAGTCCTGGAAAAACCTGGCACTTCTTCTGAGCTTCAGTGGAAGTGAAGTGATCCCCTGATCTTCTCGTGTCTCCCTCCAGGTTTGCCCAAGAGAATGCTTCTGTTGCCCGTCATGAAAGTGCCCGCCTACCCCGTCCCCCACTACCACTTCTTTTAGCAGCACCATCGGCCTCTTGAGTGAAGGATTTTCTTTTCTTTTTTTTACAAATCAATGACGGGGACGAAGACTCTTGTTTACTACTGGACTTTACTGCATTCACTTGGAGGAAATGGATTTAAAAATACTTTTTCTCAAACAGCTATATCGTGGTGCGTTCATGGACTGGAAGGTTGAAAATAAAAAACGTTTATATTTCAAATGGCAGATTTCAGTAAATGAGCGGATGTCGACAAACATTGATCACTTCTTTTTGACATAATAAATCAGTTTTTTAGACACGTTTTTAAAATGCGTTCACGAGTCTCTAGCAGAAGAACTCAATAGGTTTATATTTAATCATCATTTTCAGAACAAATCGAGAGAGACTCAAAGAACATGTTATTAAATTTGGTTGTTTTCTAGAGTTCCATCTGGATCAGGGGAGGTTTTGAAGGATTTGTCATTTATTTGCACGGCATCCGCTGCCAACGCACTTTGTTCCATTTAGAACCATCGGAAAAAAAACTAAAAGAATAAAGAAAAAAACAGTAAAAATAATTCAGTGTTTTGTTACTGCAGAGACGTGTCGTTTTTATTCAGTCTTGTTATAATTTCACTTGTGGTCGAGTGGGTTTTCGGGGTAAAATAAAGCAAAAGAGCTGCAAAAGTTACATAAAATGTCACGTAGCTTCCTCTTAGATCGACACTTGTTACTTCCTGTTGAACGTTGTCTACAACCACGAGCGAAAGACACATATAGTCAATAGGCAAGAGCTCTACTGCCCCCTTCAGGCACCTCCTGCTCGTAAGTTTTAAGAATTTTATATTTTGCTAAGTTTACATTTTTAAACAAAATACTCGTTACTGAAATTATCGTATTTGCAATGGATTGTTCGGTGAATCAAAATCACACAAACGTAAGTACGTGGGTCAAAACATCCATGAGTCCTTGAACGCACCATAAGCAGCTGATGTTTCTTTTTATTTTATTTCACAATAAGCTTCAAACATGGGTTTCCTCTCCAAGTGAACACTTTTCTATTCCTTCCAAACAACGACTCACTGCAGGTTTATATTTTCGTATCAAACTTGAAGGATTTACTGTGAATTTTTACTGTGTTCTTTACGGCTAAATTATAAATGTATGAACCTTTTGTTGCTGTTTATTCTTCGCTCGTCTTTGAAAGTCTTTGTTCAATGAAAGGAAATATTGTGTGAAGGATGTTCAGGTTTAAAAAAAAATGTCATGAAAAGGATAATAAAGTTAATTTCCTATTAAAAGTTGATTGTGATTGTGTTGAACTTCAGAAGAGATACTTTGATTTTAGTTCACACACGTGTGTTTGTGTGGCTGCTGTGTTTAGTTTTGTTGTGGTTTGACATCAATGATGTTGTTCCTCAAGCTTCAGTTTAGATCAGGGGTTCGGGAATTACACTTCCTCAGGGGCCACAGTATACACTGACTGTTGTTAGGGGCCGTCAAGGCAAAAGCCAAAGATAAAGAGTAGAAAAAAAAAATCGGGGGTAAAAGATCAAATGTTCCAATTAAATATTTATTAACTATTCATTACAAAAACAAATGTAATAACACATTTTATTTTCTAAATATAATCTGAATATTCATTTAAACTATTATGAGGGTCAAGAAATATAAAAAGAAATTAAGAAAATAAAGAGAAAAAGTCCCAAACTATAAACTTGTGGAGATATGTTTTAAGGTTAATACAATTATAAATACAAAATAACATTGTTAGTTGTCAGAAAAATCTTCAAAATGTTCCAATCTGACCTCATGATGGCCTCGTATATACAGTCAAAATGGTGTAGATTATAGAAAGTAACACAGTTTTTATAAAATACTGTTCTTGGAAAATGTTTAAAAGTTCTGTTTTTCATGGCACCATTGAGCAAAAAAAACTTAATTAACTCAAATACTACTAAAGTAGTTCAAGTGACCAAAACAAAAACAACTGCGATGGAAGATTTAGACAAATCCCAGGTTAGTTTTAATAATGACACCACAAAAGATTGTTTGTGTCCAATCTCTCTATACAAGGCAACTGTCAAACCTGTGGTCGCCAATAGATTTATATAGAGCAGTGTCTCCCAAACCTTTGGATTATTATATTATATTATTATTATTAGATTATTTGCCTAATACGTTAGAAGAATCACATGACAGAATTCAAACTCCCTCATTTTCTACTCAACCTCATGTCGACTTAGAGTTATTTTCAGAGTAATCTCTCGTTCCTTTTTGATAGACAAAAATGTTTGTTCATTTTAATGTAGTTACTGCAGCTCAGTTGTCTTCATCTTCCTCCAAAAAGACACTTAAAAACTTCCAAATACCTTGTAGAAAAATACTTATTGCTGCACCGGACATTCGTCCCTCAGAAGCCGGTTTTAAAAGTTGTCGTTTAAGATGATGTTGTTGCGTCTCTAGGACACGAAAAGGTGTCGGATACAGTTGGAATGGATGCTTTCTAAATTGTGTCTTAGAGCAGCATCAGAGGAAATATGTCAATCATCCATGGAATACCTGATTGTTTCCACACGGCACACTGTTTGGAATCAACAATATTTATTTAATAGTAATTTAACACAAACAACATTTTCTACGATCAGTTCTGATATAATTTCCCACCGAGATGTTCAAGATTTCTTTTTTAGTTTAACAATAAATCTTCAATAAGTAAGAAGAGATCAGATTAAATAACGGGAAAGCCGACATTCACAGAAGAACCACGGTGTCTCTTGTGTTTTTCAAGTTTATCAATTTTCAAGGAAGAAAACGGTCGAAACCTGTTGAGACTCTCTGTAAAAACCAGGTTCGGAAACAAATCTCTTGTTCGTCGCGTTTTGATTGAGCTGTTTCACCGTAGATCTGACCTCACTCTCCAAAAGAAGTGTGACAAGAAGTGTGTCTGTGACACACTTGTGACACGATGACGGTACAGGAAGCGTCACGTCTAATACATTCCCCCCTTGAATCCCTGAACCTTCACTTTGAAATGATTGGTTGCTCAAGAGACCATAGAGCAGTTTATGAACCAACGTTCCAGCGACGCCGTAAAGAATCGTTTGTTCGTCGCGGACGTTTATTTATTCGACTCCGAGCGCGACAGACGCGAAGACAAAAGGTGGAATCCTGCGGCTTCTGTTAGATCCGTCATCTCGCATTCAGCCGCACGATCTCATTACCTCTGCTGGATTATTATCTGGCAGCATTCCCGCCGCGATCATCTCCCGCACACATGGAGGTGCGTCTGCAGGTACCTGGAGGGATGGAGGGATGGAGGGGTGGAGAGGTGGAGGGGTGGAGGGAGAGTTGAGAGGAAGGATGAGACAAGTCATTGCTACAGTAATGTGTCTCAATATGTCTCTTTACGTTGGTTGGCGACGCGTCGCTGCGATACACAAGTTTCCCACCGTCACAGCTTCCATCCTGCAGGAGGCGACGTCTCCATGGTTACCGCTGGGGGCTGCTCTGATTGGACGAGAGAGTCCCAAAGTCCCAACACACAACAGCCTCCTATATATATTCCCTGAGACGGAAACAACAGAAATGATGATTAAAGTTCCAAACGTCAGCGCCGACTGTTGCAGTGATGGATCAGATTCGTACTTCAACCATCAATCATTTAGTGTTGCTGGAAATATCAGGTTATAAAAGGACTTTGTTGGGAAGAGAGTGACACGTGTTCCAGTCTCTTTAGGACCGAATGGTATTTTGATTGATGCAGAATTTTCGTTCTGAAAAACTCCAGCAAGCATTAAGACCATCGAGTGTTTCACTTAATAAACACCATCTATTAGAAACTCAACCTTGCATAAGAGGTTCCTCTTAACCTCATTACAGTAACTGTGACCTTAGCAGCTCCCATGATGCTTTGCCGCCCAACCAACCAATCATAGCTGTCGATCAGTTTTGACATCATAGACGGGGAACTTAAATACATTATTGTAGCGACCAATGAGCCGTCACTCAAGTGTGTAGAAAGGCATCATGGGAGTTCAATGTTTTGTGGGCACCATAAGTAAGGAGGGTGAAGTAGTTAGTATTTCTCACTAAGTTGTGTTGTTGGGTTTAAGTTTTTCTGCTGCTTTAATAAATGATCTGTTATAATGTAGTCGATGTCTTGTTGTTCTAGACTGCAGCTGCAATAAAGTTACATGTGCAGTGCCGTGTGCAAACAACAGAACAGAGAACGTGAACTCAATAAAGTTCTCATGTGTACAGATATACAGGATATGATGACAAAACACACTTTTCAACGTTTACACAGTGATGAAAACTATCCATCATTACCCGGTTTTTATGTGTAAGTTTAACATGGTACGGTTTTGTTTGAGTTAGTAGCTACAGATCAGTCAAACATTGATCTTATGTAATTGATTTAAATAAATCGAAACTAATTTAATTATAGTACGTCACAAATCAATTTAATATGAATGTTTTTCAGCGGATCAGAATATTGGTTGTGTGGTTCAATTAACATTTCAAATGTTGTCATTTTCTTAGCATTATTTTATTATTATATGTATATATATATATATATATATATATACATATACTAATAATATAATATATATATATATATATATATATATATATATATACATATATATATATGTATATATATATGTGTGTATGTATAATTAAACTCAATAATTTAAAAATATATTGAAAGATTAAATTAGTTTTTATTGAATCATTTACTCCAATCATTTGTATATTATAAGGTTGAATGTGTTTGTTTTTTAATACTTTGAGCCGCTGTTACACCAACAGTCTTATATTGAATTTTAAAGGTTACGAATAAAAAAAATATTGAATTTAGAAAACGTTTTTTTGTAACTGTTGGAAGTGGATTAACAAACTCTATGTGTAAAAATAAACAAATAAATAATTTGTCAAATGCCTGTAACCTTTTAATTTCATTATTATGCCATAACATTTTATATGGAATTTAAAAGGCTCTGAATAAAGAAATGTTACATTTAGATTCATTAAGATTAATTTTAAATGATTGTAATTAGAATATATCCAAACTCTATGTGTAAAAAAAAAATTCTAAAATATTTCTAACCTTTTAAATTCAATATATAAGTATTGGCAATATTATGCCAACAGTTAAAAAGCTACAAGTTAAAAAATATTAAATATAGAAAATAAACACAAAACCTATGTAAACATCCATTCAAGTCAATTATTTAAAAGGAAAAACTCGTTCTTTGGATGTAAAAATCGATTTTTTTTAAACACACGATCTAGCAAATATGACAACATGTGACACTGTGGTCAGTTGGTCGTAATGACACCGGTAGCTTTGGTTCAACTGGACTCTCATGAAGTTAACTCGTATCCAACGACTCTACTTGTCGCTGGTGAAAACGAAACCCTCTGAATTCTGAGGTGCTGATCCTCATCTCTAGAAAGTGTGAGCGTTTATATTTTCGCGTGTTGACGTCTCTCCCCTCTCGTTTGCAGGCGGTCTGTTCATCGACAATCCCTTCTACCAGCCGCGGACCCTGGCTCCGTTCATCATCCACCTGGGACCGCAGGATCTTTTCTCTGACTTCTAGAAGCTCTTTGGATACCGACGTCTGGCCTGAAGGTGCAGGACCTGCACCGGAGCCACATGTTCTGATCCGCCCTGCACACATGCGGCTGCTGCCTTCTTCTTCTCCCGCTGAAGGTCTCCTGGAGGACCTCATACCCCCCAACACGGACCCCCCCGCGGGGGCCGGACCGGCGACTCTACTCAAGCAATACTCAGAAACAGGGAGGAGGGCGGAGCCGCGACTGAATGCGCTGCTTTTTCTTATAGCAATACACCAGAAACTTCTCTCGTCCAGCCGGAGGAGACGTGAATGTTGTTGCAATAGCTCATCTCGATTGTATATTCATGGTATGTGTGTGTACATGTGGCTCCGACATGACTATCTACACATATATATGTATGTTTCTATAACCACGTGGTGACAATACTCTCACTATATTCTAATGTATCTATGTAAATACACTATGAGATATAACATGTTGGTATAAATTATTTTAGAATGATCAAGTCAAATGTATCTGTAATATCACAATAGAGCTTTTCTTCCAGTTTTATATCCAAGCGAGCAGCGAGAGCTAGTTGTAGGAGACGCAATATTATCTTTGTTATGGACCCGTGCTGGTAGAATCACGTTCATGTCACTTTGACGTGGCTTTTTTTTCTCGTGAGCCGCCGTCGTCCCCCATCCTCGGGGGGGCCAGAGCAAAAAAGTGGCCCCCAGCTCGTCAAACAAAAACCCTGTCAGAAAGCACAAGCCTCACCACTGACAGGAGCCGCATCACGACGTGTGCGTTCACTGCTCGCCGTTCACACGAGAGTCGAACAGCAGGAGATGTAGTTGAACCTGCTGCCAGCACGACTCTCAGGCGCTCCATGGTGACCAGAAACGGAATGTTTTGCATCCATGTTGAACGAGTGGAAGCCGAGATATGAAGGTTGATACCAGCTAGCATCATGCTAATAGCATTACGGAAGTATATCAGCCGCATCAGAACTTTCAATGATTTCTAATGTTCTTTTTTGAGCATTTAATTTTTATTTTTGAATCATTTGTACTTTGAAAGGTTCATTTTTTAACCTTTTTTTTCATATAGAGTTTGATATTCTTATTCCAATCATTCAAAAAATGCATTTTATAAATTCAATTTTTTTTTTTGTAGCCTTTTGAATTCAGTATAAAATTAAATGCTTTGCCGCCCAGCCAACCAATCATAGCTGTCGATCACGTTTGACAACATGGACGTGGAACTTAAATACATTATTTTAGTGACCAATGCGCCGTCACTCAAGTGTGAAGAAAGGCATCATGGGAGTTCAATGTTTTGTGGGCAACATAAGTAAAAGTAATTTGAAATATTGGAATTGAAACTCTTTGTAAAAAAAAAAAGTAATTAATTAATTTGGACATTTTTTTGTAATTATTCAACACTAAAAAAAATTAAATCAATTATTGAATACAAGTAACAGATAAAAACTTTAAATAAAAAATGTAATCCATTTTTCTATAAAACTATTTATTTATTTAAATCATTTCAGTTCAAAAATAATCTCAACATTAAATTGCTAAATGTAATCAGTGAATATTCTGATGGAGCTGAAATACTTCCATACATCACGTACACAACATGCTAACACGCACGCTAACGAAAAACAGCATATTTTCAAGGTTTATTAAAACGTATTTATTCACCAACGTTTTAGCTAAACTTAAAGTCTGGATATCAAAGTGCGCTCAGATGCTAAATGATTTAAAGTCACAGCAGGAAAGTTCTTTCAATTTAATATTTCACTTCAAAATCCCACCAAAACGTTTCATCTCCACTGACTTCATTATTTGTATTAATCAAACGTTCGTCTACATTTGAATTTTATATAAAAGATCAATTTTAAGCTTCTTTAATTAAAGTTAGAATCTCTTCTTATTCTTAAACTTGACGACCAACTTGCTCTGCATGTCGAGGCTCAACGAAAACAACAGAGATTCGAGGCTAAAACAAGGTTTTCTATTATCGACATTCAAGTTGAAATCCTTCGTGGCGTCTTTAGCTTCTGGTCTCACGACAAAAAACACTGAATTCCCTCCATTTTTGGCAGCCATTTCTCCAACTTAACTTCTACATCTGTCGACTATTTCCAGCCAACATTCAATTCTCTCTTTTCCTCACACAAACAAATTCCGGAGGGAAATCTCTGCAGAGAGAAGCGACGCCGCCGATGGTGAGAAGATGGTCGTCACACACTCGCCGAGGTAGAAAGGAAAATCTAAACGCCAGATCTTGAATTAGCCGAGCCGTCAATTAAAGAGAAGGAAATCTTTCTTTTCTTTGTGTCGCCTCATTATCGCGGCGGCGGCGACAGAATTTGGCGAGGGAGACGTTTCAGTGGTCGGATTGATGTTGAGAGGTTGTTTTTTTTTTTTTTCCTACTGTAGCGAGAACAGAAGAAACAAATGACTCTGTCCTGGTTTCACCGACGCCGACGTGAGGTTGATGACATCCATAAATGTGAGGTTCAATCTATCGCTGAGTGAAAAATAACATGTGTTTATGAGGACGTGTGCAGCTTATCAAGGAGCCGTTTGTTAGATTTTCTATCACCAAGATTGATTCAGGAAAAAGAAAACTCAGAACTACAGATGAATCAAGTGACTTGATTGAAAATAACAAACTTTAAAAACACAACTTATGTGTTTTTTAATTGAAGGAGATTTGGATCCATTTTTTTTTCATTTGGACCTGCTGTTGTTAGATTGATGTTTATTTTCTTCACCGTCCTCATTTTCTCATCACAAATTAGACTCACTGGTCTTTTCCATAGATCGCTTGAAAGTTGACAATATTTAAAAGCCTTCAGATAAAAAAAAAAGATAAAATACAATATAACATTTTTACAAAGTGCATGAATAAATATCTAATTTTAACGCTGAATCAGCAGAAGCTCTGAGCTGCAACAAGATCATATAGTTTTAACGTTTTGTTCATTTTCACTAGTTTACAAGTTAGTTTTTTGGGGGGTAAATTTGACCGAAACAAGCATCTGGACGTGTCAGGAGTCGCAGACTAATGTTTAATCCTCCTTCAAAAACACATAAAGACGGTAATAATGAATACAAGATACATTTTAAAAATGTAAATAATTTAAATGACCAGTAATAACTGCCTCTCATTGGTTTACACGAATGCTTGGTTGTCAGATTCAGTTCGGTGGTGATGAAGATTATAGCCTTAGTTAGCCTTAGATGTTCTGTCATTCGATCTGGATTTAGAAAAAAGTTTTTTTTTTAAGTTCCATCTTTCAGTTTGTGTTTTAAACACAGGATGGAGTCAGACTGAGGTGACAAATTGTTTGAGGATCCATGGAGCAGATCCAAGGACTCTCTGAAGTTCCTCCATGAGTTCCAGTCCAGAAACAACATCTTCTTTTTAGAAGCTGCTTGATTGACATTTGAGAGTCTGTTTGTCGTCATTTAAAATGAGCTCCTTGGCGGAGGTATGCTCTGTTTCAGTGCTTTATCAATGAACGTTCTGCCAACATCTCCAGTGAAGAGGGTTCGATCCCTTGAGATGCTTTTATGATGTTCTTCAATGATTTACACGATGAGGAACATAATCAAGTTCTAGATATTGGACCAGATGTTGGAGTAGATGTTCCCTCACTTCACCTCTCCACACTCTGATGGGATCTAAAGTGTCTGACCCGCTCTGACGTTAAAGTCCGTCCTCGTCCGACCTCTTTAAATGTCTCTGGTCTCGGCGTAAACGCCGCGTTGTTATTCTCCAGGAGGAGCAGTTTATCGGAGGCCAGACAGATGCTCTCCAGTGAACTTCAACCTTTTCATGTTCCTGGAGTGAAGCACAGAGACCTTTGTCTGCGTCAGGAGGACAAGAGGGAATAAAGTTGCATTCAAAGCAACTCGTCTCCAAGCGAAGTTAGAGGCATCTTTTGGATCAATAGATTTAGTAGCTTCTGTGTGTTTTTTCAAGAGTCTTAACTGAAAATAAGCTTCAATGTATAATTATAAACATTTATGAATCAAAGTCACAAATCTTTTTTTTTTTTTTTTAAAGTTCAATAATTTAGCTGTGACGCTTGGTTGACACGGTGAGGCGCCACCTAGTGGAATGCAGGGAAACACTAAGAAACGGCCAAAGTAACTAGAAACAACCGTTAGCTAGACTTGAGCACCGGAAATCAACATATATTTAGGAAAAATTAATTAGTTTTTTTTATGAAATAATTATGAACGTAATCAGGGCTCTGAATATTTACTCTTGTACCATGTATACTAATAATATTTGTGAATGTATTTTGAGAATGTCTC